>NC_044031.1:615289024-615613924 GCF_901765095.1 Microcaecilia unicolor
TGATGGGCAATGTTCCGATCAGATACCTTTTTAGGCAATTTGACCGTGAGTCATTTGTTTTACCATTGTTTTGCACAAAGGTCTATAGACCCCTGAGGCAGGCCCTTGTGGCCGAAACACAACTCGTGTCGGGTCATTTTATTGATTCTAATAAAGACCTTGTTTGGGAAACACCATTTGTGAGAGAACCCCTTTTTTTGGATCCACTGTTCGTACATTTGGATCTGACCCCAGCCTCCCATTCACTCATTCCCTACCATTTGTTTTTCTTTGATTACTATGAACTGTATTTTTTTCATTTTTCTGTTATGTATTGTTTTTATGTTTTTGATTATGCATTTTTAAGATGTACACCATCTGGTACAATCAGATAGAGCGGTTTAGAAATGTTTTAAGTAAAAAAACAAATAAATTGTAAAGACAAAGCCATCTGCCCCCCCCCCCCCCCCCCCCCCCCCCAGATCCACCGTAGGCTCTTCCCCAAGCCTACCTTACAGCCCTGGTGGTCCAGTGATGAACTTGAGCAGAACAATCCCCCTACCTACCCATGCAATCTCTGTACTGAAAATGACTGCTGTGAGTTCTTACAGCAATCTACATGCGCTTCACACACCAGGGCGGATATATCAATTTGTCAGAGTTTTTTGAACCTATGGAATTTGGAAAGAAACCTCTTTGGCCAGATTGGATTAGACCATGATAATAATAATAATAATAATAATAATAATAATACATAGCTTTATATACCTTCTGTACCAAGAGCTCTAGACAGTTTACTTTCTGTCTAATCTGTCTAGAGCTCTAATCCAGGCCTGACTCCTGTCCTTTTATTCCTTGGAGGTATCCGAATGTCTCCCACATTTTCTTCCAAATTATACATATTGAGACCTTTAAGTCAGTCCTCATATACTGACCATTTTAATAGCTGCCGTCTGGACTGACTCCATCCAGTTTATATGGTTTTGTCAGTCTCCAGAACTGCACACTACACTCCAAATAAAGTCTCAGTAGATACTTATACAGAAACATTGTCACTTCCTTTTTCACCACTAGTCATTCCTTTCTTAGTGCGCTTAAGCATCCTTCTGGCTTTTCCAATCATCTTATCTATATGGTTAGCTACCTTAAGGTCATCAGCAGTAGAGGCTGTCTGAAACAGTTTTTTTCAGGTTTGGTCGAGACCAAAACTGCAGCCGAAACTCATCGCCTGGTTTTGTCCAAAACTGAAACCAAAAACTAAAGTTTGATTGTGTGACTGTGAACCAGTGAGGCCTACTGGGGATTGTCAGAAATTGCAGTCAGCAGCCCTCTGCTAAACCCACTGGAGATTATTACCTTCCCGTACCAGAAATTGCAAGCACAGGCTGACAACTGGGAGATCAGCAACAGAAACAGAGGAACAAAGCCTCTACGTACGTACAACAGGGGTCCATGAAGGAGTAGAGGTTGAAAGAAATGACGACCAGCTGTTGAAATGAGGTCTTCAAATCTTTTATTAAAAGCACCAGTGAAGTTGGACTCAACACAGGCTGTGTTTCGGTGGGACAGCAATTGAAGTCTAGTAGTGTTGTCAGGGCAAGAGTGATCCCCAGTTGCTCTTGCCCATGTCAGCTCTATTCTCACAATGGCTGCTGTAACCTCTTGTGGCAGTCTTGTGAGATTGCCACTAGAGGTCATGGCAGCCATTTCAGAGCAGTGCCAGCATGGACCAATTCCAGGATGAAATGCAGTTAAGGATGTCGAGGATGGAGGTGATTCAGCCCATACCCTGCCTACAGGTGGTGCATCAACACTAAGGCCTCAAGGGGCATAGAAATCTGAGCACCCTGTATCAGTGATGATCTCCAGCCCTTTGGGTGAGGAGGCTTCCCCAATGCACCAAAGATCCTCAATGCCTCGGCGCCCCAGGTCCACGCCTGACCCTGAGGTCAGTAATTCGAGATAGGCAGAGATTCTGATGTCTCCAGGCGACCACTTCTATGAGGCTGATTTGGAGTACTCCTGGGTGTCTGAGGAAGCAATAGAGATGTTCTCAGAAGGGTCCTTTGGTTTTCCCTTTGAGCTCTCCCCACCACACGAGAAACAGAAATCTCCCTCTTTGATTTTGTATGGGAGATGGCTAAATCCATCCCATTTGAGTTAGAGACCAAGGATGAGCCAAGGGCAGAGACACTGGACATACTTCAGTTCTATGATCCCCCCAAAGGAGGCTGTGACAGTGCCCATGAAGCTAGTACAGATAAATACATGGGAGACCACTCCCTCTCCTTGTATAGTCAGGCCTTTTTCAAAAGAAAATGACACTAGAACCAGGTGGCACTGGATAAGGGCAAAAGGGGGAAGACTCAGGAGCAATCTAAGGAAACATTTATTTACCAAAGGGGTAGTGGACATATGGAACAGCCTCCCAGTGTAGGTGGTCGAAAGCAGGATTGTATCAGTTCCAGAAAACACAGGACAGGCACAGAGGCTCTCTAATAGATGCAGTTGTAGAGACTAAACTACTGATTTAGACGGGAGGAGTAGATAGGCCATATAGTGTTTTTCTGCTGTCATTTTTTTAAGTTTCTACATTTCTGCAAAGCTGACCCCATTCCCCACCTTCTTTTCTCCACTAGGGAGGGAAAAATTAAATGTATTATTACAACAGCGGAGCAATTACCTTCAGCTCCATCCCCTTTGGAAATCAATACTAAAGCACTAAAACTGATTAGGCCTGGCCTGGAGTAGCCCTGGAAGAGAAGACACAAATTGTTAGGAGCAGCTCAGATAATCCTTCTCCCCCTACGCAGGTCAAGCAGAGCCACTGCAGGCAGAAGCCATGGGAGGAAGCCAGGGGCTAGGGCTGATGAGAGGAAAGACAGCGAGATGCTCATAATATATAGTCTCCTGCCTATACTTTATGGTTTTCTTAATTCAGCTCCTGCTACTATTAATGTAGTTAATGCAGAGATTATATCTATTTTCTGGCGTCAGGCAGTGATTTATTCGAGCCATTTTTCCGGTGCCGGCTCCCACGCTGTTAAATCAAGCGACTTGCCAATTAAATGCTGACTGGGAAAGTGGATGCAATCTTAACAGATATCTAACCGCAAATTAAAGTGGGGAGACGAAGGCTCTGTGCTGGAATGCAGAGGCTAAGAAGCCACCTTTGCTAACCTGTGAGAAAATAAAAGAATCACCAATAAGCACATCTGTGCTAAAGATGACTGTCCTAGGACATCAGCGCACTACACAAACACTTGCCAGCTCCCAGTCTAGCAAAAGAATACAGAGATAATACAGATTTTTTGGAATATTAATTTAAAAAGTTACAGATGTTCTCCATGTATGTTGGGGAGGTCACCTCCTCCAGATTACTGTTAAATGTTCCAACTATCATGCATTAAAAAAAATACTCATCATGTGTTTCTCTTCAACTTTCTGCGCAATTATTTAAGGCCATTAAGAACATTAATTTCAAGAATTACAATTCAATACTTAATGGTAACACTTGAGGCAGCCACAAATGAAATAGTTCAGGAGAATGTCCTACATCAGGAGGTGATGAAAACTCTCCATCCCTGCATTTCAGTTTTACTTCTGTGTACTTCTGTATTATAACTCTGAGCCTAGATATACAATTCTGCTGGCCTTTTGTAGCAGGAATGGGCTGTATCAGCTCATGGGACCAGGAGACAGGATTTCTGGGTTCTGGTCCTGGCTCTTCTGCAAACACACTGTGACTTTGGGTAAGCCTCAGTTCAAATAGCTAGATTGCATGCGGCTTCTCTTTAGCAACTTTTGAATAGCAAATCCTGGTTCTACAATTTAGACTTTCCTCTAAAGCAGTGGTTCTCAACTTTATTTCAGTCGGGACACACCTGACAGACAATGCTCGCATACGTGACAAACTTCATACATGACCCTCACGGATCTTTATTCTGATATTGTATGGCAGTTGCTCTGAATTAAATATAAACATGCCCTGCATCCACAATGACCCCCCCCCCCCCCCCCCCCAAAAAAAAAAAAAACAGATGCAGTCATAGAAGTCACATTTTCTCCATAAAATTATCATACAAAAAAATTATTTACTAGTAAAAAAGGCCCGTTTCTGACACAAATGAAATGGGCGCTAGCAAGGTTTTCCTCGGAGTGTGTCTGTTTGTGAGTGAGTGTGTGAGAGTGACTGTGTGAGAGAGAGAGTGAATGTGCGAGTGTGTGTGTGACAGAGAGAGAGTGAGACTGGGTGCGAGTGTGTGTGTGAGAGTGAGAATGAGAGTGTGTGGCACGGGCCCCCCTCCTCCCAGTTCCAGGGTCTCCGCCCCCCCCTCCCAGTTCCACGGTCGCCCGCTCCCCTCCCTACCAAGTTCCAGGGTCATCCCCTCCCACCCTCCCTCCCAGTTCCAGGGTCCTCCCTCCCACCCTCCATTCCTCCCAGTTCCAGGGTCCCCCCCTCCCGAGTTCCAGGATCGTCGTCCCTCCCTTTCTGTTGCAGGCCCCCTCCCTCTGTTTTTGAAAAGTCATCTTCACTTACCCCATCGGGGTTACGGTGGCCAGCAGCAGCGGTACAACGCGTGCAGGCTCGGCCCTTCTGTCTCTCTCAGCTCTGGTCCTGCCCTCATTTCCTGTTTCCGCAAAGGTGGGACCAGAGCTGAGAGAGACAGAAGGGCCGAGCCTGCATGCGTTGTACCACTGCTGCCGGCCACCGTAACCCAGAGGGGTAAGTGAAGATGACTTTTTAAAATCGGAGGGAGGGGGCCTGGAACTGGAAGGGAGGGACGACGATCCTGGAACTGGGAGGGAGGGGGGACTCTGGAACTGGGAGGGAGGGAAGGACGACGACCCTGGAACTTGGAGGGAGGGAGGGACAGAGAACGTTGGGGCAAGGCCTCTGGGCCCACTGGTCTGACGGCCAGGTGGTCGGACCCCCCTCCCCCGATCCCCTATAAGAATGCAATTGGGGGGGCTTGGGTGATGCACCAAGGTGGGGGGGGGGGTGATGCGCTGGGAGGGGGTTGATGCGCTGAGTGGGGGGATGATGCACCAAGGAGGGGGCTCCTGCTCCTGCTCGCCGCGGCCTGGCTGCTGCCACCCGCCCTGCTCTTTCCCAGGCTGCACAGAGCAGCCAGACGCATAGAACATTGGAGGTGAGCATCAAACATATAAATTGCGAGTGACCGTACTCACCCGCAAATGCGCAGTAGAGACCGAACGTTCAAGGAGCAACAATCCAAACCCCGCCTCCACCAGCAGCTCCTGTTTCTGTACCGAACGTAATGCAGCCAATAGGGAGGGGAGGGGAGGGGTGTGGAAATCGGAGGAGGACATAATGCAGCCAATAGGGAGGGGAGGGGGCGTGGAAATCAAAGGAGGACGTAATGCAGCCAATAGGGAGGGAAGGAGGGGGCATGAAAATCGGAGGAGGATGTAATGCAGCCAGTAGGGAGGGGAGGGGGCGTGGAAATCGAAGGAGGGCGTAATGCAGCCAATAGGGAGGGAAGAAGGGGGCATGGAAATCGAAGGAGGACGTAATGCAGCCAATAGGGAGGGAAGGAGGGGGCGTGGAAATCGAAGGAGGACGTAATGCATCCAATAGGGAGGGGAGGGGGCATGGAAAACGGAGGAGGACGTAATGCAACCAATAGGGAGGGAAGGAGGGGGCGTGGAAATTGGAGGAGGATGTAATGCAGCCAATAGGGAATGGGCGTGAAAATCAAAGGAGGACGTAATGCAGTCAATGGAGAGGGGAGGGGGTGTGAAAATTGAAGGAGGACGTAATGCAGCCAATAGGGAGGGAAGGAGGGGCGTGGACATCGGTGGGGGAGGGAGGGAGTATGGAGAAGAGAACCACCATGTACAAGGGCACAGCAGGAACCACGAAGTGGCTGAGGCAACAAAAAAACCCGCAGCAGAAACCAAGCAGGGATCAAAAAACGTTCTGGGGCCAACAGAAAAAGGTAAACAGGTGCATTCACTCGCAGCACACACACACACAAGTCCTGCTTTGCAGCATGAAGCAAAGACATAGCTGTCCTGCCCCTTTGGCTCACTGAACAGCACGAGTCAGCAGAAGGGGCGGAACAACAACAACAACATGTATGCGGGGAGGGGGGAGGGAGACCGGCACACACTGAAAAATGAGCCTGCCTTTCAAACTGCTCTAACAACTGCCTAAAAGGAGACACTGAACCTCCACTGCCACACAGCTCCAACAACTGACTACAAGGAGACACTGAACCTCCACTGACACACAGCTCCAACAACTGACTACAAGGAGACACTGAACCTCCACTGCCACACTGCTCCAACGACTGACTACAAGGAGACACTGAACCTCCACTGGCACAAAGGAGACACTGAACCTCCACTGCCACACAGCTCCAACAACTGACTGCAAGGAGACACTGAACCTCCACTGCCACACAGCTCCAACAACTGACTACAAGGAGACACTGAATCTCCACTGACACACAGCTCCAACAACTGACTACAAGGAGACACTGAACCTCCACTGCCACACAGCTCCAACAACTGACTGCAAGGAGACACTGAACTTCCACTGACACACAGCTCCAACAACTGACTGCAAGGAGACACTGAACCTCTACTGACACACAGCTCCAACAACTGACTACAAGGAGACACTGAACCTCCACTGACACACAGCTCCAACAACTGACTACAAGGAGACACTGAACCTCCACTGCCACAAAGGAGACACTGAACCTCCACTGCCACACAGCTCCAACAACTGACTGCAAGGAGACACTGAACCTCCACTGCCACACAGCTCCAACAACTGACTACAAGGAGACACTGAACCTCCACTGCCACACAGCTCCAACAACTGACTGCAAGGAGACACTGAACCTCCACTGCCACACAGCTCCAACAACTGACTGCAAGGAGACACTGAACCTCTACTGACACACAGCTCCAACAACTGACTACAAGGAGACACTGAACCTCCACTGACACACAGCTCCAACAACTGACTACAAGGAGACACTGAACCTCCACTGACATACAGCTCCAACAACTGACTACAAGGTGACACTGAACCTCCAATGAGACAGGGAGTACTAACAGCTCACAAGCACTCTCTCTCACTCACTCACACACAGAGACACACACGCACACACACACTAACTGCTCACTCTCACACTCACTGTCTCTTTTCCACAGAAACACACTTCATTTCTCACTCACTCTCACACACAGACCCACACACAATATTCTAAGAAGGGAAGGGGGACAACAAAAAAAAAAAACAAACATGATTTGCAGCTTATAACAAATGGATATACAGAGCCACTGACCACCACCACTGTGACAGCTCACTCTCACGCTGCCTCTTTATCAGAGAGAAACACTTTCTTTCTCACTCACTCTCTGACCCAAACACACATGCACCCAATCAAACATATAAATGGCAAGTGACCAACTCACCTGCAAATGCGCAGTACAGTCACTCAGAATGCTAAGAGTATAGAAGTCCAAGCCCCGCCTCCACCAGCAGTACAGCCCAATAGGGAGGAGGGCTTGGACATGGGCGTGGAAATCGGAGGAGGAGGGAGCAGGGAGGGAAGGAAGGGCGGAACTGAGGGAAACACGCTGGGGGGGAAGGGCAGGGGAGAGAGCAGGGTTGGTGGACCCGGGGGGGGGGGCATAGGAAAACAAAAAACTAGCCCGTTGTTACGGGCTTAACGGCTAGTTATTATATAGGATATTCTGATTCTCATGCCATCTGTGTAATAGCAAAATAGCAATATAATTCTCTCCACTACTGAATTTACATCACTTCAATAGCTTTCAGACTTGTAGGTGGTATATAAATACTACTACTACTAGGCACACTGTGAATTAATACAAAATCTGAAAAAAACCTAACATATCTGTAAGCCAGGACTGGCTCAAGAAGTTGTTGTACCCCAGGTCAACTTCTGTTTGTGTGTCCCCCCATGCCCTGCCTCCCACCTGTCCCCCCCCCCCACCTTCCTCAATTCCGCCCTCTCTTCCCCCCCCCCCCCCCCCCCCCACCAACAGGTCCTTCACAATTCTGCTCTCTCTTCCCCCCAACAGCAGCACCTTCCACAATTCCGCCTTCCCTTCCCCTCCATCAACAGCGTCTTCCACAATTCAGCTCTCCCTCGCCCAACAGCCCTCCTCCCCCCTCAACAGCACCTTCCAAAATTCCTCCCTCCCTTCCCCCCTTAACAATCAGCAACTCCACCATTCCATTCCCCCCTCCAGACTCAAAACAAGACTAGGCCCCAGCCCCTTACCAGCAGGAAAACTCTTCTCAGGTTGGGCAGCAGTCAGAGAGCAGGCAGCATGTGGCAACAAAATCGGCACGACAGCAGAGGCATCAGGCGGTCCCAGTCGCAACACTGCTGCGGTCGGCTGCAGGCTGCAGTACAAGTAGGCAGCTGCATAGTCGATGATCCCCTCTGGTCATGTTCAGAGGTCAGCATGTGGCAGAAGGCAAATGAGTTGAGTGCTGAAGAAGCGATGGTGAGGTAGGCCCAAAAAAAAAAAAAGAACATGTTGCGGTAGACGCTGAAGCAGTTTATATGCTTCAGCGTTCCACGCCTCATTGCAAGGCACGCTGGGATTGGATGTTATTGGTCATCCAATTCCCAATTCAGAGTGCCTTGCTAGTTGAAACTAGCTGACTTTGTCTTCTGCGAAGGGGAGGGGGAGAGCGGTTCCAAGGTGCTCTGTGCACCCATCAGCTGCTGCTACGAGGGAGGGCCTGGGAGGAGTCAGCATCCAGCCTCGAAGGGAGAAGGAGGAAGAACTCAAAGACAGAGAAGAATAAGCAATGTCTCGGTGCCCCCGCTTCATCCTTGCTAGTTGCTGCTGCCGGTATGGCACCAATGCTGCAGAAGGTGAGTGCCGATAAGAGAGAACTTAAGGACTATTCTATGGGCTGGGTGACGTTATGGAGCTCGGACATCTGATGCCCTTTAGCGCCGGTGCCATGGACCAAAGCCTCACCTGGTCCATAGTCTGAGCCAGCCCTGAATGCAGCAAACCTACATACAACAGCAACTAATTCCTATGTTTAAACAACATGAACCCTACCTATAAATAATATAATTTAAAAATATTTATAAACTCACGATCTAGAAATTCTCAGCAGTTACAAGTACACATACAAAATATGAAATAAAATACCAGACATAATTGATATGAACACATATATATAAATCTGCAGCACTACAATATTACACGGGGTCTCAGGACATCAATATACCTACTACTAGTAAAACTGAACAAGTGGGACTGCTACAGAGTTCTACACAGAAACTATATGCAAACAGAAGACCACACCTCCATGCCATGCAAAAACAGAGGCTGACCCTCACCAAATACAGAATAAGGGATCACAAATTTGAAATACAAATATGAAGACAAAAATTGAACTGGGAAGCCCAAGAAGCCAAATTAGGCATGTACCAAAACATAGGAAAAATTAAAAACAAAAATGCATTTCCAACAAAATACAAAGTCATCTATCATGCACATTTCCCAAAGAATAACATATTCCACTTAATAAATTTAAAATAAAGCACTTTTTTTTCTACCTATATTGTCTGGGCATTTTATTTTTTCAAGCCTGTTGGTCCCAGTTTCTCTTTTATGCTTTGTTGTCTGTCTTCTGCTGTCTTTCCACTGGGAGCCGTCATTTGTCCTCTTCTCTACTTTCTTCCCATCTTCTCCCATTCCCTCAATACTCTGACTATGAGAAATTTCCCTTTCTATCTTTTCTGTCAAATTTCACCCTCTCACTCTTCAGTCCTCCACCTATATTTCACTTACCTATCAACTTTTCCATCTCCTCCACTCACCCTCTACATCTCCTGTCTCATTCCTTCCTTGGTCTCCCATTCTGTCTTCTTTTGCTTACTTCCTATTACTAAACTTCTACCCTCTGAACTCACCATCCTCATCTTACTCATCTCTTCTGAGAACCCCAATGGTCTCCCCCACATAATTCTACCATGCCAAGCATTTCTCCTCCCTCTTCATTCCTACCCTCTTGTAACCCAACATTTCCTCTCTCTCTTTCAACAACCACACTTTTAGTTCATTTCCTTGTCCTGCTTACCTCTCTCTCTCCTCCACCCCTATGGTCCAACATTTTCTTGTCCCCTCTTGATTCCCCTCCAACTCTATGGTTCAGCAACTCCCTGTCTCCTATCCCCCCCTTTCCCCTTATGATCCAGCAAATCCCTGTCCCCTATCTCTTCCCCTCCACCCCTATGGTCCAGCATGTCCTTGTTCCTTCCCCTCCACCCCTATAGTTGACCAACTCCCTGTCCCCTCTCTTCATCATTTCCCCTTATGAATCAGCATTTCCTTGTCACCTCTCCCTTCCCATCCATCACTATGGTCCAGAACCCCTTGTCTCCTCTCTCCCCCTTTCCCCCTATGATCCAGCAATTTCCTGCCCCCTCTCTCTTCTCCTCCTCCCCTATGGTGCAGAACCCCATGTCCCCCCTCTCTCCTCTTACCCCTTATAGCCTACCATCTCTGTGTCCCCTCTCCTTCCCCCACCAAAAAAGTGCAGCTTCAATGTTCAGCAGGGCAGCAGCTCAGAGGGGAAGGCAGCCTGGCAGCAGGAGCCTCTCCTGCCCGCTTAAATCGCTTTGAATATGGGCCCATACTTTATAAGATACTAGTAAAAAAGGCCCGTTTCTGACACAAATGAAACAGAGTGTGTATGTTTGTGAGTGTGTGTGTGAGAGTGACTGTGTGAGAGAGAGAGAGAGAGAGAGAGTGAATGTGCGAGTGTGTGTGTGTGTGACAAAGAGAGAGTGAGACTGGGTGTGAGTGTGTGTGTGTGAGAGAGTGTGTGTGAGAGTGAGAATGAGAGTGTGTGCCACGGGCCCCCCTCCCAGTTCCAGGGTCTCTGGGCCTCCTCCCTCCCTCCCAGTTCCAGGGTCGCCTCCCCCCTCCCTCTGAGTTCCAGGGTCGTCCCCTCCCACCCTCCCTCCCATTTCCAGGGTCCTACCTCCCACCCTCAATTCCTCCCAGTTCCAGGGTCCCCCCTCCCAGTTCCACAGTCCCCCCTCCCACCCTGCCTCCCAGCTCCTTGTGACTCTGGGCAAGTCACTTAACCCTCCATTGCCCCATGTAAGCCGCATTGAGCCTGCCATGAGTGGGAAAACGCGGGGTACAAATGTAACAAAAAAAATAAAAAATAACAACACTGGCGGAATATTAGTCGTGCAGCAGAATTTTGAACAGATTGAAGAGGAGAGAGATGGCTAAGTGGGAGACACACTGCTTTTTGATCCCTCCAAGAGCAACAAATTAGCTGGAAAATAAACACATAAATGTACAATTTATAAACAACTAAGAATAGAAATCCTGTTTATAAGATATGCACACAGAGTTGATGAACACATTCACATCTACACCAGAACCGGTGCAAATTTGTGTGAGAGTATGTGTGTGATACTGGGGATAGTCCCGAGAGCATATTTTATGACAGAAATGTCCATTCATTTCAAACATTTCCCCTGCCTTTTCATGTTGGATTTTTGCCAAAAACAATTGGGGAAAAAAGTACATTTGCTTTTTTTTTCTTATGTTGTAACTAGTGCACACTTCAAACCATGCTCACTCTTCGCAAATAGGATATACTATTTGCGAAGAGTGTGCACTCTTCTGAAAGAGTTCATCCTAGTTACAATACTGGTCCAAAACAAACAAAAAAAAGTAACAAAATTAAAATTCCCTCAAATGACACAGGAAACTAAACAAAGGAAAAATATTTTGACTGTACACTTCTATCTAGGCTCCCTGTTAAGACATTATTCCCTTGGCATGCTGGATGGTAGTATAACTTCACTGCTATACTTTTCCTAGTCATACATGGACTTTCTATCCATAAATATTCCATTGTTTGTTTGTTTCTTGCAGGACATTTATACTGTTTGACTCTATGCTGTCCTTAACATACACAGAGTAATTTTATGACTGGGCACCTAGGTTAACTGGGGTGTCTACATTTAATCTATTTTATAAAGATACTCGGGCATCCATGTGTCTTTATAAAATGCTAGCACAACTCCTGTGGAAATTACGCCTAGAATGATGGCACAGGCATTATATGCCTGCTCGAGAGAAGTCGTAAATGTTAGTGTGAAATATACAGTGGGGGAAATAAGTATTTGATCCCTTGCTGATTTTGTAAGTTTGCCCACTGACAAAGACATGAGCAGCCCATAATTGAAGGGTAGGTTATTGGTAACAGTGAGAGATAGCACATCACAAATTAAATCCGGAAAATCACATTGTGGAAAGTATATGAATTTATTTGCATTCTGCAGAGGGAAATAAGTATTTAATCCCTCTGGCAAACAAGACCTAATACTTGGTGGCAAAACCCTTGTTGGCAAGCACAGCGGTCAGACGTCTTCTGTAGTTAATGATGAGGTTTGCACACATGTCAGGAGGAATTTTGGTCCACTCCTCTTTGCAGATCATCTCTAAATCATTAAGAGTTCTGGGCTGTCGCTTGGCAACTCGCAGCTTCAGCTCCCTCCATAAGTTTTCAATGGGATTAAGGTCTGGTGACTGGCTAGGCCACTCCATGACCCTAATGTGCTTCTTCCTGAGCCACTCCTTTGTTGCCTTGGCTGTATGTTTTGGGTCATTGTCGTGCTGGAAGACCCAGCCACGACCCATTTTTAAGGACCTGGCGGAGGGAAGGAGGTTGTCACTCAGAATTGTACGGTACATGGCCCCATCCATTCTCCCATTGATGCGGTGAAGTAGTCCTGTGCCCTTAGCAGAGAAACACCCCCAAAACATAACATTTCCACCTCCATGCTTGACAGTGGGGACGGTGTTCTTTGGGTCATAGGCAGCATTTCTCTTCCTCCAAACACGGCGAGTTGAGTTCATGCCAAAGAGCTCAATTTTTGTCTCATCTGACCACAGCACCTTCTCCCAATCACTCTCGGCATCATCCAGGTGTTCACTGGCAAACTTCAAACGGGCCGTCACATGTGCCTTCCGGAGCATGGGGACCTTGCGGGCACTGCAGGATTGCAATCCGTTATGTCGTAATGTGTTACCAATGGTTTTCGTGGTGACAGTGGTCCCAGCTGCCTTTAGATCATTGACAAGTTCCCCCCTTGTAGCTGTAGGCTGATTTCTAACCTTCCTCATGATCAAGGATACCCCACGAGGTGAGATTTTGCGTGGAGCCCCAGATCTTTGTCGATTGACAGTCATTTTGTACTTCTTCCATTTTCTTACTATGGCACCAACAGTTGTCTCCTTCTCGCCCAGCGTCTTACTGATGGTTTTGTAGCCCATTCCAGCCTTGTGCAGGTGTATGATCTTGTCCCTGACATCCTTAGACAGCTCCTTGCTCTTGGCCATTTTGTAGAGGTTAGAGTCTGACTGATTCACTGAGTCTGTGGACAGGTGTCTTTCATACAGGTGACCATTGCCGACAGCTGTCTGTCATGCAGGTAACGAGTTGATTTGGAGCATCTACCTGGTCTGTAGGGGCCAGATCTCTTACTGGTTGGTGGGGGATCAAATACTTATTTCCCTCTGCAGAATGCAAATAAATTCATATACTTTCCACAATGTGATTTTCCGGATTTAATTTGTGATGTGCTATCTCTCACTGTTACCAATAACCTACCCTTCAATTATGGGCTGCTCATGTCTTTGTCAGTGGGCAAACTTACAAAATCAGCAAGGGATCAAATACTTATTTCCCCCACTGTACATGTGTACACATATTTTATGAAATATGTACATACATCACAGATCTGTCCACACTCTACCCAAACACAGCCCCTGAACACAATAACCTAATTTTATAAAAGGCCTTTTCTGCACATATGGCAGCATTTGCACATGTAGAAAAGGTTTATAAAATTACTGGCAGAATGCCAGCCCTCCATTAATTTCATCTCTCTGTCATTTTGATATAATTTGTGCCCTGTTATCCCTCCTTCCACCAGGTCTCAGATGCTTTTATTTAAATATTTTGCTTAAATGCCATACATTCTAATTCTCCAGTCTTATTCTGTAGACTTCTGACATTTGCATCAAAAATCCTGTAAGTCTACCCTTCCTGTCTCCTTCCTACTGACAGGATGAGCACAGCACTTCTTACCTGTGTTTGTCTCCCTCTGCAGGCTTCTCTCTGATGTCTGAATCTGTGGAGATCTGTAATCTTATGGGCCCCTCTTCTCTGCATGTTTAGAAATCACATGCTCACACATAAAAATGCTACTGTCTACTGACTGGAGTGGGGGGAGGGGGAACTGGCAAAATGTTGGTTCTCTGTGCTATGAGGACAGAACAAACGTAAAAAGGTGCACTGAAATAATTTTAAAAAAGAAAAAAAGTTGAGCAGCAGAAGTTTAACTGTGTATGACTTCAGGTTACTAAGGGGCTCATTTTCAAAGCACTTATACTTACAAAGTTCCATATGTTACTATGGAAATTTGTAAGTGCTTTGAAAATTCGCCTCAATGTATTGTCCAAGACAGGTCATATGTGCGGCAGACAGAAAGAGAAGTCTAGAGGTAAACAGAATGGTAGTGGATGTTTAGTAAAGTAGTATTTCTTCTTGTCCCACAGGTATTCACTTAAATATGGTGTGGTACGAGCAAGGGCGGGCCCGGAGGCCAGATAAGATTGACCACACAGTGGTTGCAGGTAAAAACAAATAATATTTATTAAAGATGTTGGGCAAGGGGTCCTGTTCAATTCACAGGGAGGAAGGCGACAACTCAAAGCAAAATTCTTGAATATAACATTGTCCTTGGATGGCCTGCTCCTGGCAGGGTCACAACATACATTTCTGTCTCTTGGCACAATAGCACACACTAGCTCTCCTGTTACTAGTGCAGTCTCTATCAAGTCTGCTGGTCAAAATACAAAGCTTGCGAAGTTCCAAGTTGGACTTGGCCTACCTGACCGTAGTGTTGTAGTTTACACATAGGTTGTGGAGTCGTATGCCATGGGGCATCACTGCTTTTTTCTGGGCCTCTCTAACACAACTCTGACCCTGCCTTTTATACTTCCTGGCAGCTGTCTTCCTGGTTCCATCATTCCTGTATCAACTCCTCTTTGAGCGGGACCATGGGGCTAAAGATGGTTCTGACCAAGAAGGTTTAATGATAAGAGATGACATGATATCAAAAAGCTGAAGTCGGGTCCCTCAGTAGCCGCCAACTTGATATGTCAAAAACAATCAGCTAATGCATCCACGTTGTCGTGCATTGTTATTATATCTCAGTCATATTTTGAAACTTGCCAGCTTGTGCAGCACATGGATGTACACAGAGGAACTACATATGGGAAGCTTTCAAATAAATAATAAAGCTGTCAGGGAGCATGTGGAGCGGTGAAAGGCTTCCAGGGGGTTCTGTGTGTGAGACAATGAGCAGAGTCACAGAGAGAGAGGAAGACGGAAACTTGCCGGTCAATATTCAGCCCGCATCATAAGTGATTTAATCGGGCAGGAGCCTTTCCTGCCCATTTAAATCGCTTTGCATCAGGCGGTTGGAGTCTAATCACACCAGACAGGAATGACTAGGTGGGAAAAAGTGGGATACAAATGCAATAAAATAAAATTATGTACTATATGCTAAATGTTAGAAGGAAACCAGTTTTGTAACTTGCATGTGTGTATCAACTTTTCATATAACTTGCAATTCGTGTTTTCTAATAAATGTCTTTTTTAGATGAAAAAGGCATATAGCGCAGCACTGAAATCCACAATACAGCACTGCAAATAACAAAGCAAGTTCTGCAGCAATGACAAAAACATTAATCCTCCCCCCCCCCCCTTTCACAGGCCCCTCGGAAACTCCCCAACCCTTCTTACATTTTCTCCCGATCCCCTCCTAAAACAGAGTGCAACACCAAGGAGGTTTAATAAAACAATATAAACCTCACAAGGTTTGCTACTGTTTTCAACAACATTTGCTATTGCTTTGGACAAACCAATATGGTGGCAAGCTCCGCTCACTGCCTTCAGCCCAGATAATGGGCCAGATAGGCTCATGCCATCTCCTGTCATTAAACCTGTTTGGTTCTGACTCTGTGAGGGAGTATCCTTAAGGGAAAGGGGCAGCGACTTATAAACACCCTCACATATGGTCTAATATAAGTACATAAGTAATGCCATACTGGGAAAAGACCAAGGGTCCATCGAGCCCAGCATCCTGTCCATGACAGCGGCCAATCCAGGCCAAGGGCACCTGGCAAGCTTCCCAAACATACATTCTATACATGTTATTCCTGGAATTGTGGATTTTTCCCAAGTCCATTTAGTAGTGGTTTATGGACTTGTCCTTTAGGAAACCGTCTAACCCCTTTTAAAACTCTGCTAAGCTAACCGCCTTCACCACGTTCTCCGGCAACGAATTCCAGAGTTTAATTATGCATTGGGTGAAGAAAAAGTTTCTCCAATTTGTTTTAAATTTACTACACTGTAGTTTCATCGCATGCCCCCTAGTCCTAGTATTTTTGGAAAGCGTGAACAAACGCTTCACATCCACCTGTTCCACTCTACTCATTATTTTATATACCTCTATCATGTCTCCCCTCAGCCTTCTCTTCTCCCAGCTGAAAAGCCCTAGCCTCCTTAGATCACCTATGTAACAGTGGGAAGAACTGCTGGGACCTAAGTACAAATCTTTACTCTCTCCCATACACTGTGGGACAAATCATTTAGTCAAACATAACTGCTTTAAAAAGCCACAGATTCTTTAGATCCCTTTTGGAATAAAAAGCCCCAAACACTTTCAGGTTGCTCCAGTGGTAGATGCTGTGCAAAGCCAGGGAGGGGACTGAAGATAGATTCCTGGGTTGGGCTTTTGATCTCCTACTTAGAAAGAGCTGGGGACACTGCTATTTTCACATAGACCACACTGCATTCACAAGCATAATTACAATGGGCTAAGCTGGAGACTTAGTGCCACAGACATGCCTTGTGATCTTGTTGGGCCCCAGGTATCTACTGAAGACTGTAATCTTGATGAAGGATAAATAGAGTGTAAATCTATACACATATTGTACAGACTTGAATATGTCATTACTTTAATTAAAAAGAAAACAAACCAGAATGCATAACATAACATGCAGTGTTAAGAAGAGAAAAAGTACATGCGACGTTTGTCACTATTTCTACACCATTGGGGATAATTCGATTCAATGAAAAAAAGCAAACATGCCAACACTGGGAATGGCTCCAGCAGAAAAGCCAGCATTGCAGCCCCGTTAGCAGGTCCAACAGCTCCTTCTACACACAAAAAAAATCTATTTCAGCCCATTTATCAGAAAGATGAAAGCAAAGGGATCTAAAAAACATACCCTTTCTCTAATGAGCAGCCAAAAGGATCGGTAAGAATAATTTCAGAGGCCAGTAATATTTTATATAATCGCCGAGTGGTTTAAATTGAAAACTCCCAACTGAATCAATATTTACTGCATTGAAGTGAAATGAATAGTAATAAGTCACTAAGCTCTCCCTGTCCTGTTTCATAAAATAAAAATATTATAAAAATGAGCACAGGCGCGAGGAGGCTATCACATTAACTTTTACAGCACTTGGGGAGTCGTAACTGACTGCTTCCATACCATAAACTCTTTAAAAACCTGCTTCAGTACAGTCAACAGAACTGAAAGCTCTCCCCTCTCCCCATTTCAGTGCCAGGCATGGGCAGACTTAAACAATATTAAACCCTCCTCCTCGGTTAGTGTTTGGCAAACACCCACTGCTGTAGAATGCCTTCTGATCCCTATTCCATGAGAAATGTTGCACTGATCCTTGAAAAGGATTCTTTGAAGTCGGGGGGGGGGGGGGGGGGGGCATAATTGATGATGGCAGGTAAAGGCCTGAATGATCTACTGGAGTTGCCATTGAAGCCTTTTTCATCACATCCTAATCTGTCTTGACATCCACAGGACTCAAACCGTGGAAGACTGCCCAGCATGGTCTCATGAAAGCCTCCAATGAGGACAGAGGAATAAGGAAGGGAAAGGGAAAAGGGAGAGAATGCGCCCAAATCTGTAACAGCCAAGAGCTGGACAACTGGGACTCCAGGTCACTATAGCACACCCTGCTCGTTCTTCAAGGTGTTTGCGAGCACAGCAGAATATTTCAGGTACAAAAAGACCTTCATAAATTAGAAATGATGGAAAAGAAAACAATTGGAAAACTATACATTCAATGAATATTTTATTATCTTATACGGTACACTTACTAAAAGGCACTACTGTGTGTTATTTACCATGGGTCCCATTTTATGTAGTGGGACTGGTTTACTAATAATATGCATTAACAGCTTTAGCGCGTACTAACACAGTAACACATTAGAATACATTTAGCTGGATAAGACTTTTAACAAAAAAACAATCGAAAAACAATCTTGAAACGGAAATGGCAAGAACCAACCATAATGAAAAATGAAAGGACAAGCAAAGGAAACTAAGAAATACTTGATTAGTGACCCATCAAGCCAACGACTGTATGGCAGAGTCCAAGCCACAAACAACAGAAAGGAAAGAAATGGAAAGCCAAGAAAAATAACAAGCCAACTATGGGGCCTTTTGACTAAAGGGCATAGGCCCTCCATGCATGGTTAACACATGAAAATAGGCTACCACACAAATGCATTAAAGTGTTTTGTGGTAATTTTTTTGTTTGTTTCTGTACTAAACCCTGCATTTTAATTTTTACAAATTTTTCTCTGAGGGTGTATGACATGGGCAGAGTATGATCACGGAAGTATTAACCAGCTAGTGCGTTATGATTAGCGCACATTAAATGGCTAACACAGGAGCACTTGGAATCTCCTAAACAAGCAAGCACTAATGAATAACATTAGCATTTAACCAACAAACAAAAAGAAAACACTCTCAAAAAGTGCTGCGATAAATATGGGCTTAGCATGCAGTAATGCCTCATGTTATAACACGTTAAGCCCAGATTTTACCGCATCACATTACATTAATGCCGCAAAAGCCATCAAGTTCAACGCAGGTAACAATAACCAAACTGAAGCATACGAAAACTGTACAATCAAAATAATAAAATGGCAAATCATGCATCCAAGCCTGGAAGATATCTTTTAAAGAGAAATGTCTTCAAAAGTCTTCTAAATTGAGAATAATCATATGTGTGTCTATTAAAGAGGAAGAGAGTTCCAGAACTGTGCTGCTTGATATGAAAGGGAAGCTTGGGATAGTCTTCTAGATTTAACTTCTCAAACTGAAGGAAACTTTAGCAAAAAATTGGTTTCTAGCAGCAGGGAGACCAAGATGGCCACGAGTGAAGCACAGCACAGCTAAGCTCTCTGACTGCTCCTGGTATTTATGGGTTCAATGATGGTGAAGCACAAAGGGAAACCCCGTTCTTTCCCATCTGAGTCTAGGGCTCCCTCGGCCTTAGTTCAGCAGATTTCCAGCTTCACTGTGCCTTTAACCAGTCTAGTTGTGCAGGCGAGGGTGCTCCTAGAAGGAAATGCAAAGCACAACATCTTTGATGTAACACTGCACCCTGAATGCTCGGAGATACCTCCTTGACCTGGAATAGGAAGCACACCACCGATTCAGGTGCAGTTGTTGGATGCCAGAGAGGCTGCAGATATAGGCCCTGAAGATGGGGCTTCGGCATTCCTGACTTTGCCTGAGGGCGAGTTGGGCCTGGATTGTCCTCTGGAGGAAGTGGAGAGCAATGGGCTGAGACATTTTTGAACCCTCAGCTGGTTGAAGTAGTATCTATCTGTGCTTTGAGGAAGAGAAGGCCAGATAAGGTCACCTTGGAGGAACTTTGGGATACAGTTGGAAGCATGAAGGGTGTCTTGTTCAAAAAACTGGATCAATTTCAGGTAACCCGTCATGAGAAATTGATATCCCAGCATGAGAAAAAGACATTGATGGTAGAGACAGATTTTTAAAAGCTAGAAAAAGATAAGCTGGAAAAAGATCTGCTGCCTGAGAGAAGTTCAAAATACTTTGGTCAAAGATCGCATGGTTACACATCAGAAACAAGACTTGAGTTATACGTGGAGGGGGGGCCATCGGAGACAAGATGGCGTACGGAACAGACGCTTGACACGTTGCTCTTTCTTGTGCGAGTGTTTTCCAGACACCGCTAAGACCCAGACTGTTTTTGCCGGCATAGGGAAGAGGAAAGGAGCCCAGAAAGTTCACACACACACACCCAGTTTCCAGCGCTCCAAGGCATCTGGTACAGACCACACTTAAGGGAGTATTACCGCGCCCGGTTGGAGTTGTGCAGCCTACTTCGGGAGAAGTGTCGAGTGTATCAGCAGACCTCAGTGTAGATCGGGTTTCACTTAGCCCAAATCAGAGGCCAACCCCCACGCAGCCTGGAAGAGGTTTAGCGGCAGAAGCTGGTGTGGAGCCTCCTTCCTGTGAAATGGGTGAGCCCAGTGGTGTGCTGGAGCGGGCTCTCACGGGTTTGCGAGAGCCGTTTGTTAAGTTTTTAAGAATTTTGGGAGCTGGTTGTTAAAGTAGGCCTCCCCATGACTACTTTAACTGACTCCCAAAATATGGGCTTGGGCCCCCTCCTGAATGCTCTTTTACTTTGCTGGCAGTGATGCTGGCCCCACCAGCAAGTAAATAGACTGCTGCTGCTGTTCCCTGCTCCTTGTTTCTGACTCTGAGCATCAAGCTGAGACTTTTCATGCAAGCGCAAGAAGGTTCCATCATGCTGCTCAGAGCCAGAAACAAGCAGCAGAGAATGGTGGCAGTCCATTTATTGGCTGGTGGGGCTTGGCAAAGGTATGCCTAACGTGCCCGCACAAGGGAGGGGAGAGAGAGGCATGTATTCCCCCCTCCCCCCAAATTTCAGGGCCGGCTATGCCCGGAGAGAGAGCCCGTTGTTAAAAATTTACCAGCACACCCCTGGGTGAGCCCCACAGTCATGGGATCAAACATTAGTATATTTCCTGATCTATCTCAAGCAACACAAAATCGCAGGAAAGAGTTCTTAGCCCTTCAACTGAGGATCCTGGCTTTGGGAGCATCATTTATTTTGAAATTTCCAGTGAAATGTACTTCCTATCAAGGAAAACAAATTCCTGTTTTTTGAACCCAAGCAGCTGGTTGAATTTACTGTGGCCAGGGAAGAAATTGGTGTTATAGTTAGCCCTAGGGCAATGCCAGGAGAATGACATGTTCCAGCTGTAGGCTTTAATAGCTCAAATTTGCTCCTAATTTTTCTTTTCACTTTTTTGTCTCTTGATATCTGTAGCCTAAATAATAAGTCTTTTTCCTTTTTTTGTTTTATATTGTCGCATTTTTGTTTTCCAATCTTTTCAAGTTTATGGATATTTGTATACTTGATTATATTAATAATAAGTATTATACAAAAAAAAAAAGAAAAAAACTTGAGACTCTGGAAAATTATGAACGGTGTTTGAACTTGTGGTTCATTAATTTCCATATATCTCTGGTTTTTACACCATTGGATATGTTGAAGATGTACATAATAGAGATACTACAGGTGCCTAAGGAGTTCCTACCATCAATAACGCAGGTGTACTATGTGGACTGGAAAGGGGAGACCCAAAAGGATGCAAGAAAAGAAAATACATCAGTTTTGATCTTTCTGGTTTTCTGGAAGGATCCTGTTCTGTTGTGTCTTACATTAATTGCTTCCTTTGCCTTAAAGCTATATCGGAACTGGCTCTTGTGTTTGATTTTCCGATATAAAGATGTGGAGTTTCTGGGACATAAAGTTCAATTTTTCCTGACCTATTTAGAGCCACTCAACTCAGAAGAAAGGGTTTTTTAAGCTCTTAAACCTGAATTATTGGCTCTTGGGGAACGCTTTTTTCTTCAATTTGTATAAATGCTTTGCAAAGTTAGAATCAAAATTGTATGGTTTCCTAGACCCAGACCAGTTAAAGATTTCTTAGATGTCCCTTTGCCTATAAAGATTTCTACTCCATCCTCTAGTTTGACGAATATAGAGTCTCATATGTAGCAGTGATTGGTTTTCACTGAAAGAAATTTCTTTGGTTTTCTTAATTGTACTAGCTTAGGGGCCCTGTTTACTAAGCCGCACTGCACTGTAAGCCCACAAACTTTTAGTGTGTGCTAATGCTAGAGACACATATAGGAATATAATGGGTGTCTCTACTGTTAGTGCATGCTAAAAAGTTAGTGCGCCTACAGTGCGGCTTAGTAAACAGGGCCATAAATTTCCTGCTAACTAGTATTTTCTGTTTGCCCCACCTCCCTTCGGTCTTTTTTTCTTTTTTCCCTATGTATTGGGGTTATTGTTCCTGATTAAGAGGAGTTGAGGTTCCTTTCTTTTTAAGTAGGATTGCTGTGTTTCTGTAATGAGGAACTTTTTTCTGTATTCAAGAGTTGTCTTAATTATATTTGATTATATTTGAAAATGAATAAACATAAAATAAATTGGTTCCTAGTAGATCTGAAAGTATTCCCATTCAAAAAGGAAAATGTATACTTAGATAAGCAGAAATTTGACCATACACTACCAAAAAGGCTAAGACAGCCACTTTAAATAGGAATCTTGCTTCCAAAGATAACTAGTGCAAGCATGACAATACTGCAATTTAGTAAAAGGGAACCTATGTATTTATCTACATTTTCTGAGTTTTCATCAGAACACTAAAATAAAATTAAGAAGTGTGTGTCTGCTTGATCTGGTTAGCTTCAACTTTATTTGTATATTATAAGAGTATATCAGGACATTGAGAGGCCCTTTTACTAAACCACAGCAAAAAGTGGCCTGCGGAAGTGTAGGCGCATGTTTTGGGCGCTCCGGGCCATGTTTTACCGCGACTGCAAAGAAGGGCTTTTCTTTAATGGGAAGGGAAAAGGGCATGTGGTAAAACTGAAACCAGCACACGCCTAAAACCGGTCTGAGCCCTTAATGCCACCCATTGATCTAGCGGTAAGGGCTCACATACTACAAGCGCGGTGACCGGTCAGCGTGTGCCAACTGTCAATACTTCTGGAAAGGCCGCGCGTGGGAGGAAATAAATAAATCACCCAGCCATTATGGGCATGCAGCAAATCTGAAATTACTGCCAGGGGCTGCGGTAGCCTGGCGGTAGTCTCATTTTGGCACGTACTGCACGCATGTAGAGTCTAACGCGCCTTTGTAAAAGGGCCCCTGAGTTTGTCAAATAGTACATAAAGAGGCAATTTAAGAAATCTTTTTTTTGCAGTTTACCTCATATTGATTTCATTTAATGTGCCAATTAAAATTCATAAAAGTAAATAAATGCATATTATACTAACAAATCAGATTTCAAAAAAATATTATAGTAAAAACAGACCTCTTGTACTAAAAAAAGTTTTTGTATTAGAAGAACAGTTTGCAAAGGGGGAAAAAAAACAACCTATAATATAATTCCCTATCCCCCCCCCCCCCCCCCCCCCCCCCCACACCACCTCCACCACCACCTTGATTTTTAAGAAGAAAGGTTCAGGTTTTGTTCTACTGTAACTTTTATAGTACAGTTTAGTGTTTTTGTTCCTCTTGGTAGAAATAAAAAAGTAATTATCCAGACATCATAAAGTATTAGCTAGTAATATTGTTTTCATTTTAAGTTTTTGTTCCTCATTATCATATCAAAATATTTTTATACATAAATTGCCATGTGTTTCATTTTAACATTTTTAAAGTTTCTCCTGTTCAAAGAGATATATTTGCTGGCCCTCAAGCTGAGGGTTCTAAAATGATGTGTATTCACAAAACCTACAATTGGGGAGGGGTCACCACCAGGGCAGGCTGTCCATAGGATCATCATCAGCCTGCACCTCCAGGCGTTGCATGCTTTTTGTGTCTAAAATAATAGAGTCAAGGCCAGTGATAAGCACTGCTTTAAGGTATGTATGACAATGACATAATTATGCATCTATAAATAAGTCACATTCTAATGTTCCCCTCTCTTTCTCTGTAGGTACTTGAGTGATGATGACACAGTGTACTGATAATTACTAGATCTGTGTTAGATTTAGGATTTTTTTTTAGACACTTTGGGGTCAATAGTCAAAGCAATTTAACCAGCCAAAAACAGCTCCTGGCCAGTTAAATTGCTTATTCGGGGCTATCCACCAATATTCAGCTGCGCTTAACCGGTTAGTGCCGCTGAACATCATTACAGACCTGGATGTCCCACTGCCATCTAAAACTAAACACAGACAAAACTGAGCTTCTTATCTTTCCCCCTAAACCCACCTCTCCTCTTCCCCCATTCTCTATCTCTGTGGATAACACTCTTATCCTCCCTGTCTCATCACCTCGTAACCTTGGGGTCATCTTTGACTGCTCTCTCTTTCTCTGAGCATATGCAACAGGCTGCTAAGACCTGTCGTTTCTTTCTCTATAATGTCACCAAAATTTGTCTCTTCCTTTCTGAGCACACTCATACTACCAAAACCCTTATCCACACTCTTGTCACCCCACGCTTAGACTACTAAAACTTGCTTCTCACAGGTCCCCACTAAGCCATCTCTCTCCACTTCAATCTATCCTGCTGCATGACTTATATTCCGCTGGTGTCTCTATTATCATAGTAGCCTGCTCCTCAAGTCACTTCATTGGTCTCTATCTGTTTCCGCATACAGTTCAAACTCCTCTTATTGACTTACAAATGCATTCACTCTGCAGCTCCTCACTACCTCTCCACTCTTATCTCTCCCTACACTTCTCCCCGGGAACTCCACTCATCAGGGAAATCTTTTTATCTATATTCTTCTACTCTGCTGCCAACTCCAGACTCCATTCCTTTTATCTTGCTGCACTAAGTCAGTACGTCAAGCTCCATCTCTGGCTGTATTCAAATCTAGGCTAAAAGCACACTTTTTTCAGGCTGCTTTTAACTCCTAACTCCAATTCACCCATGTCTGTAAGTAATTCCCTTATCCCTTATTTGTCCTGTTTATCTTAATTAGATTGTAAGATCTGTTGAGCAGGGACTGTCTCTTACATGTTTAGTGTACAGCAGTGTGTACATCTAGTAGTGGTATAGAAATGATAAGTAGGGCTGCACGTTAATCGCGATTAACGCGGCAAACATTAATCATGATTAAAAAATTAATCGAGATTGATGATTACCTGCCCTCCCTCTCTGCCTCCCCCACTTGCATGCTTGGTCTGACATCTTTTCCTCCCCTCTCGGAATGCTGGTGGCTCTCCTCTCCCACCCGGTTTACCTTGAAATTTAAGTTTTCAAGTTGCCTAGGCCTGCATCGGGCCGTTCCTTCTAACCCATCCCACCAACTTCTGATGCAACTTCCTGTTTTCAGAAGGAGGCGCTGGGCCAGAAGGAAAGGCCCGGTGCAGGCTGAGGCAGCATTTCAATATGATGCTGCTGCACGGTGAACACTTAACTAATAAGGTAAACCAGGCAAGGAAGGGAGTGGAGGGGACAGGAGAGCGAGCGGTGGTCCAGGAGAGATGGTGGGCAGGAAGGGAGGCACATTTGAGAGAGAGAGAATGGGTGAAGGCACAGGGGGAGGAAGGGAGAGAGCGAAAGAGAAAGAGAGAGAGAAAATGGGTGCACGGGGGGCATATGGAGAGAGCAAGAGAGAGAGAATGGGTGAAGGCATAGAGGGGAACATGGGGGAGAGAGATAGAGAATGAGTGAAGGAACAGGGGGAACATAGGAGGAGAGACAGATAATGGATGAAGGCATGGGTGACGGCACAGGGGGGCACATGAGAGAGAATGAACGGGTGAAGGCCCCCTCCAAATCTACTGTACCAGTTCAATGGCTGGTGGGGTAGCTGAAGTCCCACCAGCCATAGAAATTCACTGCTTGAGTCACCCCCTTCCTCCTCAGAAGTGAGGAAGTCAACAGGGTGGCTTCAGGCACCAATGCTTGCACTTCCCAAGCATGCTCAGTTCATGCATGAACTGAGTGAGCGTGCTCAGGGAATGCAAGCATTGGCGACTGGAGGCACCCCGCTAACTTCCTTGCTGTTGAAGCAGCATAAAGAGGAAGGGGGCATTTTGGTAGTGGATTTCTTCGACTGGCTTCATCATCCCCACCAGCAAAGGTATGATATCTAAGTGGGGGGAGGGGGAGGAAATGTGTGCCCCCCCATAAACAGCTGGCTATGTCCCGACTGTAAGTTTTAATCAAACTGCAGCCCTAATGATAAGTAGAAGTAATAGTTGTAAACTCAAAGACAGCAGGTTATGTAGTTTTCTATAAAGGAAAGTAGGCACATACCTTCCTTTACAGCATAGGCTCCAATTAGGTGCCTTCTAGATGTCTAAATGTAGGCCCCTATAGAATCACCCCATTAGTGACTCACTATTGGCACTTTTTCTCTTTAACAACTTGATAGCTGAAGATAAGAATAATAGTCCTGTGCTGGAATCGATTCATAGTAGGGAGTATATTGTTGTCCAGATCAGTAAAATAAACTCCAACTCAACATATTCTGATTTCTATGTTTTTAGATAGCAGAATTTGGAAAATGTACAAAGGCGTGATGACTGTTGCAAGACACCATATTATTTGAGCTTGTCCACCTAGAAGTACCAGTCTACATTAAATATGCTTACTTGTTCTTTTCCATTTTTTCTTTAAGATTTACTATTTTTGGAAGATGTCTCAGTACTGCTAAAAGAAGAACCTGGTGCAAATGAGATCAAAAATAAGGAAAATGTGTTAGCTTGTCTTTTTTTATTGCATTATTTTTCCTGTACTTAAAAAGTTGTACAGACTAATTTCTATTTCACATACATGCAAAGGGATATGTGCCGGGTGGGGGGGGGGGGGGGGGGGGGGGGAAGGGGGTAGGGAAGCAAGTGGCCCATGACAGAACATATGAACTCATATTTCAATCCAAACAAGAAATAAACTGTCCTGGAAAGAACTAAATGAAGTGGAAATGAAATACATGAATCTACCACAGTGAGCGCCCCTGCTTCTCTGAAAAGCTGGTTAGCTCTTCCAGGGGATTCAGTTGTATGTTGGCACTGAGCAGGGCCAAGCCATGCAACAACAGTTGAGAAAATCTCAGGGGCAGGAGACTTTCATGGGAGATCACTCTGAAGCAATAAGAACTAAGTGGAGTCAGATATCCAGGGAACAGGACTGCTATTCTGCAGCACTGTGGCAAAAGTTTAACTAAATGTTTTCTAGCTTTACAAGTAGAATAGAAAAAAGGTCAGCAAACAAGCTGCAGATGGAAACGTTTTACTAGACCAAAACAATACAGTTGTGCCTAATATCTGAGAGTACAGCAGGCAAAAGTAGAGGCTGATCAAAGACAAATCACCACTGGAGATATGAATCCAACAGTCTTTATTGATATGTATAAAGAAAGGACCTGACACGGGCCGTGTTTCGACGCATACAAGCACCTACATCAGGGATCAAATAGAAAAGTCCAGATAGAGGCACGGGACCACAGCTCTGCTAGTATACAAAGCTGTAGACCTTCCAAAATACTTGAGCACTAAAAACAAATGTACAAACACTTGTGGATTTCCCTGTTTTGTACTTTGGAACTTAATATCTGAGAGTTAATTTTTCTTCATCATATCGAAGTACATCTATAGATGCTAAGCTACGAGGCTAGCTCAGGACAAAGACATCATTTGTCTATGAATTAATGTAAACAGCCACCACAACATATTATCTAACTTGAATAACAAAATTATATCTACTATACACCGACAATATGGCTTTTGTGGCAGGTCATGTCAATTTCCTTGCACTCCTACATATGCCCATTCCTGGGAATCAATTGAAACATTGTAACTACGCTGAAACAAATGCCATCAATCATATACAGTACAGTCTTGATTGTGTTTATGTTTATTGAAATACTTAATATATATGTTCCATCTTTGCTTATACTCTAGGCTATCTATGAAAATGTTTTATTAACGTATTGTGTTGACATTGTAATGCCCTGATCGTGACTGAATAGATATGGATGGGCTGGAGTGTAAATTTTAAGGGGCTTCGATGTTAGCTTCACAACTTAGTACAAGAACAGTACTGGGCAGACTTCTACAGTATGTGCCCTGAGAAAGGCAAGGACAAATCAAACTTGGGTATACATATAAAGTATCACATATTATGTAAAATGAGTTTATCTTGTTGGGCAGACTGGATGGACCGTACAGGTCTTTATCTGCCATCATTTACTAAGTTACTATAAGCATCCTGTGCCATATTTTGTATTGTTTAAATGTTTTTACTGCTGTAATTGTTTATTGGATATGTTTGACTTCTTTTTGCTGTACACTGTCGAGTGAATTCATTCAAAAAGGCGATAAATAAATCCTAATAAATAAATACTGCAATTGACAGAAAAGGAAGCCATTTACAATAAATAAATTAAATAACAAAACAAAGAAAGGAATGCCAATCAAATAAGGAAAGATAAGATAAAAGCCAAAGCAAACAAGCAATTCATAAACAATCATAACAACATAAATAAGAATGAGCTGCCTTTCCCAAAATTGTATTTCTAAGCAGCCTGTGTGTTAGGCTGCAGCTGCTTAGGAAAGACAGCTCACTGCTTCTGAGCCCTATTCTTTGTGCTGAATTGCACTAACCACACAGATTAAACATTGGCTTCATGTTATGCTCCTGATGTAGCCCTTGAGAGGGCAAAACATAGCCATGTTGGGAGTTTAGATGAA
Source organism: Microcaecilia unicolor (assembly GCF_901765095.1). Lineage (NCBI taxonomy): Eukaryota > Metazoa > Chordata > Amphibia > Gymnophiona > Siphonopidae > Microcaecilia > Microcaecilia unicolor. Next base: position 615,317,688 of record NC_044031.1, read on the forward strand.
AGTTGTGTGTATACCTACATTGAATAAATTTTGCTTTATTTCACCATATGGGTCTGCTTTTCTTTTCTGCTGTTTTGGATCTTGCAGACCGCGTACCTGTGTGCTTTTTTGAGAGCTTTATGGGCTAAACACAAAATGGGTACAAAATTCTACTGGTAATTAGTGAAGATGCATCAGAAGGGAAGAAATATGATCAGATTACTTTGCTTTACAAAGAAGACATGCACGGGTATTTTGTAGTGTTTAGAGTCAACTTAATTGGGACCATGGAATACCTGCACAGATAGAAGTACAGTAATCAATTTGGGAAATGACAAAGCCATTGACAAGAGTACGGAGGGACTGAAAATCTACATGGTTACAAATAGAGTGTAAACGACATAATGAAAGGAAACAACGCTGGAGAACCTGAGAGATTTGATTAACGAAAGACAAACGTGAATCCGGGATCACCCCAAAGTATCGGAAAAATGGACTGTGGGATTAGAGACACTGAAAAGAACTGGGGTAAACAAGGGAAGGGATAACATCCCAGAGATCCAACAGGTAGTGGTTTTGGAAGGATTCAAAATGAGTTTGTTATCAGACATCCATTGAGCCAAGAAGAACAGACAGCATTCCAACGGTGAGATGTCAGTTGAACCTGGGAGGATAAGAAAATTAAAGTAATATAGTCAGCACAGATATAAAAACAAATGTTGAAATCTTGGATAAGGGTTGCAAGGGGACTCAGGAAAATATTTAAAAGGAGTGGTGAAAGAAGAGAGTTCTGACATATCCCACAGGAAAGAGGACGAACTGAAGAAGTGGACAGCTAGGTCTTTACTGAAAAACAGTGACCAGAAAGATAAGAAGAAAACCAAGTTAAGACAGAACCAGGCAGTCTCACAATGAGTGAAGACGTGAAAGTAAAACAGAGTAGTCAATAAGATCGAAGGCCACAGATAAGTCCAAAGAAACTAACAGAATCATTTCCCCCAACTCTAGATGAGAGTTTAACTCACTGACTAGAGCTGTAACAGTTGTTTCAGTGCTATGTATGGAGCAGAAACCGGTTTGGTAGGGGTGCAACACAAAGTTGTTTGATCCGTGATGACAACTGGTCGAAAACAATTTTCTCCAAGATCTTAGAGACAATGGTAATTCTTACAAAGAGAAGGACCAAGAGATATCTTCTTAAGAACTGTGCATACTACAGTTTTGTCACATTCGTGAGTCCTTGTGCCGGGCGGAGCACAGAGATGAGTACTCGCGCCTGCGCTGGGAAGCCGAGCAACCCTGAGGCTTCACCTGTGGTGACCGCCGTTCCCCGAGGGTTGAGCCCCCAGGTGCGGGCGGCCGACAAGACTTCCGGATGCAGGCAAGGGTCAGAGGAGGCCGCAAGCAGCAGGCAGAGAGCCGACCGGGTACAGGGAGTAGTCAGAGCCAGGCAGCAGGCAGAGAGTAATCCGGGTTCGGGCAGTAGTCAGAGGCTGGCAGCAGGCAGAGAGTAATCCGGGTCCAGGCAGTAGTCAGAGAGTAATCCGGGTCCAGGCAGCAGTCAGAGAGTAATCCGAGTCCAGGCAGTAGTCAGAGACAGGCAGCAGGCAGAGAGTACTCCGGGTCCAGGCAGCAGTCAGAGACAGGCAGCAGGCAGAGAGTAATCCGGGTCCAGGCAGCAGTCAGAGACAGGCAGCAGGCAGAGAGTAATCCGGGTCCAGGCAGTAGTCAGAGACAGGCAGCAGGCAGAGAGTAATCCGGGTCCAGGCAGTAGTCAGAGACATGCAGCAGGCAGAAAGTAATTCGGGTCCAGGCAGTAGTCAGGAACGAGAGTCAACCAAGAAACACTAGCACGCACAAAGCACAATCTACCAAAGTACAAGCCGAAGCGAAGGAGTGGAGTGAAGCTGCTCCTAAAGTAGCCCCCACCATCAGGGGAAACCGCATCAGCTGGCAAGGACAGCCTCCTGTTGGCTGGCCGGCCAGAGGAGGAGCCTAGCTGCCAGGCTCCAATCCCGTGAAGCAGGAGGCGGAGCGAAGAACTCGGTGTTCCAGGAGGGCTAGGCACGCCACAAACTTGCTTCCTGGACGCGAACCCCACGTGCAACGGGAGCAGGTAGGGGCGATTCCGGGAGCGCCGATCCAGCCAAGATGGCCGACGCTCCGCGTCGGAAGATCCAAGCAGAGCTCGGAGCGCAGGTCTCGTCAAGATGGCCAGCGCTCCGCGTCACATGAGTGCCCCTCACCAAGGTGAGGAGCGTGACAAGTTTGCTTCCAAATTGCAGGAACTGAGCCTATAGTCAGGCTTTGGCAAATCATATGTAGTGTCAAGGGTAACCAGTTGTGCCTTGGAAAGCAGCATCTTAACAGAAGTAGGTCAAAAGAGGAGGTAGTTGATGCATAGTTTTTACCAAGTGAATCAACTGGGTTACAGAAGGTAAAGTAAAATTTGATCATGTGGAAGGCACACTGGAGCATAGGAAATTTATTAACGTGAGGGAGCATGAAGAGCAAGCATTTCAGGAAAATGATGAATGAAGATTATCAACTTTAGTAGAGAAGAAAGATGCCAAAGGCATCATAATATGGATGTGTAACTGAATTAGGATGAACAGAAGTTAAATAGGAGAAAATCTGAAAAAGTTTCTTTGCAAGATTAGAAGAATTAGCAACTTGTCTGAAAGAGAAACTTCGCTAATCCAACCAGCAGGCATATCCGACAGACCTCCCCAGAGATGTCATCTTGTTGCCGTTACGAAAACACACAATTTCTCTTTCTGTTTTCTGGCTTAGCACAGAGGGGACATTTCGCACCTAACACAAATCAGTTTTGACCCCAGGACCCTGCTTGAACCACAAAACAGCACCATTGTGTCCCAGAACCCTCCTTTTACTGCAAAACAGCACCACTGTGAGCTGGAACGCTGCTTTTACTGCACAGTGAGTTTTGCTCTCTTTTTCTACAACATTTCTGCAACATTTTAAATATAAAGTAGGTACGTAAAACTACAGTACTTTATTTTTATTCTTCCTTTTAGATCTGTAGAAGATCACTTCTGAAATGGCCAGTCAAGAGAGGGAAAAATATGTGTTGTCTACACAGCAGAAACTTGACGCTTTAAAAAGAATAGACAATGGTGAATCCATCCAAAAAACTGTAACAGAACTAGGAGTGGGGAGAGTAACAGTTCTTGACTGGAAAAGGAAACACAGTAAGCTGGAGAAATGGGCCTCAAATCATGCCTCTACATTTTCACTGGACTCTAGAAAAACTATTACAAAATGTGAATACGAGAAGGCGAGTGAAGCCTTATTCCTGTGGTTCACACAGCAAAGACAAGGGCATACCTATACAGGGCTTAATTTGTAGACAAAAAGAGGAGGGGTCAGGACCAAAGTGAGTGAGGCCAGGGCCGGAAGTGAACTTACTCTTGCACACACAATACTTCATTTAGGGATTCAAAGAAAGCTGTACATGTACTTGGAAAATTCATATATTTAATTTTTAAAATGTTATAAGAATATCACGCACAGTAGTACAAATTTGCAACATTATCAACAAAATCTTGGACTAATCAATGCTTTTTTCAACATTTACACATTTGATAACAAAGTGTTCTCTTCAGGTATTTTTGGCAGCCAGGTGGCATGAAGGAGTACTGCCCTGCAAAGGCAAAAGGAAGCAAGTGTCTATTTTTACTGAAGCACTTGCTTCCTTTTGTCATTGCAGGGCAGAGTAGCTAGGTTGGGGCAGAGGAATGCTTAAGTTTCCGAAGACCTTTGGTCTGTCATAGTATAGCTGTTCTTATGAGTTAAATGTAACCCTCCTCCCAACAACAGGTAGGACATTTTGCCTTGAAAGTCATCATACAAAAAAATATTCTGATTCTCATGTCATTTGAGCAACAGCCACATAAATCTCTCAACTATGCAATACAAAACCTGAAAAAAATTCCAACTCAACATACATGTAACAAACCTGACAAACAACAGTAGAACTAATTCCTACGATTCAAATAGCAAGAACCCTACCTATGAATAGGCAACATTGCAAATATTACACTAGGCCACAGAACACTAATATACCTACTACTGGTCCAACAGAACAAGTGGAATTTCTATAGTATCTACACAAACTACATGCAAACCACATATCACACCTCGGTCACAGGGAAAACACAGACAGACCCTCATCAGAGACCACAAATTAGAAATAGAAATATGAAAAGAAAATTGAACTGGTAACCCGAAGTCAAAACTCAGCACTTAACACTGGAATAATAAAAACAAATTTACTCTTGTACTGAACACAATACAAAGATATCAACGATGCATATTCCCCAAAACTAACATATTTCATTTCATAAATTTGGAATAAAAACATTTTCTTACCTTTGTTGTCTGAGCATTTTATTTATTCAAACATGTTGTCCCAGTGAGTTTCTCTCTTCTGCTTTCCTGTCTGTCTTCTGCCAACTCTCTCTATTTGTCCTGTCGTCTTCTATTCCCTCACAAATGTCTGACATATTTATCTTTCCCTTTTAGCTCTTTCTCCCTTTCTTTTCTGCCTTTCTGTCCATTCAAATTTCACCCTCTTTTTTTTAACTTTTCACATACCTATCAACTTTCCATCTCCTTCTCTTAGTCCCTAGCTCTCCCATTTCCGATCTCAATCCTTCCACATCCTCCTATTCCCTTCTGTCACTCTCCATTAACACATTTTTACCCTCTGTCCACTGCACTAACCACTAGGCTATTCCTCCACTCCACAAGAATGGATGCAGGCAGACGAGCAAGGAGAGCTAAGTGACAATGATTTGATTGCTATAGTGAATGGGAATACGAATGGAGATGATGTCGATGAGGACACCCCAAGTGAGGCTGAACATTCAATTGTAAAAGTCAGTCATAGTGATGGCGTCAAGGCAATTGAGGTTGCACTGGCATATGTGGAACAACAAGAGGAAGTGACAGCTACTGATATAATGTTATTGAGATATCGGAGTAATCTTGCAGCGAGGAAGAGAAGTAAAATGAGAACACAAACATTAATCACAAAATTTTACAAAACAATTTTTTAACATGCTTTCCAGTTGCATTGCTACTAGGTATACAACACAGTATGTACTCTGTGTTTTTACAGTTGTGTATTAGTCTTATTTTAGGTATAATACAGTGATTACAGTATGTTTTAGTGCTTCAATCATTATGCAAAATGTGGTATACTGCTATTAATAAAAAAAATTTGAACATCAGAAACGCTCTGCCTTTGTTTATGCATTGTTTGAGGGGTCACCATTGTTTTCCATACTATTTGACTTTTCACTTATCCGACGACGGGGTGGTCCCGGTTACGTTAGATAATCAAGATTGTACTGTACTGCAATACATGCGAGGTCATTTGTGATACTGTTTTGAACATGGCTGCCCTCAGGAATGAAAGGGCAGGAACACTGCCGCTTAGACTTGTAGATAGGCGGGATATAAGAAAGTTTTAAATAAATAAATAAAAGAAAATAAGCAATTCACAGTATGATGGAACAGAAGGCCGGTCTCCATCCTTGCATATTTAAGAGTTGAGTTTGCAAAAATCAGGAAAGAAACTCAAGTACAACACCGTACCTTCTTCATTTCATCTTTCTTTCTTTAGCAGGTCACCGTTGGTTCATACCTTCATCATACAGTATATACAAAAGATTTTAGTAACTGAACACCACATCTGGTTATACAGAAGAAAAGAAACAAACGACAACATCCTTCTCCATGAAGGAAAGAAACCTGCTTTATGCAGACTCAGATCTCAACATTCAACTGCCTCAGCTCCACTGTGATCCTGACAGGTGTTTGGACAGATCTGAATTTTTTTGATACTTCTATTTTATCCCAATTTCTCAACGTTTATCAGGATAAAGTGAGAGTAACGTCTGATACTGTAAAACCATTCTGAATGAATTTTCATCACTCAAAGTGTAATTTGAAGTTTGTTCCTGACAAAGCAAGGAAAATAATATTGCATTACTACTGTAGTATTTATTTTTTTTTAGTAAAAACAACAGGAGGCATGCTAACCCTGAACTGAGGCAGTTAAGCCCTGCTTTAACGTAACAGGTGATAGGGTCATCAAACAGATTCTCTAATGGAGCTTTCCTAACTCCTTAAATAGATAGAGTGGGCAGACATGAGAGACATCACTTAGAACAACTACTAATGTATTTTCCAGGTGCTTTATAATTGTGTTTTTTCAAGGTTCCATGTGCAACAATGCATTACTTTAATAAAAGTGAGAATTGGAAAGCATGAGAGGGGCTACTTAATGATCTGAGTTCTATTCACTCAGTTTGTTAATTGAACATCATTTTTCAGTACTAATACTACTCAGTAATTAAAAAAAATTGAACTGTATATTCTCCTTTCCTCATATCAAAGAACAGCCAGCATTTTGATGCTGTCATGAGTAAGAAATACTACCAAGCTTCACAGTCCATCCTCTTTAACAAAAGCAGAACACAGACTAAGGTGGTTATCATGCTTTCATTCTGGTTGGGCTGCCTAATGCTTTCCCATTATGATATTAATTTTATGATATAATAACAGGAAATTTCAATTACCCCAACACTGATTGAGTAAATGTCTCATCGGGACATGCCAGCGATGCTTCTAGATGCCATAAATGACTGTTTCTTGAAGCAGTTGGTCCAGGAACCAATCAGAAGGGAAAGTTTTAGTCCTTAATAGTACAAGGGGTAATGGTAGTGGGACCACTAGGCAATAGTGGTCACAATATAATCAAATTTGTCATCACTGGAAGGAAGACATTAAAATATATATACCTGTAGCATTTAATCATAAAAAGTTAGACTATGATTTTATTTATTTGTAGCATTTGTATCCCACATTTCCCCACAGATTTGCAGGCTCAATGTGGCTTACATTTGCCGTAATGGCAAAATTAGTTTAAAAATAGTTTTTTTAAGGAGCAGTTGCTAGGGTCAAAACTTTGCGTGAAATGTGGATATTATTAAAAAAAAAAGCATTTTGGAAGCCTAAATAAAATATATCCCATGCATTAAAAAATGTCAAAATGAAGACAAACAATGACCAGTGTGGTTTAATGGTGAGGTGGAAGAGATGGTGAAAGTCAAACGTGCATCTAATAGAAAATGGAAAGCAGATAAGAACATAAGAAAATAGGGATGAGCACAAGCACTAAATTAAATGGAAAAAAAACTTTCAAGTTTATTACATTTGATACACTGCATATCGCGAATATATCTAACAGTAATAAGGTCGGCCAAAAGAGACTTTAAAAAGAAGCTTGCTGTAGAGACGTCAACTAATACTAAAAACATTTTCAAAGACATCCAAGGTTAAAAGCTGCTGAAAAAGTTGATTGGATGACCAAAGAGTAAAAAGTGCTCGGGAAGAATAATGTAATAGCAGAAAAAATTAATGATTTCTTTGCCTCGGTCTACATGAAGAAGGATGTTGGATTCATATCTAGACTGGAAACCTTCTTTGATGGTGATGATTCAGAGCAAAAAAAGAACGTCATTGTAAGTCTAGAAGATGCAATAGATCAACTTGGAAAACTTAAAAAGCACAAATCACTAGGACCAAATGGCATTTAGTCCAGAATCCTAAAAGAGCTCAAACATGAAAACTGTTAACTTGTTACTAGTAAACTGTAACCTATCATTCAATACTGCCAAAATACCTAAGGACTGGATGGCTGTCCAATGCAATGCAGATTTTTAGCAAGTAGGAAAAGCATGCAGAGAATGCAAAATGGAACTCTTTCCAACTCCTTTGCATGTATGCATGTGTGTGTTTGTTGGGGAGGGGGGTTTGGTAGATATATATATGTATGTGTGTGTACGCACATACGCTTTCTTTCTCTAATAAGCAGAGATGTGAAGGGAAGGTTCATTCCTCTCATCACCACCACTACCATCATCATCATCATCATCAACATACAGGAACTTTGGTTCTACAGCATAGTAATTTTTTCCATATCATTTCCTCTCTTCCTGTGACTAGAATTGCCTTCCAGTCCTCCCCCCACCCACCTTCCCACTTACTGGATCCTACCTACTGTCTCTGCTACTAGTTCCAATGGAAAGAGACAGGGCAGGCTCACTCAGATAGGTAGTGGTGGAGGGGGTGAGGGAGGGGAACTAGAGAACTGCAGATAGAGGTTTTAATCTGAAAAATATACAGACATATTACCTGCCTTGACCCCACCTGGGGGGGGGGGGGGATTAACCCTACAGCCACCTAAAGGGTCTGTCCCAGCACTGCTCAGGCCCGCTACCACCTGCACACACCCTTGCACTGTAATTGGTTTTATTTATTTGTATGGTTTTATGACTTTACTAACTTGTGTTTATGTATGTAACAACAGCTATTACTGAGCCCCCAAAGATGCGACCCAGAAGTGGGCAAAACATTGCGATGTTGGGCTTAATGTGTTTTATTTAAGTGCTGAATAAATGTTTCTGGTGATGGACAATCTTCTGTGCCCTGCTGTTTTTTTGTGATGGATATCTTGTATCAATCTGCTTTTGTTCTGCTTTCGTTACAGGAAAATTCTACATTAGGTGTCAATTCCAAATCCAAATATTTCTTAAAAAGATACGACTTTAGCTATTTTTGACACCAAAGATATGAATCTATTCTCCTAATGTGAATAGGTAAGGAATTCCAGTGGAAAGCTGCTTCATAAGAGATAGTATTAATAACATTTCTCTTCAAACATCTGCCTTTAGGATTAGAAAAATGAAGCATCCTAATACCTCGGATTGGTCTGGAAACCTCCCTATTTGCAAAGTAAATAAATTTTCTTAGGTAGTATAGAGACAGAGCAGAAATAATTCTATGTACCATTATCCAAATCTTAAAAGACAACTCATGCTTCAACTGGAATCCAGAGCAAAGACCTTAACAGAGGAGTGATTCTATCTGATCTATATCAGAAAACATTAATCTGGCTATTTTACCCCCAGACAGACAAAGACACAGACATTCTCAATCCCTTTTATATAATTCCTTTCCAACATCTGTTGGGTTGGAAAGAATAAAAACAAAATTACTGGCCACATAGACAAACATGGCTTAACGAGAATGATTCCAGAAGGGTTCAGCAAAGACCGAGTCTATTTAGTCCTGCCTTAATAATTTAATTATTTTTTCAGGATGTAAACAAGAGAGTGGATAGTGGTGAGTCTGTTGAACTATGTATCTGGATTTTCAGTTGGCATTTTAAAAAGTCACTCAGCGGAGACAGACCAACATTATGGAACTCACTGCCAAGTGTGTTAAGGTCTTCATCCAATTATCTGACTTTTACAAAATCATTAAAGGCATTTCTTTTTTGAAAGGGCTTCCATGATTTACTATTTACTGCTGAGTATGTTCCTTTTGGATTTGTTGCTATTGAAAGCTTATTATGTTTTTGGTTGCATTACATTTTTTATATTTTTGGTTTATATATTATTGGTTTATTTGGATTGTATTACTGTTGTTTTGTTTTATGTCTATTTTATTATATATGTTTTTATCTTGTAATCTGCCTAGAATTTTAAGATAGTGTGGACTATAAATATAAATAAATAAATAAATAAGGGGTCCTTTTACTAAGCATCACAGGCGCCTGCGCGCATCCTATGTGTGTCAATTTTGAACTACTGCCCGGCTACCACGTGGCCTGGGCAGTAATTCCATTTTTTACGAGCGTCCACTAAGTGTGCCAGAAATGTTCCGGCGTGTGGCGCTAATCGGACAGTAATCAGCACTGTATGCGCACAGACCATTACCACCTGGTTAACGCATGAGACCTTACCACTAGGTCAATGGGTGGTGGTAAGGTCTCAGGCCCAAAATGGACATTCGCCAATTTTTATTTTGCCACACGTCCATTTTCGGCCAAAAAAAAAAGGCCTTTTTTGCAGGTGCACTGAAAAATGGACCTGCACACGTCCAATACACACGTCTACAGTGCAGGCCATTTTTCAGCGCACTTTAGTAAAAGGACCCCTCAGAAAATTAAAGGGTCATGGAGCAGGAGGACAAAAAGACAAAAACAGAGAGTAGGACTGAATGGTCAATTATCCACATGGAAAAGAGTCAGTACTAAGAGTGTATACTGATGTAGTGAGAAGATAAAATTTGCAGATGACACAAAATCATTCAACATAGTTAAAACAATTTAGGATTGCGAGGATTTACAGAAGGATCTTGTGAGAATGGCAGATAAAATTTAGGAGCCCTTTCACCAAACTGCAGTAAAAAGTGGCCTTAGGGCGTGCTTACCCAGATCATTCCCATGCACTAAGGCCATTTTTACTGCGTGGCCGTTAACACATAAGCTCCTACTGCCACCTATTTTGTAGGCAGTAAGTGCTCACACGCTAACCATGTACTAATCGGTTAGCACGCGGCAATGTAGCTGTGTTAACTGATTAGAACAGAACACACCTATTCTTTGCCCCCAGACTCGCCCCAGCACTAAAAAATAAAATCTATTTGTTAGCATGTGGGTAGTGCATGCTGTTATCAAAATTATCACGCATGCCCCACGGTAAGGCATTTTAAACTGCGATAAGCATGCATTAGTGTTTACCACAGCTTAATAATGAACACAGGGAAAAAGAATCCCTATTACAAATACAAAATGCTGGGATCTGAATTTAGGTCTGAATTAGGAGTAACTAGCCAAGAAAATGATCTTGAGTCACTGTAGAAAATACATTGAAATTTTCTGCCCAATGTGCCATAGCTGTTAAAAAAGCTAATAGAATACCAATTTAATTTAATTTTGACATTTATAATCCACTTAACCGTTAAGCTCTAGGCGGACAACAAACAATATTTTGAGTAACAGGCTCTTGGCACGGACCAGGTTGCATAAAATAGGGAACAGCTATATAGTAAGAAGGTTTAAGAAACAGTTGAATGAGTTTTAAAAAAATGATTACAAAATAAACAAGTTAATGCATTAAGCGGTTTTGGAGGAAGCAGGTTGTGCCACAGACTGAACAGCAATAGGGTAAATCGTTATATAGTAAGCAATTATACCCTCCCTATCTTAGACAGCCTGAAAATTCTCAATGTTACAATCGACCGTAACCTCACAATTGAGAACCAAGTGAAATCCACAACAAAGAAATTGTTCCACTCAATGTGGAAACTCAAACGCGTGAAACCCACAACAAAGAAATTGTTCCACTCAATGTGGAAACTCAAACGCGTGAAACCATTCTTCCCGAGGGAAACATATCGCAACTTGATACAATCAATGGTACTAAGCCATGTAGACTACTGCAACGGAATTTATGCGGGATGCAAAAAACAAATTATAAAGAAACTTCGGACCGCTCAAAACATGGCAGCCAGGCTTATATTTGGAAAAACACGATTTGAAAGCGCCAAACCCCTCCAAGAAAAACTGCACTGGCTCCCAATCAAAGAACGTATTGCTTTCAAAATCTGCACCCTGGTTCATAAAATTATCTATGGTGAAGCTCCGGGATACATGACAGACCTCATAGACCTACCAACCAGAAACACAAGGTCAACATGAACATACCTAAATCTCCACTACCCAAGCTGCAAAGGACTCAAATAAAAATCAACCTATGCATCCAGTTTTTCCTACATAAGCACACAACTATGGAACGCATAACCAAAAGCCATGAAAACAACTTATGATCACCTAAACTTCCGGAAATCATTAAAAACTAACCTGTTCAAAAAAGCATACCCTACCGACCCAACTTAAATGCCTGTACCCTGCAACACAACAAAACCAAAGCTTGTGATGGACATATAATAACTTTTCCTCTCTACAATTCCCTAATGTGTCTGTACACACGAACCTTATTCTACCACAACATTACTGTATTTGTTCATACCGGAATTGGCGAACGCCTTTACGGTACTAAGTAAGCCACATTGAGCCTGCAAAAAGGTGGGAAAATGTGGGATACAAATGTAAAAAATACATAAATTAAACGCATTAAGTGGTTTTGGAGGAAGCAGGTTGTGCCACAGACTGAACAATGATAAGATAAATCGTTACACAATAAGCAATTAGGTAGTCTCAATTGAAGGTAACCATCTTGCCATTGGTGTGGATGGTTTGAATCGGATTGGTATTAGCAGTGTTTGTAATAACACCATTATAGAGGTAATTAGGCTGCAACATTTTCGGTAGAAACAGATTGTGAAGTATACTGAGCAATGACAGGGTAAATCGTTATAGAGAGTTATGTAGTCTCAGTCAAAAAATTAAGGAGTCTTGTCTTGCAGGGTAATTTAGGCAAGGTTGAGATCTTGAGTTGGATTGAATGTCTTAGTGTGTTTGGAACAGCCAGGTTTTTAATAGTCTGCGGAAACGCAGGTAGTCCGATATTAGTCTTTATCGATTTCTGGTGTTAGGATATTCCATAGGTCTGCTCATTTTCCTGGTAGTGTTGTGTTGGAGGTCTATTTTAAATGACAGGCTTTACGATTAGGAGGGGATAGTTTTATGTCTTGTGATGATCCGAAGGCTCTTTTAGGTTGATATACTTTAAAATATTGTTGTAAGTATTCTGATAATGAGCCATAGATTCCCTTAAAGGTTAGTGTCATGAGTTTGAATTCTATTCTAGGTTTAAGTGGTAGCCAGTGTAGTTGTATTAGGTAAGGGGTGGCGTGGTCATGCCATCTTCCTCTTCTATCAGTTTTGATACTGTATTTCCTACAATCTGTAGTCTCTTTAATGATTTGTTTGGTAGACTCAGGTATGTGATTTTGCAATAATCTAGGATCGATACTACCAAAGCCTGTACCATGAATTGGAAGTGATTTCAGAAAGAATATGTTTTATATGACGGAGAAGTTTCATTTTGAAGAAACATTTACATATAAAAGTGTATGTGTCGCCATTGTTAGGTGGAAGTCTACCCAGACCCCTAGTAGCATGATCTCTTTCTTTATGGGTATTGATGAGCCGGCTAGTTAGGGTAGTGTGTGTGTGGTGGGTTTGATGATGTATTTCCTACCCATAATAAGCTATTTTTTTCAGGGTTTATTTTCAGGTTCAGGGAGCAAAAACAGGTGAAGAGTGTATCAAGGACTTTATTCATCATTGAATATGTTGATGTTGTGTCTCGGTGTGGAAATAGTAATGTCACCTGCTTAGGAGAAATATTTAATTCCAAATGGGTTCAGAATTTCACCCATGCTTCTTGAGGTAGAAATTGAAGAGTATCAGAGATAGACATGGAGAACAAAACTGAGACTATTAATATGCTCTCTCTGTATAGGTCCCCCCTGGTGCATCTTCTGTTTGAGTACTGTGTCCTGGTTGCCCATCTCAAACAGGATACAATGTAACCAGAAAAAGTTCACATAAAGGTGACAATAAAGTAACTAGAACACCCCCACTACCCAAGAAGTTAGGGCTCTTTAGCTTAGAGAAAAGACAACCAAGGGGGCATATGATAGAAATTTATAAAATCATGAGTGAGGCATTTGGAAGAGCAGGGAATTCTACCTTTTCAGCTGTCTTGCCCTTTTCTCTAGATTTCAGTCTAAATGTCTATACTACAGAAGCTGGAAATTAAATAGGGAACAGACATTTACATTTAAACTTTCAAACACCACAAAAACAAAAGGTCACTCCAGGAAACTAACAAATCATAGAACATTTTCATGCAGCACCTAATGAAGCTGTTGAATCTGTTGCCAGAGGATGTGGTCAAAGCAACTAATATAGCAAGGCTCAAAAGAGGTTTGGACAAGTTCCTGGAGGAAAGATCCATCAAATATTTATTAGTCGCACAGATTTGGGAGAGCCACTGCTTATCCCTGGAAATGAGCTATGGAGTTGAGAAGTAGCTTCTTCAGGGAAATTTTTTTAATGGCCTCTAGTTGAGGTGCTAGACGCAAAAACAGTATCTAAAGTAGCTTCTTCAGGGAAATTTTTTGAATGGCCTCTAGTTGAGGTGCTAGACGCAAAAACAGTATCTAAATTCAAGAGAGCTTGAGACAAGTACACAAGATCTCTAAGAAAGAGGAAGGGACAGTAGATGGAATGGATGGGCAGACTGGACAGGCCAGATGTCTTTATCTGCCTACATTTTTATGTTTCTATGTTTAACCTAATGGTTAGACCAGCAGGCTGAGAACCAGGGGTGCCTGGTTCAAATCCCACTGCAGCTCCCTACGATCTTAGGCAAGACACTTAACCCTCCATTGCCTCAGGTACCACCTTAAATTGTGAGTCCTCCAGGGGCACGGAAATATCTACTGTACCTGACATTCAACGACTCTGATAGATTTCAGGTGGTACATGAGATCAAATAAATAAAACAGATAATTTTCTAGGATCTGCCAAGTACCTGTGACTCAGACTGGCCACTGTCAAAGCCTTCACAGGAAAATTCTATAAGCAAAACAGTTTTGAATTAGAATTTGCTGCTTGAAGATCTGGGTTCATACTCGGATTTTAGACATGAGAAATGCAGCAGAACACTGTCAAATGAAGAGCCAAGATCTGAACTCTGTACACTCTCTCCTGTCAGATACACTGGGATTTGAACCAGCACCCAAAGACAGCTATCTAAGCAAGGAATCAAGAGCGGCAGATGATTAGGACAGCCTGTGGTGGTAAAATGGCTATTACCAGGTAGAGGTTTGCATGCAAAAAAATTCTGTTTCATTTTTCATAACAGATCCGGAGGGGGGGGGGGGGAAGAGAATCTAAATTTAGTTGTTTGTTTCATTTCAGAAAAACCCACAATGATACAACCAAAGCTCTTAACAACAGAAAGATGACTACAAAACACTGAAACAACAATGTTGTTTCCTTTATGACTATTTCTACCTCTTGTCCAAAAGGGTATATTTATCCACAGTAAGAAATCACTCTAGTGTAAAAGATGCCTACACATCAACTCCCTCAAGAAACAGGTGGCAGAACTGAGGGAGGAACTGATGAGACTGAGTATCATAAATACATAACTATTGCAATACTGGGACAGACCGAAGGTCCATCAAGCCCAACATTCTGTTTCCAACAGTGGCCAATTCAGGTTACAAGTACCTGGCAAGATCCTACAACAGTACAATACATTTTATGCTGCTTATCTTATAAGCAGTGCATTTTCCCCAAGTCCATTTTAATAATAACTTATGGACTTTTCTTTTAGGAAGCTATCCAAACCTTTTTTAAACTTGCTAAACTAACTGCTTTTACTACATTCTATGGCAACGAATTCCAGAGTTTAATTACATGTTGAGTGAAAAAATATTTTCTCCAATTCGTTTTACATGTACTACTTTGTAGCTTCCTTGAATGCTCCCTAGTCCTAGTATTTTTGGAAAGAGTAAACAAGCGATTCACATCTATCCGTTCCAATCCTTTCATTATTTTATAGACCTCTATTACATCTCCCCTTCAGCCATCTTTTCTCCAAGCTGAAGAGCCCTAGTCGCTTTAACTTTTCCTCTTACGGAAGTCGTCCCATCTCCTTTATCATTTTTCTCGTCCTTCTCTGTACCTTTTCTAATTCCACCATATCTATTTTGAGATGCGGTGAACAGAATTGCACACAATATTCGAGGTGCAGTTGCACCATGCAGCGATACAAAGGAATTATAACATCCTCATTTTTGCTATCCATTCCTTTCCTAATAATACCTAACATTCTATTTGCTTTCTTGGCAGCCACCGTATGCTAAGCAGAAGGGTTCAACATATCTTCAACGATGACACCTAGATCCCTTTCCTGGTCAGTGACTCCTAAAGTGGAACCCTGAATTGCGTAGCTATAGTTTGGTTTCCTCTTTCTCACATGCATCACTTTGCACTTGCTCACATTAATGTCATCTGCCGTTTGGATGCCCAGTTTCCCAATCTCATAAGGTCCTCATAATTTTTCACAATCCTCTTGCGATTTAACAACTTTGAATAACTTTGTGTCGTCAGCAAATTTAATTACCTCACTAGTTACTCCCACCTCTAGATCATTTATAAACATGTTAAAAAGCAGTGGTCCCAGCACAGACCCTTGGAGAACTCTACTATCTATCCTTCTCCATTAAGAATACAGACCATTTAACCCTACTTTCTGTTTTCTATCTTTTAACCATTTTTTAATCCACAATAAATGGCTCCCAGCAGCTCCTTTCTATGGATGAACAACACTCGCTATCAGGATACCCTATCTTCACTGTTTTGGTAATATCTTTGAAAGTTACTTTGTTCTGAACCTTGCATTTTTGGATGACTGTCGGCCTTCCCCCACGTTCTAGTTTAAAAGCTGCTGTATGTCCTTTTTAAATGCCGACGCCAGCAGCCTGGTCCCATCCTGGTTAAGGTAGAGCCCATCACTCCAGAATAGGCCCCCCTTCTCCAGAATGTTGCCCATGGAGAGCTAGGTGAACCATATTAGGTGGAACGGGGTCTCGGACAAAGATCATTGAATTAGTTTTCTTGAGGTTTAATTTCATTTTATTAGTTGTGGTCTATGAGAGCATGAGTTCAAGTTTGGACTAAATGAAGACTGTGCAGAGACATCTGCAGGATTATTTATATATAATCCTGCAGATGTCTCTGCCCAGTCTTCATTTAGTCCAATCTTGAACTCATGCTCAAGATGATGTCTGCGCAGGGGAGGGGAAACAGATTAACCTCCGTGGCTTCAGCTTTTTTTGATGTCATGCCGTCTCCTGTTCTCAATCAAACCTTCTTGGGCAATTCTCAATCTAACTTCACTGGAGCTGCTGATAGCACTAAAGACAGCTGCTTCCGGCTGCCCCAGTCCGTCTCGCTGCTTAGTCTCATTCACAGGAAGTTGAAAAGGTGGGGATGAAGCAGCACGATGGACTGGGGCAGCTGGAAGCAGCTGCCTTATTCAGTGCTGCTCACCTCCTTGGTGCTGCCCACGCCATGACTCACTGCTGTGGGAAGAGGGAGATTGTTGGCCGGAACCGAAGGGAAGAAGAGCTCCGCCGCCTGACCGCGGGACACCGGAGGGAACAAAAAAAACCTGGCTTTTGTCATGCCAGTTTAAGGGTCAGCTGACAGCTTAGCTGGCCACCATTGCTGGAAGGCCTGAGACAGAAATGGGGGGGGCCTGGGTCCCCGAGGCCCCCCGTAGCTATGCCACTGCCTGATGCACATAACAAAGACCTTTAAGTTGTATTCTACTCTGCACTGGCAACCAGTGTTAACTGTCTCAAAATTGGAGTAACATGTGTTACCCAAGTTACACCCGATACCAACCTAGTAGCAGCATTTTGGACTAACTGCAATGCCCTAATTAGCCACATCGGTGGCTGGCAGTTTGTTATCTTTCATTTGGGAGCAAATGATAGCAGTTTTCCACAAAGAGGGGAACTGGCCAGTAGTGAAGCTGTTTATTAGGACATCTCTGACCAACTGGTGAAAAGAGGGGGAAGCAGAACAATCAAGCTAGCAGGGCAAGGATCATGAGGTGCGGTAGTAGGTCTGGTGGTGCAAATGGCTGTAGAGAGGACAGTGATGTTAGAGAAAAGAGTTAAGGCTATGCGGCGTTCATGTAGGAAGCAGAGGTGGTAACTGGGGTATAGACCAGGACAGAAGTAAGGGTGGAGGAAGTCATCAACATGGGCTGACTGAAGTTTCTGAGAGAAATATTTTGCTAGATCAAGTGCTGTTATGGTTTCCAGGGGTGGGGGAAAAGGGTGACAGTGTAAGAACGAAACAACTTATAAAGCATCTTTGAGCAGGGACTGTCTCTCTTTGTTAAACTGTACAGCGCTGCGTAACCCTAGTAGCGCTCTAGAAATGTTAAGTAGTAGTAGTAGTAGTAGTAGTCTGGTGTATACGTGTAGAATAAAATTGTTTCTTGGCAGCATGGATGTGTTTTGTTGTATTGGTTCATTGTCTGTTTATAGAGAAGCATAAGTACACAAGTACTGCCACGCTGGGAAAAGACCAAAGGTCCATCAAGCCCAGTGACAGCGGCCAATCCAGGCCCCAAGAACCTGGCAAAAACCCAGAATTTAATAACGATCAATGGACTTTTCCTTCAGGAATCTGTCCAGACCCCCTTTAAACTCAGCAAGGCCAGCTGCCGTCACTACCTTCTCCAGCAATGAGTTCCAGAGTCTAACCACACGCTGAGTAAAGAAAAACTTTCTCCAATTTGTTTTAAACCTACCACATTCTAATTTCATCTTGTGTCCCCTAGTTCTATTATTGTTAGAAAGCGTAAACAAACGCTTCACATCTGTCCGCTCTACCCCACTCATTATTTTGTAGACCTCTATCATATCACCCCTCAGCCGCCTTTTCTCCAGGCTAAAGAGTCGTAGCCGTCTTAACCTCTCCTCATAAGGTAGTCGTCCCATCCCTTTTATCATTTTCGTCGCCCTTCTCTGCACCTTCTCCAATTCCTTTATATCTTTTTTGAGATGAGGCGACCAGAACTGAACACAATACTCCAGGTGCGGTCGCACCATGGAGTGATATAACGGCATTATAACATCCTCATGCTTGTTTTCCATCCCTTTTCTAATAATACTCAGCATTCTGTTCGCCTTCTTAGCCGCCGCAGCACATTGAGCAGAAGATTTCAACGTTCTATCCATGATGACTCCCAGATCCCTTTCTCGGTCCGTAACTCCTAAAGCGGAACCTTGCATGACATAGCCGTAATTCGGGTTCCTCCTTCCCACGTGCATCACTTTGCACTTGTCAACTTTGAACTTCATCTGCCAATGAGTGCATAGTGTTGCATTTTCTCAAGTCCGCTTGCGGTGGCATAACTGTGTCCGTAACAAAGTTCAGCATTATACTATGTCTATGAGTCCTGGGAGTACAATGGGTTGTCAAAGGTGCCACTGTATCCAGGGCACTTTGCAGGACTTTACTAGTGTTCTGAACCTAGTGATCAAGGGGCATCTGACTAAAAGTGGCAGTGTCTATTTGTAGCAATTCCATAAAAGTTTGTGGGTTAAAGTTGCGAAGGTCACAGGAAGTCCTAGAGGCCGAGGACACCATCGAAGGTACAGGACAATGGGTAGCTAAAGTGAGCTCAAGAAGGTGGTGATCAAAAACTGGGGATGAAAGTTGCCGGAAAAGATAGGTGGTTATAGTGTCATCAGTCTTTGAAAACATATTAGCTAAAGTATTGCATCACAATGGGTAGGCCCAGTTAAATGATTATGAAAATCTAAATCATCAAGTGAGGTAAGGAATTCTGTGGCAAAAGGGGCCCAGAGGTCATCCATGTGAATGCTGAAGTCATCTAACACAAAAGCTGCTTAGGAAAATTAAGCGAGTGGTCAGCGATAACATTAAGGAGGGAGATTATTGACTTGGAGGTGGGCGGGGGAAGTTGGTAAATAAGTAGATA
Organism: Microcaecilia unicolor; assembly: GCF_901765095.1. Lineage (NCBI taxonomy): Eukaryota > Metazoa > Chordata > Amphibia > Gymnophiona > Siphonopidae > Microcaecilia > Microcaecilia unicolor. The sequence continues at coordinate 615,337,055 of NC_044031.1, forward strand.
GTCCAGTGTGAGGGGTGCCAAAAGACGGACGGAAATGTATTCAGTCCCCTCAGTGCTGAAGAGGAGTTAGATCTAATCTTAAGGCTGGCATCATAGATGATAGCTAGGCCCCCTCCTCTGCCATTATCATGAAATCTGGCATCAAAAGAATACCCTGGGGGTATGGCCTGAGTAAGGTAAGCTAAGCCACCCGGCCGGAGCCACATTTCCAACTAAACATAAAAGGCCAAGGCCTTGAGCAATAATTAAGTCATGTATAAGAAATTGCTTACCTCTGAGAGACAGTACGTTAAATAGACCTACTTGGAGCGTAGCTCCCGATATAGTAGATATGGGTGGAACTGGGGCAGTGTGTGGAAGAGGAATCAACATTCAAAAGGGACAGGTCCCACAGGACAGTGGCTGGGGACCAAGCCAACCCCAGATAACAGGGTCTGTGCATCTGGAAGCATGATAGGTTTGAAAAGAAATAGGACCAAGCCAACCCCAGATAACAGGGTCTGTGCATCTGGAGGCATAAGATAGGTTTGAAAAGAAATAGGACCAGAGTCACAGATTTTGAACAGGAGTGAGGATAAAAATGTGATTCCTAGTAATGAAAGTAAATAACGTGCTGACAAAGTCGGGTGCACACTCAGGTAGATCCAATCTATCGGAAATTGATAAGAGCACCACAGTTGCAGTGTTAGCTAGAAGCAGGGAGATCTATTCCAGCAAATGGTACCAAAACTCATATGGAAGAAGGTGATACTGGATTTGGTGTTTACAAATGGGACGAGTATTTCTGACATTGTGGTGGGTAATAATCTGGGATTGCATGATCACCGGATGATGTGGTTCTTTATTAAGAGCAGAAAAGAAGCTGAACACAAAAGTCCCATGGAGAAACAGCAGGAGTTACAAAGAAGTGGGAGTGGAAGAAGACCCAGCAGGCAATGGGACTTGCGATGACACAATACTTTATGGACACAAAAAGTCCTTAAGTTGTGGAAAACACTCTTCTTTCATAAGAGACTCGACACGGCACCATATTTCGGCTACTGCCTGCATCAAAAGTCTTACAATAATAGATACGAGCATAAATAATAGATAGCTACTGAAAAGGTAGACCGGAGGTCTTTACAAAGACTGTTTTGAAATTGTAAAATATAGCAACCCTCAGCTCATTTCTACAGCTGCAACAAAAGGGCTTCTGGAAGTGAAGTCATATAGATCATGGAATGACAATGCACTCCCTTCTAATCTCTGCGAACTGCCCTCCCAAGACAGAAGCTGGAGGGTCTTCGATAGAAAGTCCCATTGCCTGCTGAGTCTTCTTCCATCCCCCACTTCGTCTCCTTCTCTTTATTAAGAGCACAGGCAACAATGCTTCATTTAAAGGCAAGAGTCCTAGACATCAAGAAATCTAACTTTGTTAATTTGGGGAAATACCTCAAGGAGTCATTAGATGGATGGGGAAAATCTAGGGAAAATGGAAAAGCAATGGCAAAACTGAAAGAAAATATTGTAACAGCAACAAATCTTTCTTTGCTAGGAAAGTACATAAAGGCAAGAGGAAAAACAGGCTCATATAGCACTCCAAATAAGCAGTTGAAAAGGTATTTTATAAAATGGTTAGTGTTCACAACACAAGATCACAAAAACAGGAAGACACATGTGGAACGGCTAATAAAAGCTATAAAAGATACTTAGGGAAGAAAAAAATAGCTAATGCTGTAAAACAGGCTCAAGATTTTCCTTCTCTTTTTAAGATGTTAGTGATCGACATGCAAAAGTAGCATTGTGACAGATGAAGGAGAGGACTATGTAGAGGCTGAGGGGGACAAAGTAGAATTAACAGATATTTCTTTTTGGTGTTCACTGAGAAGGACTGGAAATAGTATCACAGAAAACTGTCACAAATAGAGATAGAAATAAGGGTCGATCTAAAAATGATTTTCAGAAGACTGTCAAGAACTGCTTAAACTAAAAGTACATAAAGTGATGGGGCCAAACAAGATACATCCACAAGTATTAAAAGAACATAGGGAAGTTGTGGCAGCTCCGCTGGTGACATTTTCAACACTTCTTTAGAGTCAAGAGTGTTTCCAAAGGACAGGAGATGGCCGTATGTACAATTCCTTTTCATAAAAGTGGAAGGAAAGAGGAAGTTGGGAACTACACATTCGTTAGTTTGACCTTAATTGTGAGTTCATTAATGGAATTGCTGTTAAAATGATGGACAATGCAGTTTCTATAATCAGCGAATGATACATACCTGTAGCAGGTGTTCTCCGAGGACAGCAGGCTGATTGTTCTCACGACTGGGTTGACGTCCACGGCAGCCCCCACCAACCGGAACAAAACCGCGGGCGGTCTGCACACAGGGCACGCCCACCGCGCATGCGCGGCCGTCTTCCCGCCCGTGCGCGACCGTTCCCGCTCAGTTGAATGACAAGCAAAGGAATGAGTAAAAACGCAACTCCGAAGGGGAGGAGGGAGGGTAGGTGAGAACAATCAGCCTGCTGTCCTCGGAGAACACCTGCTACAGATATGTATCATTCGCTTTCTCCGAGGACAAGCAGGCTGCTTGTTCTCACAACTGGGGTAGCCCTAGCTCTCAGGCTCACTCAAAACAAGAACCCAGGTCAATTGAACCTCGCAACAGCGAGGGCATAACAGAAATTGACCTACGAAGAGCAACTAACTCAGAGTGCAGCCTGAACAGAATAAAATCGGGTCCTGGAGGGTGGAGTTGTATTCAAACCACAAAACAGATTCTGCAGCACCAACTGCCCGAACCGACTGTCGCGTCGGGTATCCATCTGGAGGCAGTAATGTGATGTGAATGTGTGGACTGATGACCACGTCGCAGCCTTGCAAATCTCTTCAATAGTGGCTGACTTCAAGTGGGCCACTGTCGTTGCCATGGCTCTAACGCTATGAGCCATGACATGACCCTCAAGAGCCAGCCCAGCCTGGGCGTAAGTGAAGGAAATGCAATCTGCTAGCCAATTGGAGATGGTGCGTTTCCCGACAGCGACCCCCTTCCTATTGGGGTCAAAAGAAATAAACAATTGGGCGGATTGTCTGTGGGGCTGTGTCCGCTCCAGATAGAAGGCCAACGCTCGCTTGCAGTCCAATGTGTGCAACTGACGTTCAGCAGGGCGGGTATGCGGTCTGGGAAAGAATGTTGGCAAGACAATTGACTGGTTAAGATGGAACTCCGACATCACCTTTGGCAGGAACTTAGGGTGAGTGCGGAGTACTACTCTGTTGTAATGAAATTTGGTATAAGGAGCATGAGCTACCAGGGCCTACAGCTCACTGACTCTACAAGCTGAAGTAACTGCCACCAAGAAAATGACCTTCCAGGTCAAGTACTTCAGATGGCATGAATTCAGTGGCTCAAAAGGAGGTTTCATCAGCTGGGTGAGGACGACGTTGAGATCCCATGACACTGCAGGAGGCTTGAAGGGGGCCTTGAAAAAAGCAAGCCTCTAATGAATCGAACGACTAAAGGCTCTCCAGAGACGGCTTTACCCTCTACACGATAATGGTAAGCACTAATCGCACTAAGGTGATTCCTTACTGAGTTGGTCTTGAGACCAGACTCTGATAAGTGCAGAAGGTATTCAAGCAGGTTCTGTGCAGGACAAGAACGAGGTTCTAGGGCCTTGCTCTCACACCAAACGACAAACCTCCTCCACTTGAAAAAGTAACTCTTTTTAGTGGAATCCTTTCTAGAGGCAAGCAAGACACGGGAGACACCCTCAGACAGACCCAACGAAGCAAAGTCTACGCCCTCAACATCCAGGCCGTGAGAGCCAGAGACTGAAGGTTGGGGTGCAGAAGTGCTCCATCATTCTGTGAAATGAGAGTCGGAAAACACTCCAATCTCCACGGTTCTCTGGAGGACAACTCCAGAAGTAGAGGGAACCAGATCTGACGGGGCCAAAAAGGCGCTATCAGAATCATGGTGCCATGGTCTTGCTTGAGCTTCAGCAAGGTCTTCCCCACCAAAGGTATGGGAGGATAAGCATACAGGAGGCCGTTCCCCCAATGGAGGAGAAAGGCATCCGACACCAGTCTGCCGTGCACCTGCAGTCTGGAACAGAACAGAGGCAGCTTGTGGTTGGTCTGAGAGGTGAAAAGGTCCACCGAGGGGGTGCCCCACTCTTGGAAGATCTTGCCTACCACTCTGGAATGGAGCGACCACTCGTGCGGTTGCATGACTCTGCTCAGCCTGTCGGCCAGACTGTTGTTTACGCCTGCCAGGTACGAGGCTTGGAGAAGCATGCCAAACTGGCAAGCCCAACTCCACATCCCGACGGCTTCCTGACACAGGGGGCGAGATCCGGTGCCCCCCTGCTTGTTGACGTAATACATTGCAACCTGATTGTCTGTCCGAATTTGGATGATTTGGTAGGACAGCCGATCTCTGAAGGCCTTCAGTGCGTTGCAGACCGCTCGGAGCTCCAGGAGGTTGATCTGAAGATCTTGTTCCTGGAGGGACCACAGTCCCTGGGTGTGGAGCCCATCGACATGAGCTCCCCACCCCAGGCGAGATGCATCCGTCGTCAGCACCTTCGTGGGCTGCGGAATTTGGAATGGATGTCCCAGGGTCAAATTGGTCCGAATGGTCCACCAGTGCGGCGAATTGCGGCAACTGGCAGACAGGCGGATGACCTCTTCTAGATTCCCGGTAGCTTGGCCCCACTGGGAAGCTAGGGTCCATTCAGCAGATCTCATGTGAAGGCGAGCCATGGGAGTCACATGAACCGTGGAGGCCATATGACCCAGCAGTCTCAACATCTGCCGAGCTGTGACCTGCTGAGATGCTCTGGTCTGGGAAGCGAAGGACAGAAGATTCTGCGCCCTTGCTTCGGGAAGAAAGGCCTGAGCCGTCTGAGAATTCAGCAGAGCTCCTATGAATTCCAGAGATTGGACTGGCTGGAGATGGGACTTCGGGTAATTTATCACAAACCCCAGCAGCTCCAGAAGACGAATAGTGCACTGCATGGACCGAAGAGCTCCTGCCTCTGAGGTGCTCTTGACCAGCCAATCGTCGAGATACGGGAACACGTGCACCTCCAGCTTGCGCAGATACACCGCAACCACCACGAGACACTTCGTAAACACCCGTGGTGCAGAGGCGAGCCCAAAGGGCAGCACACAATACTGAAAGTGCCGTGTCCCCAGACGGAATCTGAGATACTGTCTGTGAGCTGGCAGTATCGGGATGTGAGTGTAAGCGTCCTTTAAATCCAGGGAACATAGCCAATCGTCTTTCTGAATCATTGGCAGAAGGGTGCCCAAGGAAAGCATCCTGAACTTCTCTTTGACCAGATATTTGTTCAGGCCTCTCAGTTCTAGGATGGGGCGCATCCCCCCTGTTTTCTTTTCCACAAGGAAGTACCTGGAATAGAATCCCTGCCCTTCCTGCCCTGGTGGCACAGGTTCAACCGCATTGGCGCTGAGAAGGACGGAGAGTTCCTCTGCAAGTACCTGCTTGTGATGGGAGCTGAAGGATTGGGCTCCCGGTTGGCCATTTGGTGGAGTGGAGACCAAATTCAGGGTGTATCCGCACCCACTGGTCGGAGGTTATAAGAGGCTACCTTTGGTGAAAAGCTTTCAACCTCCCCCCGACCGGCAGGTCGTCCGGCACGGATACTTTGATGGTGGCTATGTTCCCATGGATCCAGTCAAAAGCCCGTCCCCGGCTTTTGCTGTGGAGGCGCAGGGGGCTGCTTAGGCGCACGCTGTTGATGGGAACGAGCGCGCTGGGACTGTCCCTGTGCCTGAGGAGGCCTTTGGGCCGGCTGGGTGTACCTACGCTTGCTGTAGGCGTAGGGTGCAGCCTGCCGGGCCCAGGAAAAATGTCCACCTGCAGAGGTGGATGCTGAAGGCGCCCGGTGGGAGAGCTTGTCGAGAGCGGTTTCCCGCTGGTTGAGTTGGTCCACCAACTGCTCGACCTTCTCGCCGAAAATGTTATCCCCCCGGCAAGGGACATCCACCAGTCGCTGCTGGGTGCAGTTGTCCAGGTCAGAGGCACGCAGCCAGGAGAGTCTGCCCAGTGGGCGCCGAGGCGGTATCCCTCGAACTCCGTGCTCTCTTGAGAGCAGAGTCCACGACCGCCGAGTCATGAGGTAATTGAGGCCGCATCAACTCTGGGTCTGAGTGGATCCTGTATTGGGACTCCGCTTTCTTGGGGATGGTGGGATTAGATAGTGGCTTCAGCCAGTTCCGAAGCAGTGTCTCTTTAAGGACATTGTGCAACGGCACCGTGGAAGACTCTCTACGTGGTGATGGATAGTCGAGGACTTCGAGCATCTCCGCCCTCAGCTCATCCACAGTGACCACGGGAAAGGGAATGCAAATAGACAAATCCCTGACAAAGGAGGCAAAGGAGAGACTCTCAGGGGGCGAGAGCTTCATCTCCGGTGAAGGAGTGGGGTCGGAGGGAAGGCCCACAGACTCCTCTGAGGAGAAATATCTGGGGTCCTCCTCCTCCCCCCACGAGGCCTCCTCTTCCTCGGTGTCAGACATGAGCTCTTTCAGCTCAGACCTCAACCGGGCCCGTCTCGACTGCGAGGAACCACGTCCTCGATGATGGCGTCGAGCGGTGGACTCCCGCGCCGGCGGGGACAAAGCTCCCTCCATCGACGTCGATGGGGACTCCACCTGCGTGGCGATCGACACCGGTGCCGCAAGCGGCGTCGGAGGCCTCGGCATCGGGCCAGAGCACACCGGCGCCTCCATCAACGGCGCCGGGGGCGCAAGCACCCCCGGTGCCGGCACAGCCTGGCGCATCAGCCCTTCCAGGATCCCGGGAAGGATGGCTCAGAGGCACTCGTCGAGGCCCGCTGTCGGGAAAGGCAGGGGGGCCGGTGTGGGTGTCGGTGCCGGAAGCTGCTCGGGTCCAGGAGAGGGTACCGAAGTACCCGCAGACTGACACAGCGACACCTCTTCAACCGAGGGGGAACGCTCCTCTCGGCACTGCCGCTTCCTGGGCGTCGAGTCATCCCTCGAGGTGCCGGAGCTGACAATCCCATGTGCCGTGGGCGACCGATGACGGTGTTTCTTTGCTTTCTTTTTATGCCCATCATCGGCGCTCGGCGGAAGGGACGAAGAGGAGGTAGAACCCCCCCCCCCCTCCCGGCCTCGAGGAATCGGATCCGACAGAGTTCGGTCCCGATGGCCCTGGGTAGAGGGAGTGGCCGGGGCCGACTGCCCACGCGGCCGCTCACCCTCGCCATCACCGGCGGGCCAACGGTACCTGTACTCCTGGGGTCGGTGCCAGGGTCGGCGCCGATTTCGTCGATATCGGTACCGAAGACCCAGCCGTCGACACTGATTCCGTCGAGGTCGATGTCGAAGGGCCGGCGCAAGTTCCGAAAAGACAGTCCCGAAGAACTTGCCTCGCCACCTGTGTCCGCTTCCTCAAGCCAAGACACAAGGTGCACGTCTTGGAATTATGCTCCGGCCCGAGGCCCTGGAGGCACCAAGCGTGAGTATCGGTCTGCGAGATCTGCCGGCCGCACCGACCACACTTCTTGAATCCGCTCGGGACCTTCGAGGACATCGGCGGAAAAATCGCGTCGGCAAAATCAAAGTCGTCGATGGTGGCGGTGAAAAGCACACCCGAAAAAGAAAACGACCGCGCAGCCACAGGGCCGCAACGAAGCGCCCTCGCGGCTAAGAACGACGAGGACACTTTTTTTTTTTAAATTCGGTACGCGAACGCGTACACTAAACAGAAAAAAAGCCGTGGCTAGGCCGCAATCTGGTTTCTGGGGCTGACAAAGAGAGAGACGATAACATGTCTCTTTCCAGCGCGGAATAGAAAAAAACTGAGCGGGAACGGTCGCACACGGGCGGGAAGACGGCCTCGCATGCGCGGTGGGCGTGCCCTGCGTACAGGACCGCCCGCGAAGTTTTCTTCCGGTTGGTGGGGGCTGCTGTGGACGTCAACCCAGTCGTGAGAACAAGCAGCCTGCTTGTCCTCGGAGAATAATGATTACAAAATCTAAGGCATCATGTTTTTACCAGAGGTAGGTCAAGCCAGATGAATCTGATCAATTACTTTGGATGACTGGAGAGTTAGATTTGGGGAGAATGCTACAAATGTTTTGGATTTCAGCAAGGTGTTTGACATAGCTCCATATGGGAGGATATAAATAAACAATGCACCTTTGGTACTGAACCTAAAGTAATTGGGTTGAAGAGGAGGCAATAACGGGTAGTGGTAAAAGGAGTTCACTCTGAGAAAAGGGCTGTTACAAGTTGTATGGCACAGAGGTATGTTCTTGGTTTGGTTCTTTTCAACATTTTCTTAAATGATATTGCAAAAAGGCTTTGGGGAATGTTTGATCATTTGCAGATCATACCATAATCAGCAAAACGATAGACACCCTGAAAGATGTGGTAAACAGGAACAGGGATCTAGCAAAGCTTGAGGAATGGTCTGGAGTTTGGCAGCTACGATTTAATGCTAAAATAGGACAGTACAGTTTAGAAGTGCAGTTCTTGGCACAAAAAAAACCTGAGTTGGGGGTGAACAATCTGATAATCCTAAGGCGGTACTTCTCAACTGGTGTGCCATAGGACCCCCCCCCCCCCCCCCCACACACACACACACACAAATCCCCACACCCGAATAGGACAGAGAGCGGCATAAAGAATATAGCATCTGCGACTTGATTTCCTACTTTTCTCAAAGCATTACATTTTTCTTTCTTTCTGTAGCTCAACATGTTCTCACAGAAAATAATGGATGTGACATAGCTGTGATAGCACTGAGGCCGAGAGCTGTTCTTGTTTTAGGTAGAGTAAAAAAAAGTACATATATGTATCTGGATGAACACACTTTGTAAGAAGTAGTATGCTGCTCCCCAGTATCTCTCCACACTCGTCCTTCCCTACACCCCTTCCCGTGCACTCCGCTCCATGGATAAATCCTTCTTATCTGTTCCCTTCTCCACTACTGCCAACTCCAGACTTCGCGCCTTCTGTCTCGCTGCACCCTACGCCTGGAATAAACTTCCTGAGCCCCTACGTCTTGCCCCATCCTTGGCCACCTTTAAATCTAGACTGAAAGCCCACCTCTTTAACACTGCTTTTGACTCGTAACCACTTGTAAACACTCGCCTCCACCTACCCTCCTCTCTTCCTTCCCGTTCACATTAATTGATTTGATTTGCTTACTTTATTTATTTTTTGTCTATTAGATTGTAAGCTCTTTGAGCAGGGACTGTCTTTCTTCTATGTTTGTGTAGCGCTATAGAAATGCTAAATAGTAGTAGTAGTAGTAGTAATCTGTGGGAAGCTCTGTCTCATACATGCCCCAAATAGTTTGCTTTAAATATGTTTTAACCATTTGCTAGTTGTAATGTTTCTAACATTCGATCTCAATACACCAAATATAATTTAACTGATTGCAGTCCTAAGACTCCTTCCTGATACATCTGGCCAACTCTCAATAAGTACATATCTGCACAGAATGGCGAAATCAACTCTCAGTATAGGTTTCTTGAATAATTATTAAACATGTAAACATTTCAGGGGACAATTATAAAAATAGTTGAAATCTTCTCACAGATTATGCATTACATAAACCATTCCATGAAAAATATTTTGAAAAATCTTTAATGAAAGGACCAAAAGTTTGTATTGTTCTGAGACCCAAATGCTACTCCACAGCAATATTTCGTGCATGAAATCTATGCTTATTGGTCCAAACAAGATCTCACAGCCAAAGAAGTATCCATATAAGAAATCTAGAGATGCAAGTTAGACCAAAACCGGTTATACAAACTGGAACCTTTTGGTTTTCTACTAAGAACAAAATAAGGACTGTTAAATTAAAAAAAAAAATCTTAATTCCATTCTGTTCTCATTTTTATTACACTCCTGATGAGAAGGTTGTGTTTGTGGAGAACAATTTTTAAAGCATTTTACCCCCCTTAATCAGCTATCTGGAAAATGTCCTTGCTTAACGAGGCTAAAAGTTTGTACCATAATAAGCATATTTGTAGTTGCATTGAAGAGAGGCATTTCCGGAGGCAAGTTTAGGTCAGAGGAAGAAAAGTAAGCCCCTAGATTACATTTTTAAATCACACTTTTCCAACAAAATTCTACCTACAGAAAAAAGGAGGTGCAAGTGACCAAACAGTCTGCACTTGCAGCGTATTTCAAAGCAAAAGTCTCCAGATACTTTCCCTTTAAAAATCAGAGCAATGCCCATAGGTTTAAAAAAATATGCGTGATCTTCAAGGAGGCATATTTTCAAAGCACTTAGCCTTCCAAAGTTCCATGGAATCCTATGGAACTTTGGAAGGCTAAGTGCTTTGAAAATATGCCTTCTTTTGTCCTAATGCTGACAGTGTAAAACTTGCTCCCACAACATAGGAGGGCATCCATCATCAAGGGATTATGTACATCAGGCCATATTGTGCGGCATACTACCGGAACACCGGGCACATAAAAGCAGGACTACAGTACACCATTTAGAGCAAAACTAAGCATAAAAAACCAGAAATAAAATATATTATTAGAATAAAAAAGGGGACCAAAAGATCTAGAACAGAGCCATGAAACAGGAAAAATGCTCAAGTTGGCTTTAAGACCTGGCAGTCTCTCTGCAAATGATCTGCACTGAAAAACATACTAGAGAAGGGGCCAAGATTAACACAATACTCTTTCAACTAAATAACCCATAATTGCCTTCTCAGGTTTCTGACAGTTTTATTTTTAATAGAATCAATTTCAAAACTTTAATACTCCATTAACCAAAATTAAAAATGGGAAAATGCCATTATTCTTAAGTATTTTCATATGCATTTAAGGCTGATCATTAACCTCTGAGTTCCAGTTTGATTTTGCTTGCCTTAGCTCTGATGTAGTAGAACTCAAATTTTAGGCTTTCCCTGCAGGAAGATGGTCTAGTTTCCACTTTGTGTATTTTGGGGGGAAGCTAGTGGTTTTCCCAACGTCAGCAGTAGGTTAGTGGGTCCCAATCATTTCCATTTGCTGCCCAATTTAGAACCATAACATAAAACTGCATCCAAACCAGATCAAAATGAGAGTTATAAATTATTTGCAAAATATATGCTTTATTTTAAACAGTTAATATTTCAAACAAAGGTCAACACAAGAAAAATCAATACTAAAGTCAAAAAGGAAAATGTCCTCCAGAGTATTCATAATGAGGGGGGGGGGAGGTAAACTTCATATAGTTTCCAACACAACTATGCTTTATGGTGGTGATTAGATTACACATATGAACCATGAGAAATGATAGAACCCATGGCCTCACAAGTCTCCCCTCTCACAGAATTGTTAACGAGAAAATAATTTAAATGTACCAAATCTGCAAAAATGCAGGCCCTCCCATGTGCCACACAAGGTAGTGTACTGAGCTGCATCAGGAACAGTGCACAGCTGCACATGTACACACACTAGATCAAAGGTTTATAAGCCAGTCCTTGGGGCACACCCAGCCAGGTGGGTTTTCAGTATATCCTCACTGGGGTTACCCTGAAAACCCCAACAGGCTGGGTGTGCCCCAAGGACTGGGCTGAAAACCCCTGCCTTCCCTAGATAAAACATTGTGTCTTTGTATTTACATAAGTATTTACATTGCATACAAGTCCGCAGTTCTAGCACATATTGAAGCGGAGATATAACGAACCATCGTACCCTGAAGCAGGTCCTTCGAAATGACGGCCATCGTAGGTCGGGGTTCGACAAGATCCGCAGTAGACAAATAAATAACCAACACCGCTTTAAGCTAAGTAGCTAAATAGAAGAGTGTGCTAGTTCATGTAACTATAAGAAAAAACGGTTACATGACAATAAGATTGGTGATTTAAAGAGGTTTTGAAAGCCAATGATGATGAAGCCCAGCTCTCCGAAGTAAATTACAAAAACTATACAAATTATAAAAATATTTACTGGAGGCTTCTAGAGGCTTTCTCCTCTGAACAAGTACTCTATTTCTATAAATGATAAGACTGAAGAATAGTGCTGTTTTGTGATGCCAGATATAGAAATCTCCCTACTTTGTTTTGATATTTGATTTAGATAAGTATTGCCATACTGGGAAAGACCAAAGGTCCATCAAGCCCAGCATCCTGTTTCCAACAGTGGCCAATCCAGATCACAAATACCTGGCAAGATCCCAAAAAAGTACAAAACATTTTATACTGCTTATCCCAGAAATACTGCTTATCGCAGAACGATTTGTTTTTTTGGCATTTACTTATCATGCTTTGTTTTGATTTACTTAATATTTAACTGATTGTTGTGTTTGCTTTTATTATTATCCTGTTGTATTTTGTTTGTTGCTCTGTGAACTATTCAGAACTGTGCACATATCCTATCATTTAAAGTCACAGGTACTTGCTATGGTTGCAGAAAAAAAAGGAAGAAAAAACTGGCAATAAATCCCCCAAAATGGCATTAAATCCTCTTGACTAACCTTTTTACTACTTCCATGATCCTAACAGTGATTTTCTTGCATTGTGCGTGTGTTAAAATCCTCTGTTTACTTCTGTTCATTGTGGAGGAATGCCTAATGGCCTTGTTACCATTCTGTGTACCCATGCGTACTGTGTGAGTTAACTGACATGGTGAACCCCTTTCTGCATCGTGCAGTCAGTAAAGTGCAAATAGACCTCATTGTTACCATGTTCTTCTGCTCATGATGGCTTTCTGCATCAGCTCCTGAGTCCAAGGAGGAGCCTTGTCATTCCTTCCCAAGACGGGGACCAATAATGAGGAGATGTAAAGCTGTACTAAGTGGGGCCCATTGGCTCCCTACTAAAGGAGAAGGAGAAACCAGAACAGAGGTTGCCAGTTTGGTCCACAGCTGTGTCCTGATGCACAGTAGAAGAAGAGAGGTCTATTCCCCAAAATACTGGACTAGGAAATAGAACCCAAATACAGTCATATCCACTTACCTTTCCTGAAAGGAAAAATAAGCACTAGGGAGCACAGAGCCATAAAGGAGCAAAAGAAATGTTACAAGTATGATTTCAATACAGAAGAATTGTTTGCAATCAAGAGAGAGAAAGGAGTAAAACACAGTGGGGTTACTTACCTGTAATGAGGGTTCTCTGTGGACAGCAGGATAAACCAGTCACACATAGGTGATGTCATCACCTGACAATACCAGTTCGGACCTACTCCATAGAGCCCAGAAAAGTCTGAACATACCCACCTAGTGATAACTGCCATCAAAGCACCGATGTGCCCGTATGTTCCATAGCTGCATCGACCTAATGCCAAGTAGAGTTGAAAAGGATGCAAGAGCAACTGCCAGGGACGTGGGAGGGCTATGTGCCTGGCTTATCCTGCTGTCCACGGAGAACCCTTGTTAAAGGTAAGTAACTCCACTTTCTCCATGTACAGTACAGTCTCAATTATCCTACCTTAGCTAATCCAACAGACATCCCGGTAGCCATTGCCCATAATTGGTGGCCAAGGGCATTGCATACAACTGGTAACAGTAGGAGATACAATGAGAAAGCAGGTTCAGGTTTATTTCATTTGATTAACCACTTAGGGGAATCCATCAAGCGGAGTACAAAAAACAATGGGAGGAGGGAAGACTACTTGATATTCCGCCGGGGGGGGAGCACTTGATTTACTGCCTTTCTGTGGTTACAATCAAAGTGAATTCTAGCACCATAACAGAAAAAAAAAGAAAAGATATTGCTCACCCACTATGTCTCCAGACTCTAGCACATAGTCCCACCCTAGACTGATGATACCAGCCACACAAATTATAACAGAGACTAGTTAAAAATCCACCAGGACAGGTTGATTGTTAACTAGTGGTTGTAGCCATATGCTAGGAACAGCTGGCAACCCTTTCTCGAATGATCAAAGTGCACTGGAGGTTGATGGAGAGAGCTCTTTTGCAGTGCGGGGTATGGACACGAACATGAACATCATGGGACTGCTTATCTTCCTCCACTCAGGGAGAAGAAACCCCCTCAAAATCAGAATGCGAGGGAGACTGGGGATCTGAAAAGCCCTCCTGATCCTCCAGGGCCCATCCCGAACCACTCAGGGTGTTGGAAGACCCCCCTGGTCCTTCCTCTTGTGGCATTGGGCCCCCAGAACAGGACCCCAGCTGGGAGCCTCTGACTCCTAAGGGCCCCACTAAAGGCCAAGGAGCCAGCCTCTGCTTTCAGGCCTTTCTTGACCATCTGAGTCAAGCTCTGGAGCCCAAAAGAGCTTGGGACATCATCAGAAACCCACCCCCAGTAGGCAAACCTGGAGTGGATAGGAAAGAGATGTCCCCCACCACCACCACCTCTCCAAGCCCTGATGGGGACTAAAAACTCTCCTGCAGTTGCTTTAAGAGAATTTAAAATGAATGCCATTCCTGCCAAAGTCGTCAGGACTATAGGTCCCAATGCTTTGGTATTGGAAGCAGAGCAGACACCTTCCATCTGTTGATTTACTGTAAGAAACCAATGGATGTAGGACTTGGTTTTTACTTGCTGAGAAAACAGTGGTGTAGACTCACAACTAAAAACTCTTAATCTGACAGAAGGATGGATCTTGGTTCAACACTAAGAAATGTACAAATACAACTGCAAAAATGTAAAAATACAATTGCAAAAAAGGTTCTTCATAAGTTAAACAATTGTATTGACTCACAACCAAAGCCAGGGTGGCCCACATCCTTCATAAATGGAAGCTAAAGATAGCCCAGCCTGAGGTTCACACAGATCAAATCATTGACCATAAGGTAAATGAGTGCACAATTTGTAATTTTAAAATAAATAAGGTGGGGGGAGGGGTTGGCTAAGGAGAAATTAGGTCTTACTTGATTAATTTTCTTTCCATTAGACCTTCCCACTATTCCAGAACATGTGGGATAGTTGTGTCCATCAATGAGCAGGTAGAGATAGAGAACTGAAAACTGAGCTGGAACATCTCTCTCTTGGCATCCAGTCTAGCTCTTCAGTATTTATGTAGACAAGCAGTAAGAAAAATATTCAGAATAAACAGAACAACCTTAAACAATTCACCAACCTAACACTAATCAGAAGAGCAAACATGTGTGGACCTGTTTCATCTCTGGACAACTTGTAGAGAACAAGAGATATGCAGGAAGCACCCTGAAAGGTGACAGTCGTTATTTTGCCCATTACTTCACCCCAACTAAACATCTCAGAAACCCCAAGCAGTCCTCTGGAATAGCGGGAAAGACTACTGGAATGAAAATTATCAGGTAAGACATAATTTCTCCTTTCATTATTTAACTTTCCACTATTCCAGAACCTGACGGATGTTCAAAAGCAATCCCTAAAGTGAGTGGGATCCTGGTGCAGCCTCCCTGAGGACCGAAGCCCCAAAACTGGCTTCCAAGCATGTTGCAACATCCACCCTGTAGCACTTGACAAAGGTATTATCACTTTGCAAATATTGCCAGAGACAGTAAGGTAGTTTCTCCCCAGGATATCGCTATATGCTTCATAGAATGGGCCCACAAGGCCTGAGGACCATGCTTCCCCGCAAGCAAATAAGCTGATGTGATAGCCTCCTTGAGCTATCTAGCAATTGTGGGCTTGGAATTTATGAGGCCAAGCCTCTCTTTACCAAAAAGCACAACCTGTCTGATTTGTGAAAATCATTCATGACTTCCAGGTATCCAATGAGGACTCTACGCACACTAAGAAGCTTCAAGGAAGAATATTGAGCGTCTTTGTCCACTCTGCAAAAAGACAGAAGCTCCACAGATTGGTTGAGATGAAATGCTGATATCACCTTTGCAATAAAGGAAGGAACAGTGTGCAGGGAGACCCCCGTCTCTGCAAAGCGGAGAAAGGGATCCTGACAAGAGAGAGCCTGAAGCTCTGAAACCATATGTGCCGAAGCCACAGCCACCAAGAACGCTGTCTTTAGTGTATGATCTTTCGAGTAGGCCTTCCGGAGTACCTCAAAAGGAGTCGCCATTCACCCTGATTGGCACAAGAGCAGCACAACTCAGTCCTAAGCAATGAATCAGGATCCCTCCCCTGCACCAAGTAGAAACTGCAGCCCTCCAAGTGGTTCTGAGTAAAATTTTAGTCACTTACCTCTGCTGGTGCTCCCCCAAAGCTCACAGTCTCCACAAGTCTCACCACAGATGAGAAAGAATCAGGACTGATACTCTGTCCCCCACTTTCCAGTAAACCTCTTTCCTTCCCCCCACCTTTTTTTTTACATTGTGATGGAAAAGGAGAGCTCCACAGGAAACAGGGATGAGGTGAATGGAGGGAAGAAGTAAATTTGCGGCGCATCACAGGCAAGGATCTGAAGACCTCCAGATATGACTCTGCAGGCTCAAGCCACCTAAAAAGCTCAACTAGGGACCAGCTGACACTGACCAACTGGGCTAGGAGCAAATCACTCAGAACCAGAGGCTGAAAAGTATGCCCATCCACCTGCTGGAGACAGAAAATACTGAGAAGCTGGACTGGATGCCAAGAGAGATATGTCTCACCTCAGTTTTCAGTTCTCTCCAGGAATACTCCACCTGCTGGTTGACGGACAGAATTATCCACAGGATCTGGAATAGTGGAAAGCTACGTAATGGAACACTGTATTAACTATGGCTACTCGGAAGCTATTTCTCAGTTCACAGACTTGGCACTGAATAGTCAAATTACTCTTATTAGCCATACTTGAGAAGAAGAAAAAGTGGAAAGCAAATCCTAACCCACAAACAGCACCCAACATAGCAATGACTGCCTTTATCAACAGCTGCAGAGACTCCCTTCTATCCTCTTTGGTTTCACGTTTGGATTATATAGGGGGAAACACAGAGACCTTTCAATGACAGGGTACAGATTTAGATTACACCATAATGAAAGGAACTCACTACTGTATTGTCTCACTTGTCCTAACGTTATGTTCTTTACTCAGTTCCTCTGACCCTTAAAGACTGCAATGTAGCAAGGTTAAGCTCTCCCTACCTATAAAATGCAGTGAAATGAACTTTGGGCAGAAATGTAGGGGACACTGATGGCTCAGTACTAAGATTCTACAGTGCAATGCACGAGACCTTGTTTTGTTTCCTGGACCTGGTTCTGCTCCTTAGGCTGGCAGGTGTTTGGGATAGTGTGAAAGTAACACAGCCCCAAAGGAGAGGAAAGGAATGAGTTCCCATTATTCAAAACAGCAACATCTAAAGGTGGGATTCAAGGGACACATGTATAGGTTTGGAAGTCATGGTATGTGGCTCCTTATCAAGGGCTAGCAATGCAATGGCTCGATTATATAAGTAGAAAGGTAGAAGAGGGGTAATGGGAGAGAGGGAAAACTTCAGAGAGCTGTGAATGTTCTACTGCAACTTCAGTCACTTGAGCTAGAGACCCTCCGACAGGGATATTACCCTGAGATCCAATCACCACCAAGCCAGAAGGCAGCATACACTGATACTGGTGGCTCATTAGATGGTACTCTTTTTCTAATATAATACCCCAGCATGGCAATGAAGACACTGTTTCCTCTCAGTCAATACTGAACTAATATCCTAGCATGGTATTAGAGCAGGGGTTCTTATCCTTTTTTGGTTCTTGCACCTCTTTAACTGATCAATGAAACCCTCGCACCCCCTTCCTAAACCACGTGTCCACTAGTGACAGCTACATATGTCACTGTTAGCCTCTAACAGTGCTAACTGCTAACATGTTGCTAAAATTACAATAGTATATAGTTATACTACAAATAATATCCTAAAAAATGCCTTCATTCTGTCTAGAAAGTTTCAGTAAACTGCCTCACATTTCAAGACTCTTCTCAGAACTCCTTGGGGGTGCAAGCACCATTGGTTAAGAGGATACTGTACTGATGTGGGTGCTGTCTTTTAGATTAGATATTAAACTAGGGGTGTCATTTTCTCTGCAGATATCAAGGATCTCATGCTGAGCTGGCATGTTTGCTTGTCTCACTTTTAAGCAATAGTTTCCCTGACAGAAGAACTGCGTTATGTAGAGCACACTCACAATTAAATGGATAATCATAATTTCAGCAAGCAGAGCTACAACCTTCATGAATAGCAGCAGAGAGAGATAAGGCAGCTAAGCTAGAAGTGATGAGGAGGAGGAGTGAGACGCAAAGTCAATAAATCTTAACCTCATTCTCAATGATCTGGAGCTCTTATTAAGTAAATTAATTTAAGTTAATTTAACTCGATCATGACTCCTGATCGTGGTGATTTAGTGACAGGGGAATTGCATTACGAAAGGCCATGCTCAGTAGATATAAAAACGGAAGAAAATTAGATCCACTTAGCAATGTGAATTAATATGGAAATAGCAGGTGTAAATTTAACCTTATCGAAAGAGTGAGAATTATCTTCATAAATTTGTAGCAATAGTCCTTGGGCTGCTTATAAATCTATTTAAAACAAAAATATTACAAAAAAAGGCACTGTAATATTAAAAAAATACTTCCACCTATTTCCTGAAGAAAAGTCAACCAAAGGGCTAAGTTTAATGAACCCCAGCAATATGGGGAGAAAGAAATTAATCAAGAAGGGATTAGCACTGATGCACTGAGTGGCTGTGTATGAGTCAAGAAGCCACTACTGAGAAAGAGATGGTGCATTCAACCATATAGCTTTGAGTTCAAACACAGGATGGGTTTCTTCATGCCCTGGAAACCTTAGTGGGATCAGGACTGCTTACGCTGATGGCCAACTCTAGGGAGTGTCCTCTGTGGAAACAAAATGTATGATTCAGTGTATGGAATATCAGAAAGCTATGTTTATGAGTGAGACAAGTGGTGGGGTGAATGGAGGCCACAATTTTCACAGTTTGTGGTGATGTTTGAAGTAATTAAATTTAAGAGTCTATTTCTTTTACTAGTTCCATTTTTGCTTTCCAAGTTAAGGCGCAAAGAAGGTTAAGGGGAGCATTATGATGGAGGCCTCATATTTATTTCAAAAGCATTTCATTATCCTAAGCATCCTTCTAGTTGATTGTCAACACCGAGTATGTGAAAACAGTGAGAACATCAAAGCTTTGCTGAGTCATCAAGGAAAGTGCACACTCTGTGTGCCGAGTGACTAATGATTAAAATGCCCTCTCACCCATGTGAACTATTTGTTGAGACTATAATAGAGTACTTATGATATTTAGGAGGGTGATATCAATGAAACTCCTGATTTAAATAATGTGGATGAAGGGGTACTTGTCTATGAGGAGAGCTGAAGGGTTCTGAACAGCTGAACTTTTTATTTGGTCCACTATAGCAGACCCTCCGCTACTGAATCAAAAGGACATACAATAAAACATGCTGAAAACCTCAACAAAATGGCACAGACTGCCAAGTGTGGAAACCACTATCAACAGAAAGCAAAAATCAAGCTCAAAGGACAGAGGAAGATCATAACAGTAGTTTCCTGTTAAAAAGCTTCCACTCTGTCCCCAAATTTCATGCTAAAGCATTTACCTGAGGGAGCACTGATATATCGTCTACCTGGAGTCCATTAAGGTTTTGCATAAGCCTAAATAATTACAGCAGAAATGATTGCTCCAAGTGTAAGGGCAGAAGAAAAACGCGCCATCAATCTAATCTCTGCTGGACAGACTGGAGGTCTAGTCGAGGCTGGCAGGTGCGACAACTCCTTGCTCCAGCTGTGCACTTAGTGCTATTAGGGCAACTCTCCAAACTCTGCAAATCTGCATCTGCTTCCAAACCAAGCCGTGGGATTTAGTGTTCTATAGGGCACATCCAAGAATCATCTGCATCAGACACAAGCAGCCTAGGCACTTAGAATGGGAGGCACAAGGCCAAACCAAATTGCCATACTCATGCCATAACTCTTCTACATAAATAGTTTCTGAAGTGGGTGAAATGGAAAGAAGTTGTCAATGGCAATGATGAATTTTAGTTATGCTCTGACCTGTATTCTAAACCACTGTGATTGGTCATCAACCAGAAGGGCAGTATATCTACTGTATAATGGGCAAACTGGATGAGACTCTTGGATCTTTAACTGCCCATCTATTATTCTGTTCGCATTACCTTCATATTGGGTCAAAATGGCTTAAACATCAAGGCACACACCACTTTCTTCACGTACTTTCACTCAAAATATTAGTGTTACATACCAACAGAAGATGTGTGTGTTTTGATCAATATGACAGCTCTGGGAGGCCACTTAAGAAAAGCTGATTTTATGGTTAAATATCTTTATTAATGTCAAAATATAACAAACCCATGCAGCCCCCCCCCCCAGCCTATACCTCCCCCCCCCCCCCCCCCCCCCCACATACACACAGCCATCAGAAACAAGCTCCAACATATGCAAAAACAGTGGACACTCAATGCAGAATAAACAAGCACAATTAATCCTCTAAGGTATTAAAGAGAGTAGAACGCACCCATGTGGACAAGGAGGCTAAATAAGCCGACCAGGTGTGCAGAAACGTCTTATGCACTTGTCTCATCTAGTGTTCCATATTCAGCAATTCATACATCTGATTCCGCCATAACATTAAGATGGGTGGATCTGACTGAATCCACTGTAGCAATATACATCTTTTTGCCACCAGAACTGATTTGCAAAGAAACAATATGGAAACCTGGGTATCCTCCATTATCATTGATAAATCGCCCAGTAGGCACATCTGTGGAGTAGCAGCCCAATTTCTATTATATAACATGCTCAAATGTTGCCAGAGTGAGGTCCAAACATGGTGAGTTCCCAGGCATTCCCAAGTACAATGTCTCTAGGCAGCATTAGCTACATTACATTTAGGATAAGTTCCATCAGAGGGGAGGCCCATTTTTGGAGCTCTGGAAGGATGTATATACAGTCTCATAAGAAAGAAAAGCTGATTTTAAAAGAACATTTTAATACAGTTAGCTGGGTGTCATCCTTAGCAATGTAGGAAGACTGGGTGGGCTGGACAATTGTTTTCTGCTGCCATTTACCATATTAATATGTTTACTTATAAAAATAGTGTACATGGTAGGAGTAGCCTAATGGTTAGTGCAGTGGATTAAAAACCTAGGGAACCAGGTTCGATTCCAAGTGCAGCTCCTCGTGACCCTGAAAAAGTCACCTAACTCTCTGTTCCACACTTAAATTGTGAGCCCACCAGGTACAGAAAAAGTGTCTGTATATAATATGTAAAACCACTTTGACTGTACCATAAAAATGAAGTATAGCAAATCCCTTTCCCTTTCCATTCAGTCAAGATTTCTTTTTAACATCTGTACCATTTCCTTTGGTTCTTTTTCTACACTTTAAATTTAAAACCTTCAGAAGCTTCAGAATGTACCAAAGGAGGGGCTGGTAATGTATGTCAATGAAGTGGGGAATATTTCAGTTGCTGCAGGTCCTCTCTCATTCACAGTCCCAGTGACTTATTTATTACAATTTCCCCAAGTTCTGTGGTCAAAGTGTGAACTGATTAGTGGGAGCCCCATGGGGCTAGCTAATGGCGATTACTATGACCGGAAGCTGGTTTGCTCGAGTGATTACAGGAAGTACTATTAAAAACATGGAGAATGGCCAAAATGATCTAGGTGATGAGAGGTAAAAAGACAACAAGACTGAGCAAGAGAAATGGCAAGGGGTTTTCTCCATTCTGAGAAACTAACAAAGACACAAATCCCTCTGAAAAACTGATTGGAGATGAACCACTGATAATTGCCAGGGGTCCACATGAAACAGAAGGAGATGCCACAACATTTACAAAGGAGAGGGTTCAGAAAGAATTAGCAGAGGACAGATGAGATGTAACCTAAAACAGTAAGGGGCTCAAAATGTTCCTACTATCAGTGGTAGGTAAATATAAATTAATGAAGACAGGAAGAGAAAAGGTTAGCAAAGGAGTGGAGTAGCCTAAAGATTAGAGCAGCAAGCTAAGAACCGGGGAAGCCAGGGTTCAATTCGCACTGTGACTCCTTGTGACCTTGGGTAAGTCACTTAACCCTTCAATGCCTCAGGTACAAACTAAGGGGCCCTTTTACTAATCTGCATTAGGAATTAACACGCACCTAACATAGCTCAAAATGACATATCCTGTGGTAACAGCCAGATGTGTGCACACGCTAAAAAAAAAATTTTTTTTTGAGAGGCATGTCAGAGGGCAGAGAATGGGCATTCCTGTGCTCACCAGTTAGCACAGCTACATTACAAATTAGTGCACAGATTGCACAAGAGCCCTTACCGCCTAAAAAATGTAATTTGACAATGGTGATAGATCAAATCCTTGATACTACTACTACTAACAGCAGATAGTGTGGAGCTGCTATACTGGCAGTAAATTAAAACCCCTTAGGAAGCCGAGTGGTGAAACGGATCCCCGTTGGGATAATCCGAGACTATCCAATTGCCTTAAGCTAAGTTCAGCTGTTTAGCAACATTTTTATCATG
Source organism: Microcaecilia unicolor (assembly GCF_901765095.1). Classification (NCBI taxonomy): domain Eukaryota; kingdom Metazoa; phylum Chordata; class Amphibia; order Gymnophiona; family Siphonopidae; genus Microcaecilia; species Microcaecilia unicolor. The sequence continues at coordinate 615,359,430 of NC_044031.1, forward strand.
TTTGAAGTGAAAGCTGTTTTTGTGAGAGCATGTTTGAACAAACTTAATCATGTCACAAACTAAATTTAATAAGATTTAACAAAAATTTATTTCATAAAAGTTAACAAAAAAACATTTTTTGTGTTTTGTTGGACGTTTTTTCAGACCGATGATAGAACCTGTGAACTGTGGTTTGAATATTATGATACCCTGGTACAAGGTCGTTCGATTGATACCACAGTCAACTGAGGTCATTTTCCTCCGTTATTCCTTTTTTTTTTGTTTGTTTTTTCAAGTGAGTTGGTTTTCCACTCTTTTTTGGTTGACAGCATGTAGACTTTTTTTTCTCCTTACACATTGGTACTTTAATATTAGCACATGGCCATTAATACAAAAAAATAGGATGAAGCCATTTTTGTAGCAGCAGTAAAATGGCCTTAGCACGTGGGAAAAACACGTGCAAGGGGCTCAGTTTAGTAAAAGGACCCCTTAGATTGTGAGACCTCCATGGATAGAAAAATAGCATCAGAATACAGCTTACCTCAGGAAAAGGCATGAGCTGAATGCTATAAATAATAACGCATTTTTGAATACAGAAGCTTGCAGAATCGAGGCAGCATGGTTTTACCTGAAGGAGAATATGCCAAGTAAATCAGATTTGTTTTAACTAGGTGACAAAAACATTAAGATTAGTGACAAGCACTGGATGTGCTCTACTTGGAATTCCAGTGATGCTTCTGTTAGCATCCCTAACAAGGGTCTCAGAAATAGGCAGTGGAAAATGGAATTAATGCTATTAGAGAAGTACTTTCAGGGATGCATCTTAAAAAGTTAGTGTGTGCAGTAGAACTTAACATGAAAAGCTGAGCAGTGAAAAATGGCATAGGATCTCTAAGGGAGAGTAGAGATTAGTAGATGGCATGGATGGGCAGATTGGACAGGCCATATGGTCTTTATCTGCCTTCATTATTCTCTGTTTTTATGAAAAGTGCAGGAAAGAGAGGTTTTACATATTCTGCTTGTTAACACTGCCCGTAAAGTATACAGTATGCATTCAATGCAAGAAAACAGCACAAGAGTAGGAAAAAAGCAAAAAGATGTTTCAGGCAATGGAATTTCCTTAAAAAACTTGGAAAAGAAAATAAGATGATACCTTTTTTATTGGACACTAGTAAAAAAAGGCCTGTTTCTGACACAAATGAAACGGGCGCTAGCAAGGTTTTCCTCGGAGTGTGTATGTTTGGGAGAGTGTATGTGACAGTGACTGTGTGAGAGACAGAGTGAAAGTGTGAGTGTGTGTGTGTGAGAGAGAGTGAGTCTGGGTGTGAGTGTGTTTGTGAGAGAGTGTGTGTGTGAGAATGAGAGTGTGTGCAAGTGTGTATGTGAGACACAGTGTGAGAGAGAGTGTGTTGTGTATGTGAGACACAGTGTGAGAGAGAGAGTGTGTGTGTGTGTGTGTGTGTGTGTGTGCGAGAGAGAGAGTGTGTGTGAGACACAGATTCTCTGTGAGAGTGAGTGTATGAGACCAAGCGAGTGTGTGAGTGACTGTGTGGCACATAGAGAGTGAATGTGATACAGTGTGAGACAGAGTGTGTGAGAGTGAGAGTCAGAAAGACATTGTATATGAGAGAGAGAGTGTGAGCCCTGCCCTCCCAATCCATGCCCATCTGTCCCCTGCCCCCTCCATTCATCCTTTTCCAGCAATTCCCCTCTCTCCCTGAGCCCTGCCCTCCCAATCCATGCCCATCCATGCTCCTCTGTCACCTGCCCCCTCCATTCATCCCTATCCAGCAATTCCCCTCTCTCCCTGAGCCCTGCCCTGCAATCCATATCCATCCATGCCCATCTGTCCCCTCCATTCATCCCTATCCAGCAATTCCCCTCTCTCCCTGAGCCCTGCCCTCCCAATCCATGCCCATCCATGCTCCTCTGTCACCTGCCCCCTCCATTCATCCCTTTCCAGCAATTCCCCTCTCTCCCTGAGCCCTGCCCTCCCAATCCATGCCCATCCATGCTCCTCTGTCCCCTGCCCCCTCCTTTCATCCCTTTCCAGCAATTCCACTCTCTCCCTGAGCCCTGCCCTCCCAATCCATGCCCATCCATGCTCCTCTGTCCCCTGCCCCCTCCATTCATCCTTTTCCAGCAATTCCCCTCTCTCCCTTCCATGACCCCCCCCTCGCATCCATGCTCCTCTCTCTCCCATGTCCCAGCCTGGGCCGCCCTCTTCTCCCCCCCCCCCCCTTCGTATCCATGCCCCCCCCCTTCGCATCCATGCTGTCGTTTCTCCCCTGCCCTCCCACTCCCATTGTTCAACTTTACTGCCCACCCTCTTCTCTCCCCCCAACATCCCTTTTCTTTTTTTTTTTCTTTTTAAATTTACCTCCTTGGCGGTTCCGGCAGCACAGCGTCAGGGAAGGAGGCGGCGCTCCCGACGTCTAGCCTTCCCTTCGCTGTGTTCCGCCTTCTTCTGACGTCATCCTTGACGTCAGAAGAAGGCGGAACACAGCGAAGGGAAGGCTAGAGACATCGGGAGCGCCGGCCGCCTCCTTCCCTGACGCTGCGCTGCCGGAACCGCCACCATGGAGGTAAATCTAATATAATAAAACGCACCGTGCGTGGGTGCGATCCGTTTGTTTGTTTTTTTTCCCACCCTCAACGTCATGACGTTTGACGCGAGGGCGGGGCAGAGACGGCTGGCTGGCTTCACACCATGAATCCACGAACCCTTCAGGGAGTGTTTGAGTGACTTCAGAACGTTGTCTTCAGAACGTTCACGGTGCGTTTTATTATATTAGAAGATAACTTAATACATTTCTTGATTAGCTTTCGAAGGTTGCCCTTCTTCCTCAGATCTGAGGAAGAAGGGCAACCTTCGAAAGCTAATCAAGAAATGTATTAAGTTATGTCCAATAAAAAAGGTATCATCTTATTTTCTTTTCCATGTTTTATTTTGTTTGATTTCTATTGATAACCTTAAGAGTGGACTAACACGGCTACCACACTCCTCTCCTTAAAAAACTGAAAGCCAGCAGAAGGAATAGCTCCAAGGTGTGCAGCAGTTTCTCTCCACCAGAGGAGCACTTGAATTGTTGGTGTCTTATTTTCTGCTGGTTTAACTTTACTGTGCCACAACCCCTACTTTACAAGTTAACAAATCTATAAACTACTGAATTATTCCAAAATACTCCTGGAAAGAAAAAGAGCAAGAGGGATCTACAGTGGTTACTACCACCTTGCTCAATGCAGGTAGTGCACTCAAGATAGCACGCGGATCCTGGCAGACGGGATGGAACTGGGAAACAGCCTTCCTTGAGTAATCTGCACTAGTGTTTCACAGAGAAATATTGCACCAACTAATCTACATGAAAGGTTCTGCTTACACACTATGGGGTCCATTAATGCGTGCTTACCGCAGGTTAAAAAGCACTACCGCGGGGTGCGTAGTTTCAGGATCGGCGCATGATATCCATACACCAAAAATAAAATTTAGTTTTTAGCACTGGAGGCATGTTTGGGCAAGGCTATGCTAACTGGTTAGCGTGTGGGCACTGCCATGCTCTAACTGATTAGTGCAGGATTAAACATGAGTCCTTACTACTGTTTTAATTGCCTCCCCTTTTTAGACCCCTTCTTGACCCCTTTACACGGAGGAGTAAAGAGCGTTAGTTCATCCAAAAGGGTTTGAATTGTTTCCCTGACCTCCGGGGTTACCCAGTCCCATGGGGGTCTGTTCTGGGGAGGCATCAGCTTTCTGTCTATTAGGATCGAAGTAAATCTTTAACCTTTTATTTTCCCACATATATTAAAAATCAACCCAAATTAGTTCAGGGAGTCAGTATTATTGGTGTGTGGATTATTTGTTAGAACAAGTGATAAGTAGAAGGTAAATAGAAATATAGAAATAAGGACAAAGATAGTTTTCAGAAATAAAGTATTTATTCTCACCAATATAAGGTCTTCAGGTCAGTACATTCATCAGACAGGTTCTGGGTTCAATGGAACAGAGCTTCTGTTCTCCAAGACAAGTTGGGGAATGTTCCAACTATCTGGCAAAATCTTCTCTCTTTTATAGGCACTGGTCTTAATACAAGTTAATGGCAAGAGCTTTTTTTTTCTTAATATTTCACAACCTCTGAATCCTTTTTTTTTCCTTTTCCGGCAGATGTCCATCTGTACCCTCTTCTTTCCGTTTTAGCTATTGCAAGATTTCCGCTATTGTCAATAACATGTTTTTTCCTGTTACAAAAATATCTGCACCTGTTTCTGACATTTCCGCTTTTGTAAACATCTTATTTTTCTCTTCTTGATACAAAAATATCCTATTATTGACATCTCAGTTTCATATCTACTTTCATATGCTCTTATGATCTGAGTACCACAAACTTCATTTTAAAAACCAGATTTTATCCATTTTAGTCCATTATTCAATCATCATATGTGCTACAATCAATTTGTAAGTTATACCAGGTTTCATTAAGACTCCTCCTGCAATCCTGCTTTTGCAGGTTCTCAACTATAAGGCCATCAGTGGGATATCAGGCCTAGTCAGGGCTGCTCAGCTGGCCAAAGCCCAGTAACTTGGCCGCCACCATTCCAGTGGATAGGCCTCAAGCTACAACACATATTAACACTACGTACAAGATAGGTGATGGGAAAATTAGAGTGTCTTCCTTTCTGAATACGCTACCAAAACCCTTATCCAAACCCTTGTCACCTTTCGCTTGGACTATTGCAATTTACTTCTCATTGGTCTTCCACTCAGCCATCTCTCTCCTCTTCAATCTATTCAAAATTCTGCGGCACATCTTATTTTCCGCCAGAACCGTTATACCCACACTAGCCCACTCCTCAAGTCACTTCACTGGCTCCCTGTCCGCTTCCGCATACAGTTTAAACTTTTCGTACTGACCTTTAAATGCATCCACTCTGCAGCCCCCCATTACCTCTCCACTCTCATCTCTCCCTACATTCCTCCCCTTGAACTCTGCTCACTGGACAAATCTCTCTTGTCATCCCCCTTCTCCTCCATTGCTAACTCCAGGCTTCGTTCCTTTTCTCTCGCGGCACCTTATGCCTGGAATAGACTTCCTGAGCCTGTACGTCTAGCTCCATCTCTACCTGTTTTCAAATCTATGCTGAAAACCCACCTTTTCACTGCTGCTTTTAGCTCCTAGCCACTACTCAATTGTCCCTTCCTTCCTTCTCACCCATTACTTCCTGTCTTGTCTGTCTGTATTATTTAGATTGTAAGCTCTTTTGAGCAGGGACTCTCTTTGTGTCATGTGTTCAGCGCTGCGTGCGTCTGGTAGCGCTATACAAATGCTAATAATAATAATACTGGAAAAATAGAAAAATCTGCCTTTTACCTGCATTGTCAAAGGTGGCCTCAGCACATGAAAAAGACCCACACTGAGGCTACTGCAGGCAACTTTTTTGAGCCGCTTAGTAAAAGGGCCCCTAAAGTAATTATGCTACAGTTCCTACAACAAAAAAATCACTCAGCACCAAACAAAACTTAACCCAAAGCACTGAAACCTCCGCTGCGACTCGTTCCACATGAGCCTCTCCACTACATCAGCAACATGCTTTTTGATTTGCTCTCACAAATCCATTTTATAACCATTACTTTATTACTTAATTTGAAAATATATCAGCAAAAACTTAAAAAGAGCATTTATCTTTAATCACAGACTGTATCTGTGATTAAAGATAAGTGTTCTTTGCTACTATATTAATTTATTAAAGCTTCTGCTAATATATATTTCAAATTAAGTAATAAAGCAATGGTTATAAAATGTATTTATAAGAACAAACCGAAGCATGTTACTGACCCAATGAAGTGGTTAGGTGAGCCATGAGTGAGAGGCTCATGTGAAACGAGTCGCAGATGTCGTCGGAGGTTTAGGTTAAGTTTTGTTTGGCTGGGTGATTTTTTTGTTGAGTATTGATGCCCCTGCCTTGAGATCTTGCTTCTTCATAATTGGGACAGTTCCTACAACAGCTTTATTTACGTAGAAGAAAAATTGTAAAACCTTATTACATTTTATCAACAGTGAACCACATGATCAGGAATCCATCTATATGTGGCCACATTAAAAAATGTTTTGTTTTGGTTTTTTTCTATAGTGGGCCACATGATCAGAAATCAATCTCATTGTGGATCATGTAAAAGTTTTTACCAGTTATAGGATAATTTATACTCATCAAAATGAGTAAATCTCTTCTGACATTGTGATTTTATATCCACCAAATAGCTCTACAATGATTAAAATCATGTGTTCTAATCACATAAGCTTTTTGTTTTGTTTGCTAAAACTCTCAAGTAGGCCATATCCCAAGGACAAGTGGCTGCATTAGGCACCCCTGAACTAAAGGAAAATGTGGACAGGCCACATCCAGGTCAAATAGAATTATACTGGAGAGATCACTGCTGTCGTTTTCCAACATTTAGGCCACATCCCAAGGACAAGTGGCTGCCAAGGACAAGTGGCTGCCAAGGACAAGTGGCTGCCAAGGACAAGTGGCTGCATTAGGCACCCTTGAACTAAAGGAAAATGTGGACAGGCCACATCCAGGTCAAATAGAATTATACTGGAGAGATCACTGCTGTCGTTTTCCAACATTTGGGCCCACTCCATACAAAAAAAATAGCCAAAGGTACCCCCTGAAACAAACAATAACAACCAAAGAAGAAAAAATGGGGGAGAAACCAAAGAAGTTCCAATACAGGAATACTTATTAAAAGCAAATCAATTCAATAAAAATGTTTTTTTTCCAGTGCAGAAGTTTATTGGCATTTGGCTCTTTATCATTTGGCACTTTCTATTGTGTTCCTTGTGACCGAATCTAGTGACTTTCATTCATAATGGTGATTTGTGTATCTTTTTGGACAATGCGTTGGACGTTCCATTGATATCAACTCAAACTAAAGTTTTGAGGCTCCTGAGGCAGGCGCACATAGCGCCAAAATGCAGGACTGTGTCGAGTCTTTTTATATCCAGTTTTATTGAGTTGATTTGCATTTAATAAGTATCCCTGTGTTGGAACTTCTTTGGTAGCTCCCCCTTTTTCTTTTCTTTTTGGTTGTTCCCACTCCATATAAGTCACATATGGGTTCATAATATTTACAATCTTTTCTATGTTTCTTCGCCCAAATCCATGCAAAATTTTTCATGGAGGAAGAAAACAACTATTTCATATGCAAATAAACAACGCCAGCAAATAATGACAAATGAGGATGGTGAACCAGTGATTCCCAAACATGTCCTAGGGACCATCAGTCAGTCAGGTTTCCAGGATATTCACAATGAACATGCATGAGATAGATGTGTCTGGTCTGCATGATGTTATCTGGCTGCTCTATCCTAGAAAGTCAGACTTGGTGTGCGCTTTCTTCCCTGCCTGTATTTCCACAATGTTCTATCACTGAAAGCTGCTTTTGGAAACCTACTTACTGAATCCCAGATACAGAACCATTTTTGATAGAGGGTGCCCTGGTCTTGGGCTTCTCCTTTTTATGGAACAATCTCCTTGCTAGTCCTGAACCATGGCCTTCTCCCTATCTTTCTTTTCCCCACTGAATGGAAAAAGCCGCTTTCATCACCAGTCAGAATAGCCTGAATAATTAACAAGGTTTTACAATTTTTCTTTTAAGTAAATAAAGCTGTTGTCGGAACTGCAACATAATTAATAGAAAAATTAAGCAATTCACACAACTAATTAGCTATTGAAATTAAACACACCACATAGTCTATGCGTATGCACAGTTCCTTCCAGTACATTGAACTTACAGCTCCACCAGCAACATCCGTAGCCAAACCCATCAAATGGCAAGTGCCGTCTTGCTATAAAAATCACAGGGCACTGTGACTTATAGAAAAATCAAACTCATTTCTATAGCAGAAGGGTTCTCACCGCGTGGCGCTATTTGTCAAGGCTGATTCCAGCTAGTTACCTTGCTGCAGAAAGCCGTCTGACTTTCCAGGCGAGGGCCAGGCTGCTGAGGGCTGACAGGGAGGTGGCGGCAGGAGGCACTGCATTCTTCTTCACTATCCTGTAGCGTGACTTTATCACTTTATTAGCTGAAGGGCTCCTGAAGGGAGTGGTGCTGAACCCTAAAGGATCAAAACAGAAAACAGGAAATAGAGTGAAGGACACACTTCTCTGCAGTGAAAGCAATGAATGTATTAAAAAAATACTACAATACCAAATCATCACATTTACAAACATTTTTTTAAAATGAACTGGTCTCAAACATGATTTCTAGCAGTAATAAGAATGTGTTACTGATCACAACCACTGCCTTCATAACTATGTGCCAATCACTAGATCATCTTTGTGATAACCATACAGTACCCATAAACATCTTCATAGGAATCTAAAAAGAGCACCCAAGTTACTTATCTGTAAAAGGTGATCTCTGCGGTAGAGAATGACACAGGGACAAAATTTGTCCCCGTCCCGTCTCCGTGGGTTCTGTCTCTGTCCCCACCCCATCCCCACAAGCCCCATATCCATCCCCATCCCTGCAGGTTCTGTCCCCATCTGCAGAAGCCTCAAACACTTATGATTTTATATTTAAATCTTTTAATTAAAATATAAAAAGGAACAATATGCTGTGCAGCTGTGTATAAATTACAAACAGAAAACAATAACAACAACTAGCAGCTATAATAACCTTCCCATCACTACCACCCTCTACCCTTGCAACCCCAACAATAGCCAACTTCTACTACCCCAAGTAGAGGAGTGTGGTAGCCGTGTTAGTCCACTCTTAAGGTTATCAATAGAAATCAAACAAAATAAAACATGGAAAAGAAAATAAGATGATATCTTTTTTATTGGACATAACTTAATACATTTCTTGATTAGCTTTCGAAGGTTGCCCTTCTTCGTCAGATCGGAAATAAGCAAATGTGCTAGCTGACAGTGTATATAAGTGAAAAACATTCAAGCATTGCTATGACAGTCTGACAGGGTGGGAGGATGGGGGTGGGTAGGAAGTATGCATGGGGACATCAAAGTATATCTTTGGTATTCTAACAGGGTGGGTGTGGACAGGTGAGGGGAGGGTGATCAACAGAGACATACAGCTTTATGGTTTATAATGGGCTAGGAACCCCAGGTCCTTGTTAAGTCCTTTCTGTTGGGTGTTAAAATATTCAATCATTCTGACTTCAAAGGTCTTACGTTCTTGTATGGTTTTAAAGTTACCTTTGAGGATTCTCACTGTGAAGTCACTGGTGCAGTGTCCTGGTCTTGTAAAATGTTGCCCAACAGGCGTGGGAACCCTGCTGGCACCAGCATTGTTTATATGATGTCTATGTAAATTGAATCTTGTCTTAAGCATCTGGCCTGTTTCTCCAATATAGCATCCTTCATTACATTTTTTACACTGAATGATATATACCACATTGGAAGATGAGCAAGTGAAAGATCCCTTTATGTTGAATGTCTTTCCTTTGTGGATGACTTTGGGGTCCTGTGAAATATTTTGGCATAGTTTGCAACTGGATAAATTACAGGGAAGTGTGCCCTTCTGTTCCTTTTCAGTCTGTGAAGGAAGTTTACTTCTGATTAGCTTGTGTTTTAAATTGGGTGGCTGTCGGAAGGCCAGTACTGGTGGGGATGGGAATATCTCTTTCAGTAATTCATCCTCCTGGAGTATAGGTTGTAGATCTCTTATGATTTTCCTCAGTTTTTCCAGCTCTGGATTGTATGTCACTACAAGCGGGATTCTGTCTGTGGATTTTTTCTTTTTGTACTGTAGCAGATTCTCCCTGGGTGTTTTGAGGGAGGATTTACTACCCCAATTCCTACCCCAAGGAATTCTAATCCACCCTGTTAAATTGTCCAGGGGTACAAAATACAACCCATTCTGTATGCCCTAGAGGGGAGAAATATGCCCTAAGAATCATTGTTATGATTTTTTAGTCTGTGGATGAATAAGAAGTACATACATAAGTAGATAAGTATTGCCATACTGGGAAAGACCAAAGGTCCATCAAGCTCAGCATCCTGTTTACAACAGTGGCCAATCCAGGTCACAAATACCTGGCAAGATCCCAAAAAAGTACAAAACATTCTATGCTGTTTATTCCAGAAGTAGTGGATTTTCCCCAAGTCCATTTAATAATGGTCTATGGACTTTTTCTTTAGGAAGCCGTCCAAACCTTTTTTAAACTCCACTAAGCTAACCGTCCCTACCACATTCTCCGGCAACAAATTTCAGAGTTTAATTACACGTTGAGTGAAGAAATATTTTCTCCTATTCATTTTAAATTTACTACATTGCAGCTTCATCGCATGCCCCCTAGTCCTAGTATTTTTGGAACGCATAAACAGATGCTTCACATCTACCCGTTCAACTACACTCATTATTTTATAGACCTCTATCATATCTCCCCTCAGCCGCCTTTTCTCCTGAAGAGCCCTAGCCACTTTAGCCTTTCCTCATAGGGAAGTCGTCCCATCCCCTTTATCATTTTCGTCGACCTTCTCTGCATCTTTTCTAATTCCGCTTTTTTGAGATACGGCGACCAGAATTGAACACAATATTCGAGGTGCAGTCGCACCATGGTGCTATAGAAAAGCATTATAACATCCTCATTTTTGTTTTCTATTCCTTTCCTAATAATACCTAACATTCATTCTATTTGCTTTCTTAGCTGCAGGCATGATATATGGAACGTCTTATAGTCAGTCATTCTAATTAGGATAACAAGGGAGGAGTGCTCTTACAGATTTTTAAATTATGTTTCATTACTTTCTAAGAAGAAAACACTAAAAAAAAAATCACACAATATGCCATATAAGCTAAAGATTTTTTAATATTAGACTAATATCCTTAATTCCTTAGCAAGTTTTAAGTTATTGAAAAACTCAAAAATACTAAGACGGAGACACCAGTCCAGCAGCGAGACGGGTGCTATCCAGTCTTTTGCATTGAGTTTCACATGTATGATTATCTCCCAGTTGGTTAGCAGTTATATATGTGTGCCCAATGCAAAAAGCTCCTAGCTCTCAGAGAACAGGTCCGTTCTCTTGAGGCTAGAGTAGCGGAGAAGCTAAGGGAGATGGAGAGGTAAATAGAGGAGACCTACAGGGACGTTGTAGAGAAGTCCCACCTCCAGTATGGCAGCCCCTGTGCTGCCTTGGAGGAGTGAGGTTTCTTAGAAGGAGAAAATCACTCTGGTGAAGTAGAAAGTACTCCTGTAGCCAGGACCTGCCCACCAGGAAATGTACCATCCTCTCACACCGAGGACATGTCTCCAAGAACTTCTGTCAAGGTGGGAAGGGTTAGGACAGCTGTTGTAGTTGGGATCATTAGGCATGTAAATAGCTGGTGGATGTGAGGATCGCCTGGTCACTTGCACGCCAGGTGTGAAGGTGGCGGACCTCACGCATCACCTAGACAAGGTCTTAGATAGTGCTGGGGAGGAGCCGGCTTGGTATATGTGGGTACCAATGACATAGGAAAATATGGTAGGGAGGTTCTGGAAGCCAAATTTAGGCTCTCGGGTAGAAAGCTGAGGTCCAGATTCTACAGGGTAACATCATCAGAAATGCTCCCTGTTCCATGCACAAAGGACCCAAAAGCCAAGCAGAGCTCTGAAGTCTCAATGCGTGGTTGAGACAATAGTACAGGGATGAGGTATTCAGATTTGTTAGGAATTGGGCAAAATTCTGGGAAAGGGGGAGACTTCCAAAAGGATGGGCTCCGTCTTAACGGGGACAGAACCAGGCTGCTGGCGCTAACTTTTAAAAAAGAGATAGAGCAGCTTTTAAACTAGGAGCGCATGACTCAGTGTGGAGTATCCTTGAAGGATGCTAATGAAACAGGACATTTAGGGAATCCCAGTAGAGAGGTTTCAACAATGCTGAAAGTAAGCCAGGTGTGAGAGAGCAGGATAAAGGATGCACATTATCCCCTTCTATTTCTAAGCAGCTTGTAGATCCAAGGAAAAAACACAATTTGAAGTGCCTGTATACAAATGTTAAAAGCCTAAAAAATAAGTTGGAAGAATTAGAGTATATAGCACTAAATGATGAGGTAGATACAATAGGCATCTCAGAGACTTAGTGGAAAGAGGACAATCAATGGGACACTGAGTTAATAGGGTACAAACTGTATTGCAAAGATAGAGAGGATCAAATTGGAGGGGGGATTGCACTATATGTTAAGGAATGAATTGAGTCAAATAAAATAAACATTCCACATGAAACAGATAGCAGCATGGAATCATTATGGATAGATATTCCATGTGTGAAGGGAATGAGTATTCTTATAGGGCTGTACTATGTCTGCTAGGACAGAACAAACAGACGGATGAAGAAATGTTTACAGAGAATAGGAAAGCTGGCAAACTGGGTAACACTATAATAATAGGTGATTTCGATTACACCAATATTGACTAGATAAATGTTACATCAGGGAGATAAAACTGCTAGATGTATAAATGATTGCTTCTTCGAGCAACTGGTCCAGGAACCGACAAGAGGGGGAGCCATTTTGGAACTGGTCCTTGGTGGCATGCAGGGCATAATGCGAGAGGTGGTGGTGTTGGGTCCCCTGGGAAATAGTGATCATAATATGATCAAGTTTGAGCTACTATCTGGGATGAATCCACAAAAGAATCTACTGTAGCTGAATTTAATTTTCAAAAGAGCGACTATAATAAAATGAGGAAAATGGTTAAAAAGAAGCTAAATGGATTGGCTGCTAAAGGTTAGCACACTAAATCAGGCATGGACATTATTCAAAAATACCATCTCGGAAGCCTCATATTTGCAAAGGTGTAAATAAGAGAAAACAACAGCCAACCTGGTTAAAAGATGAAGCGAAAGAGGCTATTACAGCCAAAAGATTGCCCTTCAAAAAAATTTAAAAAAAGAACCCAAATGAAGAAAATAAGAAGCAACATAAGCACTGGCAAGTCAAATGCAAAGCATTAATAAAGAAGGCTAAAACAGAATATGAAGAGAAACTTGCCGCAGATGCTAAAACTCACAGTAACCACATTTTCAGGAACATCAGAAGCAGAAAGCCTGCGAGGGAATCCATGGGACTGTTAGATCATGAAGGCGCAAAAGGGGCACTCAGTGAGGACAAGGCCATAGCGGAGAAAATGAATGCTTCAGTCTTTACGTAAGAAGATGTAAGAGATCTACATGTACTGGAAATGGTTTTCAAGGGTGATGATGCAAAGGAATTGAAAGAAATCTCAGTGAACATGGAAGATGTACTGAGCTAATTTGACAAATTAAAGACTAGTAAATCACCTGAACTGGATGGCATATATCCAAGGTACTCAAAGAACTCAAGCATGAAATTGCTGATCTGCTGTTAGTAATATGTAACCTGTTGTTAAAATCATCCATAGTACCTGGAGGGTGGACAATGTGACGCTAATGTTTTAAAAGGGGTTCTAGGAGTGATCTGGGAAATTACAGACTGGTAAGCCTGATGTCAGTGCCAGGCAAAATAGTGGAAACATAAAATTACAGAACACGTCTACAAACATGGTTGAATGGGACCAGTGGCGTTCCTATGGGGGCTGACACCCGGGGCGGATCGCCGATGCGCCCCGCCCCCTGGGTGCGGCGCCCCCCGGAACAGCACGACGACCCCCCCAGCGAAAGAACCCCCGATCCCCCCGGCGAAAGAACCCCCCCTGGGTGCATGCCGATGGGGGGGGGGGTGCCGCGCCCCTGCCGGCTCTTCGTTTTCATGCTCCCTCTGAAAACGAAGAGCCGACAGGTGCGCGGCACCCCCCCAGCGGCGTGCACCCGGGGCGGACCACCCCCACCTTGGTACGCCACTGAATGGGACAGAGTCAGCATGGGTTCAGCCAAGGGAAGTCTTGCCTCACCAATTTGTTTAATTTCTTTGAAACCGTGAATAAACATGGATAAAGGTGAGCCAGTTGATATAGTGTATCTAGATTTTCAGAAGGCTTCTGACAAAGTTCCTCATGAGAGACTCCTGAGAAAATTAAAGAGTCATGGGATAGGAGGCAATGTTCTGGTGTGGTTTAGGAATTAGTTACTGGACAGAAAACAGAGGGTAGGTTTAAATGGTCAGTTCTCTCAATGGAGGATGGTGAATAGTGGAGTGCCTCAGGGATTGGTACTGGGACCAGTGCTATTTAACATATTTATTAATGATATGGAAATTGTAATGAGTGAGGTGACTAAATTTATAGATGACACAAAACTATTCAAGGTTATTAAAAATGTGCGGACTGTAAAATATTGAAGGAAGACCTTAGGAAATTGAAAGACTGGGCATCCAAAAGGCAGATGAATTTAATGTGGTCAAATGCAAGGTGATGCACATTGGAAAGAATAACCCAAATCATAGGTACCTGATGCTAGGGTCCACCTTGGGGGTCAGAACCCAAGAAAAAGATCTAGGTGTCTTTGTAGATAATATGCTGAAATCTGCTCAATGGGCGGCAACAGCCAAAAAAGCAAACAGGATGCTAGGAATTAGGAAAGGGATGGTGAATAAGACCAAAAATATTATAATGCCTCTGTATTGCTCCATGGTATGACCTCACCTTGAGTACTGCGTTCAGTTCTGATTGTCATATCTCAAAAAAGATATAGTGGAATTTGAAAAGGTTCAAAGAAGAGCAGCCAAAATGACAAAGGAGATGAAACTCCATAAGGAAAGGCTGAAGAAGATAGGGCTTTTCAGCTTGGAAAAGAGACAGATGAGGGGAGATATGATTGAGGTCTACAAAATCCTGAAAGGTGTAGGATGAGTAGAAGTAATCAATTTTTTACTTGTTCCAAAAGTAGAAAGACTAGGGGACAATCAAGGAAGTTACATGGAAATACTTTTAAAACAAATAGGAGGAAACATTTTTTCATTTGACAAATAGGCAAGCTCTGGAACTCTTTGCCAGAGGATGTGTAACAGCGTTTAGCTATCTGGATTTAAAAATGGTTGGACAAGTTACTGGAGGAAAAGTCCCTAGTCTGCTATTGAGACAGACATGGGGAAGCAACTGCTTGCCTTGGGATTGGTAGCACGGAATGTTGCCGCGATTTGGGTTTCTGTCAGGTGTTTGTGGCCTGGTTTAGCCACTGTTGGTGATGGGGTGCTGGTCTAGATAGACCACTGGTCTGACTGTGTGGCTGCTCTTATGTTCTTATATTCTTTATGAGACCACAAAGTAGATGGAATATCTATTGAGTTCCTTCTCTAGAGTGGAGGAGTGGCCTAGTGGTTAGGGTGGTGGACTTTGGTCCTGGGGAACTAAGGAACTGAGTTCGATTCCCACTTCAGGCACAGGCAGCTCTTTGTGACTCTGGGCAAGTCACTTAACCCTCCATTGCCCCAGGTACAAATAAGTACCTGTATACAATATGAAAGCCACATTGAGCCTGCCATGAGTAGGAAAGCGCGGGGTACAAATGTAACAAAAAAAAACTGCAGTGCAGTCCTGCTCTCTCGGCCCTTCAGCTGTGAACACAGAAAGAAATATTTGTTAAACAATTCTGCCTTAACTTTATCAGCTTCTCCACATTCTTCCCGTTCACCTTTGAGTCTCACAATGCCACTTTTCCACTTCCTCCTATCACTAACATATCTAAAAAAAACATCTTGTCCCCCCATTTTACCGTATTGGCTATTTTTTCTTCTTTTTGCATCTTTGCTTTCCTGATTACTCTACCACCTTCTCTTAGCTTTTCCCAGATATTGTCGCCTGGCTTCCCCTTTTGTAGTTTATAAAGGCTAACCTCTTTTTCCTTACCTTTTCAGCTACTACTTTTGAGAACAAAATGTCCTCCTTTTCCTCTTACTTTTATTTACTTTCCTTACAAAAAGCTTTGTTGCCTTTACAATAGCTCCTTTCAGTTGTGCCCACTGTTTTCCAACTTCTTCTAGATGTTTCCATCCAGACAGCAATTCCTTGATGTAATCCCCCATCTGAAACCTCCACTTTTGAATGAATCCTTTCCACACCCATCTTAATATTAAACCACACCATCTAGTGACACTCTCTCCATTAGTAAGCAGTAAGTCCAGCATGGCCCCATCCCGCATGGGATCCATTATCAACTGCTGAACTAGTTCCCCCTGTAGAGAATCCAGGATCTGCCTGCTTCTAAAAGACCCAGCAATAGGGATACCCCAATCAATATCTGGCATTTTAGTAGTATTTCACAGCTATATTTTGAATGTCTTCAATTAAATCTCTGTCCATTTTTCTATCTGTGAAGGAGGACTGTACATCACACCAATGTAAATATATTTGCCACTCCCTCTTTCCAGATTGACCTACAATGCCTCTTCCTTACCCTGTAGGTCCTGCAATTGTGTAGCTTTAATATTATCTTTAACATATAATGCCACTCCCCCTCCCCCTTGCTTGCTGCCCTGTCTTTCCTAAACACATTATAGACCCGTATAACCCAGCAACTTCCATCTCAGCCTCAGGATCTAAAACCTTATTTCCCATTTTTCGAGCATTAGTATATACTGCTTTCCAGATATTGCCCCTTTTTCCCCGCTTGTGTAGAGGGCTTGTACTTACCGAGGGGCTTTGATCACCCTACCCCAACGATTCTAGTTTAAAGCCCTCTTCAGTAGGTTAGCCAGTCTGCTGCTAAAAATACTTCTTCCCTTCTTTGATAGATGGACAACATCTCTGCTCAAAACAGCCCTTTGAAAAGCATCCCATGGTCCACGAAGCCAAAATGCTCTTGAAGATACCATCTACATAGCCATATATTCATCTCCAGGATGCAAGTTTCTCCCTTCAACAGGGAGGATTGATGAGAACACCACCTGTGCACCTGTCTGCTTCACCCTCTCTCCCAGAGCCATGAAGTCAATTTTGATACATTCGGAGTACCTAGCAGTATCATTTGTGGCAACATGGATGAGCAGCATTGGATAATAGTCATTAGGTTTGATGAATCTCAGAAAGCTCTCTGTAACATCTTGAATTTTGGCATCTAGTAGAGAGCATATCTCCCAGGATATCATGTCTGGACTGCAGATGAATGCCTCTGTACCCCTCAGAAGAAAACTGCCAACCACCACTACCTTACGCCTCTTAGGGATCAATGATCCAGCAAATTTGGGGATTTCAGGTTCTCTGGGATGCTCTCACCTCCTCCACTTCCAGGGCTGCATATTGGTTCTTTAGTTCGAGGGCAGGTGGAGTTATAGTATCAATCCTGCAGGGTCTCGTGATCTCTGTCCAGTTGTCCTTTTTCAGCACAACTTTTTCTTCCCCACTGCTGGAAATCTTTGATGCTTTATGAAGCATTTCATTGAAGTATTTCTCATTTTCATAGACGATTCTCAACCTTGTTTTTTCAAGATGAAGACACCACTGCACAACAGCCACCCAGAAGGCACCTCTGAACAAATCTCATTCCTAGGGTTTGGCAAGATTGCAGAGGTTAAAATATAAAATCTCAGTATGTCTAGGGTTTCCACCACTAGGATATCTGCTGCCATGATACTGCTATCAGGTTGAGGAGAGGATTATACAAGTGACTGGACTTCCCACCTCACATGTCTCTTAAAATAAAGCCATTTTACCACACAGAAATACGGGTATAATTAGATCTCTCCTGAAGAAGAATTACATAACCCGCTTACTTCATCTTTGAATAACAACAAAACATTAGCCGATTAGCTTCATAGGTTTTGACCTAACAAAATTCTGAAAGGGGGTGTTCTCCAAGCATATTACTCAGCGCCTGTCTGCCACAAAGCTCACTCTAGTCATTCATCAGGAATATGGCCAGTTCCTGTATGAGATGTTGCATCCCCAGTAACAGACAGGCTGGCTGGTTGCCAGCATATTGCTTTCAGCACTACAGCAGGCAGTGCACAAGATTTACTTTTGTGAAGGGGGGAGAGGGCTAGTTTATCATAACCTACTGTATGTGAATGTAACTTGTCTTGAACTACTGAGAAAGGCTTGAGCTAAATCCAAATCCATAAAACTGACATTTAAAAAAATGTGTTTTGTTATAAAGAGAACCTCCAATATCAAAAACCTTTATATCTCCAAGTTATCCCAGTTCCTGGCCCTTTCAACTCCACAAACCAGATAAATTTCAGAATGACAAGAGTCAATCCAGGAGGGGAATTGAGACTTATAATCAGAGCGTGCAATAACAGCTATTCGGTTAGCGCCTGCATGTCTCTCCATTTGCAGCTGTCTGGAGAGCTTCAGTAAAAAGTCACTTGGCTCTCTATTCTACTTGCTAGCTGAGGGCTTTTATGTAGATAATCATGTTATTTAGATAGGACGCTGGTTTAATTCCCTTCATTACAAGTTCCCAGTGCTGTAATTTTTTTTCTCCGCATGATGTATTCCCCGTGGCACATTTCACTCAAATCAAACACTTTACGCTTTTATTGCAAACAATCCCCCAGCGTCTGCCTTTATCAGTCCAACACACACATGCTCGCTCCTTGCAGCAGTCCAGAGGTCACTTCTAATGACTAATCGATCTCATTAGTTTTCCTAATTAAAAACTTTACTACCGCAATGGAAGACAAACTACAAAAAAACTGCTTGCATCATATCTGACTAGGATATGAGCAGCATTTCTCAGGCCAGGCTGGCGGCTTTGCACAGCACGGGGTTCTGAACGCTTGCTGAGCTTGTGTTTCTCCTTCCAGGCTAGGCAAGGAAAAAGGAGTTAGACCCAGAGCTGGGAGCAAGGCAGATACTCCACAGCTGAGACAAACTTTAAATATTAACAATCCTGATAGGATTTACTTTGCCTGGTCTTCCATGCTCCTATTGCATACTGCCTGTTTTTCTCCTCTTAAATTTGTCACCTCTGTTTACCTTTTCATATAAGACCTTGCTCTTTCTTGACCAGGGCAGACTGACCATTCAGGCAACGAGGCAGTGCCCAAGGGTCCAGGGCAACTGGGGGAACAGTGTCTCCCCTACCTGATTCAGCATGATATCGTCTGTCTCCCCTCCACCCAGCATTTCTCACTGTCTTACACTCCTCCCTTCCAACTTCCATAATCTGCCCCCCCCCCCCCAAGGTCTACCTTACACCATGTCTCCCATGAGGTCGGGGGCAGTGGCAGCACTTGACAGACACTGCTTGTTGCCTGCTCAGTGCTTCTCTCCTGTTGCAACCTGCCTCCATGTAAATAGAAGGTTGCATCGGGGGGGGGGGGGGGGGGGAGGGTGGAAGAACAGAGGGAGAGAAGAGAGAGGAAGAGATGCTGGACCACATTGGCAGAGAGGGAGGAAGGAAAGAGAGAAATGAGGGGCCTGGGGTGGAGAGGAGGGTGGAAGGGATGCTCTACAATGTGAGGGAAGGAGGGAAGAGATATTGGACTTGGGGCAGAAGGGTGGGTGAGGTAATGGGCAGTTGGAGGGAGGAAAGGAGGGAAAAGGGAAAGAGATGTTGGATCACAGGGGCAGGGATGGAGGGAAGATGTGATGAGATGCTGGACCACAGGAACAGGGAGGGAGGAAATAAAAAGGAAACAAGATGGTATAGGAAGGCACTGGGGGGGGGGGGGGGGGTAGAAGGAAGAAACATGCAGATGTCAGGCTACAAGGATGGGGGGAGAGAGGAAAGAGATGCGGAGCAACTGGGCATGGTGGAACTATGTGGAAGAAGCCATGGGGGGCTGTCAAGGAGATGAGTCAGAGGAGGACAGTAAGTGTACTTTGATCAGTTTAGATTACCGGTGAAAGCAATGCTTTTAGCTAAACTAGATTACTGTAATTTGATATATTTGGGTACCTCTAAACAAATAATTCATAGACCACAATACTGCAGTCAGACTCATTTTTTCATTCAAGAAAGATACACTTTCATGTTGTTTTGTTGAACTCCATTGGTTACCCATACAGGCAAGGATTCTGTTCAAATTTTCTTATCTATTATATGAGAATTTAAGGGGTGAATGTCCAGTTTATAGTATAGATCATTTGGAATTTATAACTAATAATAGAAAAAGAAGATCTTGCCATAATTGTTTTTATGTTCTTCCATCAATTAGAGGAGTAAAGAGATTCAAACACATGATAGTTTACTTGCAGTTCAAGCTCCTAGGGCCTGGAATTTATTTTCTTTTTCATACTAACTTTCAGGGTAATTTACTTAATTTTACAAAGAACCTGAAAACTATGCTTTTCAAGGAATTTCTGATGAGGTAACTTTTAAAATCTTGTTATTAATTCCCAAGAAACTGTCTTGATCTCTTTTGTAACCTGATTAATATTTGATTGTAAACCGCTCTGAACCTGGCAGGTAGTTGCGGTATAGAAATTTGTTATAATGTAATGTATAGAAGGTAAAATGCATTAATAGGGAGTAGAGGAAATATAGATGGGATTAGGCAATATTGCATAGTAAGTAAATGTAACTAGTTACTGTACTTAAGTAAAGGTTTTATTACTTTTACTTGTAAAGAAGTACAAGATAACATTTGTTACTTTTACTGAGGTAATAATTTCACCAATTTTTACTACTTTTACTCAGTTATATTTGATGCTTGCAGTTTAAAGTAAAAAGTAAATATAGAAGGGAGATGTAAATGACAATTCCTCAGTAAAACAAATGAAAGAGCAAAACTGGGAACAGGACTTTGTTATTGCAAACCTCGTCTCGCAAACAGTAGATCACCTCATCTTAAATTCTGCTGTTCAGGGAATACAGCCTATAAGAACAGTGGAGTCACCTGTGTTTGTTGAACTGGTTACTGGTCTCCAGCCACACAGAATAATGATGAGTTGGGTCCTTTTATGAAGCTGAGGCTGGTAGCAATTGTTGGTGAACAGACATACGTCTCTAAGACTGCTCATCATCCCATGGGAACTTTTACATTGGGGTGACTGTCCACTGGATTGATAAGAACCTTTAGAGAGGAAATATGCTTATCTAGCCTTGACTGAAGGGTTCCCACACATTCCAACTTTATGAAAGCCTTCTCTGTAACTGGACAGCATGACAATGACAACAAAGATAAAGATGAAGATGCAAGTGATGAATTAGCACCACTTCTAATGCAGATGATAATGACAATAATGATGATAAAGTACTATTTCAAAGTTTCCCTTGATCATAATTTGCAGGCCCAGTCAGAAGACATCAGTAATATTGCAACTCGGCCTGATTTGAAGGAACTTTTTATCAGATTTTAAAATCCACTTTCTGTTAATGAAATTGTTGAACCTCTTTAGCTGTGCTGGATTAATGAGTCACAATAACACTCACATGAGTGACAGTCATTTTCAAAAAAAACTATTTTTATTAAAAAGCAATGTGGATTGAAATGTAGAGCAATAAAGTTGGGATAAAAACAACAATGGTTGTATTCACTGTAGTTGCGGTACTTTTCTTGTTACTCAAAAAGTATTATATTAGGCAATAACTTTTTTACTTTCACTTAAGTAAATTTTTTTAATATGTTCTTCACTATACTTTTACTTAAGTACTTTGAAAAACACGGGGATTAGGAGGCCAGGGAAGGACTGAGAAAGGAATTGAGAGAGCTAGGGGGTGAGAGAAGGAAATGGAAGTTGATAGTTGAAAAGTAAAAAGAGGGAGATGGAGGACTGCAGGGTGAGGAAATGGGTAAAATGAGCTGACAGCAGCAGAAAAGAAAGAGCTATAAAGGAAAGATCATTATATCAGAGACAGATGTAGTGAGGGAATGAAACAAGACTGGAAAGACATTTAGCAGAAGACACACAGGAAAGCAGAACATGGAAATTGGGACCAGCATGATGGAAAAATAAAATGTCCATACAACAAAAGTAGAAAAAGGTGTTTTATTTTGAATTTTTTAATTATATTATGTTAGTTTGGTAAATGTGTATCATGGATGTCTTTGTATTACGTTCAATATAAGAGAAAATGCATTTCTCTTATATTGTGGTACATGTCGAGCAGGGACTGTCCTTCTATGTTATATTGTACAGCGCTGCTAACCCTAGTAGCGCTTTAGAAATGTCAAATAGTAGTAGTAGTAGTATGTCTAAATTTGACTTCTTGGGGTTCCCATTTCAATTTTTGCCTTTATTTTCCTATTTCTAATTAAAGAACATAAGAACCAGTAATTTGCAATCCCTTGCTCTGTTTTTAGTGAGGGTCTGTCTATCTGTCTTTTGTGTGTGACTGAAGTATGGTATTCTGTGACTTCTGTATAGAGGTCTTTAGCAGTTTCACTTATTCTTTTTTTTATGAGCAGATCTATCAGGGTTATATGGCCCAATGTAGTATTTTTAGGGCTGTCTATTCATAGGCAGGGTTCTTGTTGTTTTAATCATGAATTAGTGCTACTGTTGTATGCCAATCAAAATAAAGTTTGTTAATGAAAACACAAATACCCTCAGTTCCTGTGTACAAAAATATTTTAAATAACTGGAAACTCAAATCTCCAAGTAGGGGAATTCATACTGAATCATCTACATGCTACTGTAACAGGAGCCCAATCCTATCATTGGTTTCCATAAACAGGTGGGGGGGGAAAGGAAAAAAAAACCTCCTTAACAGAGAAAAACAATTGATTTTAAAAAAATCCCACAGATTTTAAATAACCAAGAATCCAAGAGCGAGTGTGTTTCAAAGTTAACAAAAAGAGTTCTAACAGCAACTGAAAAAATTAAGGAAAAGCAGACCTGCCAAAAAATGTAAAATACTTTGAGGCTGAAAAATCATACTACTTAACTGAAGAGGGAGAACCCGTCTCTTTACATTGTACTCCGCAAATGCTTTCCCTTATTTTCTTGCAGGGCAACCTCACTCACATTATTGCCGAAAGCAGTGAACTGCTAACCTGATTAATATCCTCTAATGCCCAAAGATGGGAAGGAGTGGGGACCAGTCTATCTCCTTTCACCTCTATGAGATGCTGGTCCCCCCTCCTTTCCCTCCCTTCTTTCATATTTGAAAATTCAAAAAACTATCTGTTGCTTACAAAAAAGTTACTAACAGAGTGATTCCTTACCCCTTTCTTCCTACTGGCCATAAAAAGAGAGTGTTAGTTGAGAGATCCCATTACTATACTTTTTGTCCATTACAGGACACTAATCGGGTTAGTAGTGCACTGCTTTCGGCAAAAATGTGAGCGAGGTTGAGTTGCAAGAAAATAAGGGAGAACACATGTGGAGTACAATGTAAAGAGATGGTCTTCAAGTTCTCCCTCTTTAGTTAAGCATTATAATTTTTCAACCTTGGGGTGTTTCACATTTTTTGGCAGGTCTGCTTTTCCTTTATTTTTTCAATTGCTGTTAGAACTTTTTTGATAACTTTGAAACACACTCACTCTTGGATTCTTGGTTATTTAAAATCTGGGGGACTGTTTTTTAGAATCAATTGTTTTTCTCGATTAGGTTTTTTTTTTCATTTGCTCTATTTCCCTCCTGTTTATAGAAACCAATGATAGGATTAGACTCCTGTTACAGTGGCAGGTAGAGATGATTCAGTATGAATTCCCCTACTTGGAGATTTGCGGTTTCAGTTATTTAAATACTTTTGTACATAGGAACTGAGGGTGATTGGGTTTTCATTAACAAATTTTATTTTGATTGGCGTGGAGGGGCATAACTGAACGCGAACGCCCAACTCCGAGGACGGATATGCGAAGGAGCGGGACAGACCGTATTTTCGAAAAAGATGGGAGTCCATCTTTTGTTTCGATAACACGGTTGGTGCCAGGCAAATGCATCGGATTTGGGCGGATTTGAGCTGGGCAGTATCGGTTTTCAGCGATAATGGAAACCAAAGGCGCCCAGCTCAAAAACGAACTCCAAGGCATTTGGTCTTGGGAGGGGCCAGGATCCCCCTCACATGCCAGGACACCAACTGGGCACCCTAGGGGGCACTTGTAACAATTAAAAAAAAATTAAAATACCTCCCAAGTCCATAGCTCCCTTACCTTGGATGCTGAGCCCCTCACAACCCACTCCCCAGAACTCTACACCATTACCATAGCACTTATGGCTGAAGGGGAGCACCTCGATGTGGGTACAGTGGGTTTTGGGGGCGGTTTGGAACGCTCCCATTTAGCAGCACAAGTGTAACAGGTAGGGGAGGGATGGGCCTGGGTCCACCTGGCTGAAGTCCACTGCACCCACTAACAACTGCTCCAGGGACCTGCATACTGCTGTGATGGAGCTGGGTATGACATTTGAGGCTGGCATAGAGGCTGGAAAAAAGTTTTTAAAGTTCTTTTTTTTTTTGTGGGAGGGGGTTAGTGACCACTGGGGAGTCAGGGGAGGTCATCCCCAATTCCCTCCGGTGGTCATCTGGGCCATTGGGGCACTTTTTGGGGACCTGTTCGTGAAAAAAAAAGGGTCCAGAAAAAGTGACCCAAATTCTCACTTCTGGCGCCCTTCTTTTTTCCATTATTGGCCAAGCGCGCCCATCTCTCCTTGGCCGATAAACACGCCCCAGTCCCACCTTTACCATGCCTCCGACATGCTCCCATCAACTTTGTTCGTTCCCGCGACAGACAGACTGCAGTTGGAGGCGCCCAAAATCGGCTTTCGATTATATCGATTTGGGCGCCCATGGGAGAAAGGCGCCCATCTCCCGATTTGGGTTAAAATATGGGCGTCTTTCTGTTTTGAAAATGCTGGATAGTCTTCAGTAGACGTTTGTTATCCCTACTTTGTTGCTACTGTTATATGACATGTTTTTTACATGTGTGTTCGGATTTTTTTTTTCAGGTAGTAGAGAGATTTATTTTGCTCTTGTCGGATGACATGAGAATCAGAATTTTTTTTTGTATGGTGCCTTCCATGAAGAAATGCCGTATATCTAATCTACACCTGTTGTTGGGGGGTGAGAGGAGATGGACTGGAGGGGGGCGATGGATTTGTGTGGAAGCAGATCATGTTAACATTTAACTAGCTGCTATACTGTGTCAGATCAAAGGTCTACGAAGGTCATATATGCAGTATGTCACATATGCGAGCATTGTCTGTCTGGGGTGTCCTGGCTGAAAAAAAGTTGAGAACCACTGCACTAGAGCCTCGGTAGCATTTACTGTACCTGAATTTAGTTCACCTTCATCTAGTACAGTGACTTGATCCCTGCCCCTCTCCATATAAATATATAAAATTACCTCTATGGGATGCTGGATCCCTCTCCTTCCCATCTTTGAAATGTTCCCCATGGCCAACAGCCCCCTTTTCCTCCCTCCTTTCATATTTTAAAATGCATAAAACTATTTCTTGCTTATAAGAAAAGTTACTAACAGAATGACTCATTATCCCTCTCTTCCTATTGGTCATAAAACAAGAGTGCTAGTTGAGGGACCCCACTACTATACTTTTTGGCACAGAAGGAAGGGAGAATTCCTAGAGAGCACTCTTATTACCAGCAGGGAGAAGGGGCAGGGAAACCCTCTACCAGTAGTCTTTTTTAACATAAGAAGTATGGGGCAGCCCAGAAGGATGATTGAAATAATAAAAATACATCATAACGACTATTTGTCTCTTAACTATTACCTATTTCTAAAACTTTTTCTACTAACTGCTATGGTAACTTTGTTACTAAATTTAACAGGAGTTCCCAGAACATATATTGGACAATGTCCTGATACAATTTACCAGATTAATCAAGGCTCATTCGAAATACTTCTCAAATGGGATCATGTCAATAAATCAAAAGCTACCTGCTCCATGGTACCATCAAAAAATGCATTAGTCATTTTTGACTGTCATTGGTGTCTCAACAAATTTGCAGGACATGTCATCTGAACCAATAAGTGCTGAAGATGGCTATCTTTTTCCATATCCACTATGTGTCATCCGCTAATAATTTATTGGGTTTTGGATCCATTGTACTTCTGATCCAGAGTTAACTGTATGACCTACTGGGTATCCATGAGGATCGTAACAGAGATATTTAGGGGTGAGGGTGGGGACATCCACTTACTCCATGGATATGCACATGCCATACAATTCCATGCATACTGGGAGTATAATCACAATTTTGACCGGGGAGGGGGGAGTGGACCTACATATTCCCAGATTATATGCATGTCATTATGCTACCTAAATTTTCAACAAATGAGAAGTGGTTAACAAAGATCACGACAGAGTGGATTTTTTTTTAATCCACAGCTGGTGAATCCAGAAAACTTCTGAACTTCACAAGTCTCTGTTCTAGGCTGTACAGCCTCCATCAGGCTACAGGATCCAAGCTTTCAGCCACTGCATGTTCGGTATCAAAGGAGAAGAGAAAGAAAGGGCTGTTATTGCCACAGCCAACAGATCACCACTCTCAGGGGCAGTTTAAAAATGTGTGAATCTGATGTCAGTGTGAAGAGTGCATCTAAGCTGTTTTCAAACATGTCTATGTGCCTTATAAAAGAGGTTTCCAGACTCAGTCTCATCTGTTCTGAAGATGGCATAAATTTGTGCGTGTGCAGTTGAAGTGTATACTTCCGCCTTTTATAAAATATGCATATATTTCGCAGCTTTGTCCCTGCTCTACCCAAATGCCGCCCCTGGGAATGCCTACATGCAGATCACGTAAGAACAGGCACACTTCTTCTGCAACTATACTCAATTTTACATAAGTGCCTATTTATGTGAAACTTTAAAAAACTACTTTTTAAATAAGTCTTGGACACAGTAAGAATGGTCTCAAAATCCTTCAGTAGGGAAGGGAGATGTAAATTAAAATGAAAAATCTTTCACAGATTGAACAACAGTGGGATTATGCATGCACAACAGTGAACTAAATGACACTGCTGAGTTCTCTTTTTATAAACGTATGAATTTTATAGTAGTAAATATGTGTAGAAGTAGGTGCTTATAAAATTGCCCAGGGGTCGCCACACCTAAAAATATCTTCTGCTGATGCATAGCTCAGATTTTTACACGCAGATGTTCCTGGGAACAGTGGTTAGATGCAGATAAAAGACGTGCACGCAACTACACACATTTAGGTGTGAAACTCACACCTGCCTAGAAGCACAGGTAGCTTTGTGCAGAAGCTTCAGAGGAAAAAGAGTTGTATAAAGTCACATTGGTGCATATATTATAAAGGCAAAGAGAACGCCGGTTTTGTACATTCTTAAGGTTTTTAAGATCACGGTCCTAAAACCTGGGTTCTCTTTGCTTGCTATTATTGCAGAATGTTTTTAGAAAGGCAACATAGGTTTGCACATATGCCTTCACAGCTTAGGCACCTGTTACAAAACTACCCTGTCTATCTGGTTTTCATTTTTTGCCGTTAAGTACCGTAACAGAATAATTTGCATTTACTTAGTGGTGAGCACTTTTCCTGGCTAAACGCAGCACTGTCATTTTAAGAAGCAGGTTGATGTCTGTAGATAGTGAGCATATTTTTCCCTTTCTCTACTTCCAAACTGGATTCAATATTACAGTAAACGCGCCGTATGAAATCTGCATGCTGGACTCTTGCCACATATCACTGCCAAGAACAAGACATCAAGCAGCACTGTATCAAAATATAACTTAAGCAACAAAGATTAAATGAGTAAAGGATAACTGCAAGGAAGAAAAAAGCAACAAATCATCTCCCCCTTTTTCTTATTTTCCCAAACCCATACTCACCCCACCCCCCTTTTCAAGTATAGTATCTATGTTCCATTTATTCTCTCAGTCTCCTCCAAACCTTAAGCAGTGAGCAAACACACTTCTGGTTTTCTATGGAATCCAGCTATAAAAGTGTTCCCAGACCACCTAAAAAGTGTCTCATTTCTTTTTTCCCTCTCTTTGACTGTCATTTTACTCATCAACACCATTTAAATAACTGCATAAGAACATAAGAATAGCCATACTGGGTCAGACCAATGGTCCAACAAGCCCAAAATCCTGCTTCCAACAGTGGCCAATCCAGGTCACGAGTACCTGGCAGAAACCCACTTAGCAACATTCCATGCTACCAATCTCAGGGCAAGCAGTGGCATCCCCAATGTCTGTCTCAATAGCACACTATGGACTTCTCCTCCAGGAACTTGTCCAACCCTTTTTTAAACCCAGATATGGCAAAGAGTTCCAGGGCTTAATTATTCACTAAGTGAAAAAATATTTCCTCCTATTTGCTTTAAAAGTATTTCCATGTAACTTCAGACTAGCGGCTTTCTCATTCCTCCAAATAACCAAGTTACATTTGTGAGCCAGTAGCTACAACATACATTAAAAAAGACCCATCCTCTTTTTCCATCTCCCTAATCACGATCATCAAACTGTAGTAAACCAGATGGCATGGACAGATTCATCCCAAGTAGCCCATTGAGATAGTGTATACTTGGACTCCAATTTAGGGGATGCCCCACAACACAACTTTTTTGGAGGCATGTGTTGTCTTAATATTGACACATTTTATGCATTCTGATGTCACAGCTTGGTCTGGCACTACACACACTTGTAATATAAACTTATACTGCAGCTCCCTCAATAGAATATTATCTGTAGGCAGATCCAGAGCCTTGACCAGTCCCTTCTAGATCCACTGTATTACTAAGGGAAGATTAACAAGGCACAGCATAACTGAACGCAGATAACATACAGAAGGAGGGCATAAAAGGAAAGAGTCTTTAATGACAATCACTTGTAAGAGTGGGTGAGAGGCAGAGGGAGAGAAACAAGAGGCCAGAGTAGAAATTAGTCAATCAGTTTGAATGGGAACAACTGACTAAAGCTGTGTTTAGCCAGGAAAAGTGTTCACCACTAAGTAAATGCAAAATATTCTATTGCAGTACTTAACTCCAAAAAATGAAAACCAGATAGGCAGGGTAATTTTGTAACAGGTGCCTAAGCTGTGAAGGCATATGTGCAAACCTATGTTGCCTTTCTAAAAACTTGAGTCTTGAGGGTGCTTTAGGATCTTGAGAATGAGGATTCAGCTCTGAGAGAAAGAGGCAGGCGTTCCAGAAGTTGGGGCCACTGCACTAAAATAGAAGCGACAGATTGTATCTAGCCAAATATGACGGTGTGATGGGACAATAAGAAGTTGTTGACTGAAAGATTGAAGAGTATACTGTAGGTGTATATTGGTATGAGACGATCAAACAGAAATTATGGCGTTCCGGACTGTAAAACCTGATCTGTGATGGATGAGAATTTGTTTATGACCCAAACGACCATGGATAGCCAGTGTTCTGAGATAAGAAGAAAGAGATCAGAAGCACAGCCAGGTTTTGACGTTAGGGGGGGCAGACATTTTGTAAAACAGGTGCCAGTGCAAGGCTGAAGGCCTGAACCCCAAAGGAGCCATTTCATTCAAAATCATTTCGCAAAGCGGCAGCTCCTCTTGCACCCCCCCCCCCCCCAAGCTGAGGCTCCTTTTTCTTATTAAATAGCAATTTAATGGCAATGATCTGTATAAATTGTAATCTTCTGGCCTGGGATAAGGTGAGGCTGTATTAAAGAGAATTGCAATAATCCATCCAATTTTGTTATCACAAGGGCAAACAGCAGAATCTGACGAGGCAAAAGTTTTGCCTATTGACCGGAGGGGGCATGTTTGACTCAAAGTGTAGAAACATCTAATGACTAAGTTAGAGATATAAGGATGGAAAGCTATCAAAGGTTACCCCCTAAGATCTTAACTGAGTTCTTGAGAGGAATTTCAATACCATATCGACGAAATAAATAACTTTCGCAAAACTGACGACATATTTCTTCAACAAGGCCTACAAAGATAACCTATAGCCTCACAATCTACCTCACCAAACTACCCAGTTATGAAAGTCCACCTTCTATACCTAACCCTAATTACTTCTCTTTCTTCCTTACTCAATCTCTGCATACTAATAATTGTATCTGATATCCTGAAATGACAATGTCATAACAAAACTATGTAAGCCACATTGAGCCTGCAAATAGGTGGGAAAATGTGGGATACAAATGCAATAAATAAATAAATATACAATATATAAAGGTGAGGGGGAGTCTGTGGAGAATATAATACCATCGGACTTAAAAGGGTTCAATTTCATATGGTTTCCAGCAAGCCACTCAGTAATTTTATCAAGTTTGGAGGATATCATACCCATAGCAAGAGGAAGTGGTGAGTCTAAGGGAGCAAAAATCTAAATATCGTCAGAGTAGATGAAAAATGTAAGGCCAAAAGACCAGATCAGCAAGATTAGCAGTGACAGAAATATATTGAAAAGGATAGGCCCAAGAATAGATCCCTGGGGTATTCCTGAGATTAGTGGATTCACTTGTGAAGAAAAAGAAGAGTAGTGCACAAGAAAAGCACATTTAGTGAGGGAGGACTGAAACCATAAGAGAGCGGTGCTGTATATATTCAAGTTAGGCAATCACTGAAGAAGGAGTGATGAACAAGGCTGAAGGCTTCTGAGAGATCTAGTGTGATCAGAAGAGCATCCCTGTTGTTATTATGGAAGAGTCTGATAGAATTATTAAATCCAAGAAGACAGCATTCTATGAAAATGGTGAGCAGAAAAACTGGTTTGATGGAAATGAAGGGCATTTGTCTTATCTACGTAGTCAATGAGTTGTTTGACCACAAGTTTCTCTGCTATTTTGGAAACAAATGGAAGGTTAGAAATGGGACAGAAATTAGAGATAGAAGAAAGATCTCCTTTTGGTTCTTATATGGAAGAACAGAAAAATCAGAAAAATGGCCATGTTAAAGACTAGCAATCATCATAGAGACCAGAAAAAGCAAAAGGGAGTCCAAAAAGTGTTTTAAGAAGAAAGAAGAAAGTTGCTCAGTGTAGGGGGATGAGGAGACAACATGAGAGATATGAAAGGCAGAGCAAAGTGGAAGGAGAAGAGGAATGAGTTTTGTTCTAAAGGGGGGGGGGGGGGTCCAGGTCTAACAACAGAGGTGGAAGAGAAGAGGGGGACAGTGAGGGGAAAAAGGTCACTGAGGAGCTTGACTTTGTCCAAAAAAACTAACAGCTAGACCATCAGGTACTGGGAAGTTTTGTGGAGAAAATTTGAGTTGCAGGGAAGGGACTGGATCAGCCTGTCACACACCAGCTGCATCAATAATCTAATTCTGGGGTTGTACCAAGGTTGAGATTTCTTTGATGGTGCATAAGAATGTGTCTGAATATGGGCAGTCTTATCAAACATATCATTAAGGGTGGAATTCCAGCAAGACGTTTTCTCATCAAGAGACAAGGCAGAAAAGTTATCAGGAAAGGTCTTAGAACATACCACAAAGTTTTCCAGTGCTAAGGCTTTCAGGATCCTAATGGAGGCTGTACAGCCAAAGTGTGTCTTGGACTGAAGTTCAGATGGTTTAGATGTACTGGATGACTTCTGTGAGTGTATATGCACCACAATTATAAAGTGAATAGTTTTGCTACTAGGAAGAAAGTGACAGTTTGTTTTGTGAAAGAAATATAGGGGTCCTAGATGAAAACCTGAGGGGCATGGGAAAAAAGGAAGATTCATTTCACTGAACTACTCTGTAGCAAACCAAAAGAAATACTTTCAAAACCTCTTGTCATTTGATTATTTGATTTTCCAAAGTTTTTAATTTCCCACAGATCATGTACCTCGTATTTTCCCCTTATCTTAGAAGCTCCTCCTTCCCTAACCTCAGTTCCTCCCTTTCTGTATTATATACAGCTTCTACTTTTTCCCTGATCCTTTTCCCAAGGCAGCATTTGTTTCTACCATATTTTCTCATCCATCTCTGTTCCTCTTTCCCCCCTTTTTGCTTTTGTCCCTCTCCTGTTGCCTTTGTTTCTCTCCCAATCACTTTTCCATGCAACTCTCCCTTCCATTCCCATCATGAATGCAATTCTTATGCACTGGCTAGTGAAACAGATTAGCTAGTGGCACAATATTACCATATGTACCAGAAAAAAAAAGAATCGTAAGACAGCTTGCACCTCAGCATCATAAAAGATATAGTGCAGAAATACTCTGGTAAAACAGGTTTAGCTAAAAACTTTAAGCTACTTTTCTTGCTGTAGGTTTAAACTCTTCCTCTAAACAGCTTAACTTTAAACCTTTATATTGGGGCTATTCCGCATTACATTACATTAAATTCTCACTGCCTGCAATAACCTATTCAGTTCTGTGTGGAAATCTGTAATAAGACTGGTACAATCCAGGAAAATACAAAAACACCTATCTTTAGGTGGTCTCATTTTAAATAAAAAATAAGCTTACAATATAAAAACCCTAAACAAAACTCAACTCACTTGCTAATTAGCAAATACTTTTGAAATTAAAAGGTTTTTTTACTGCCCTTCTAAATAATGCATAATTTGTTTGCAATTGAACTGAAGAGGAACATGAATTCCAAATCACTGCTGCCTCGTATGGAAAAGATGCAGTTAGTTCACATCTAAACCTAAGCTTATTGTTTGCTGGAAATGACAGTAGCAACCCATTTCTTCCAAAATACCTTTCACTATCATTCAAAAGTTGAACACAATCAAGTATAGTAGAGGCAAGTCCATATAAGATCTTAAATAATAACAATACATAATTTAAAATGAATCCTTGCCTCCTTTGGTAACCAGTGCATTTTAAGAATAGTGGTGCAATGTTAGCAAATTCTACAGGTCCTTTTGTGGCTGCTACATGCTGGTTGATGAACAATGACCTCTCTGACTGGCTGAATAACATCCTGTTCTTTATAGAAATGCTTTCAAATCAGAACAGCACTTACCTGTACACCATCCGCCTCAAATACTAAAAGAAACTTCCATTTCCTCTCCATGAGCAGGGCCACAGAAGTCCATCGACCAGCTGCTAGATATTCTTGCCAAAGTATTAACAGAACAACATGGTCCTAATATTCAGTGGCAGTTAGTGCTACTCACCAGGGCCATCCCTGGATTATCTGGTGCCGAAGTGGTTTGAGGATGCAGCCAAGGCACAGTAAGGATGGTACCTGGAAAACTATCCAGACAAGCTAGGCCAGGAAAATAGTGCTGAATATTGGCAGTAATCAAATAACTCTATAACCAGATATTCAGCACCAGTATCTGGGAATAAGTTTTAAATCAAGGTTATCCAACCTTGGTCCTTGAGGGCCACAATCCAGTCAGATTTTCAGGATTCCCCCAATGAATGTGCTTCAGATCTATTTGCACGCACTGCCTCCATTCATATTCATTGGGGAAATCCTGGAAACCCAACCTGGCGAGGGCTGAAGTTGGACACCCCTGTTTTAAATGCTACAGTTGGTGTTTTAAAGTAGTGTCAGCCACAGAGTTTAACTATCCGGGGGGGGGGGGGGGGGTTATTTATACACAGTACTAAGGTCAGCTGCCAGTCCCCCGCCACATTCATTCATGTCCTTAAGATTCAGTAAAACTAGATGATGCCCAATACCTATGAGCAGATCACCTTGGGACTTGAAATCCTTTGCTTAACATATGGAACTTCCTTATTATTTAAAACTCCAGAAAACCTATATAGGTTAGCCCTTAATATACCTGTCAGACCTCTAAGGTTCTCTCAAGGCATATCCCTAACTGTACCCCCACCAAAAGAAATCGCATGACATTATATGCACCAGTGATCCTTCTCGGGAGTAACCCCCCACACCCTGGAACTCACACCAGAGGGGCTATTCCTACCTCTACTTTAGGAAGTTGATGAAAGCCTTTAATGACTATACCAAGTATCTAGTTACAACACATTAGGACCAGCCTGCCACACACCCCGTACCAGAGAAATTAAACTGTACATATAGTTCCCTCTCAGTCTAGCCACCCACTTTTATTTATCCTAGTGCCATTTGTCTTACCCTACTTGTGTGTCTAAACATCCAAATGCATTTGACCCCTCTGATTCCTATCAAGGTGTTTCACTGTATTGTACTGACATTGTGAGCATCATATGTTTGTTAAATGAATGTTCTCCTGTGCTGCATCATTTGTATTCTGCTATCATATCGTATTTCTGTTATGGAAATATACTATCCTGTTTAAAGGTGAACATAAGTAAATACATAAGTACATAAGTATTGCCATACTGGGACAGACCAAAGGTCCATCAAGTCCAGCATCCTGTTTCCAACAATGGCCAATCTAGGTCACATGTACCTGACAAGATTCCTAAAACAGTACAATACATTTTATGCTGCTTATTCCAGAAATAAGCAATGGATTTTCTCCAAGACCACTTTAATAATGGTCTATGGACTTTTCCTTTAGGAAGCCATCCAAACCTTTTTAAAACCCCGCTAATCTAACTGCTTCTATAACATTCTCGGGCAACAAATTCCAGAGTTTCATTACACGTTGAGTGAAGACAAATTTTCTCCTATTCGTTTTAAATTTACCACTTTCTAGCTTCATTGCGTGCCCCCTAGTCCTAGTATTTTTGGAAAGAGCAAACAAGCGATTCACGTTTAACCCTTTCCATTCCACTCATTATTTTATAGACCTCTATCATATCTCCCCTCAGACGTCTCTTCTCCAAGCTGAAGAGCCCTAGCCACTTAAGCCTTTCCTCATAGGGAAGTCATCCCATTCCCTTTATCATTTTCATCGCCCTTCTCTGTACCTTTTCTAATTCCACTATATCTTTTTTAAGATACGGTGAACAGAATGAATACAATAATCGAGGAGCTATCACACAATGGAGTGATACAAAGGCATTATAACATCCTCATTTTTGTTTTTTATTCCTTTCTTAATAATACTTAATATTCTATTTGCTTTCTTAGCCACTACCGCACACTGAGCACAGGGTTTCAACGTATCATCAACGATGATGCCTAGATCCCTTTCGCGGTCGGTGATACCTAACGTGGAACGTTGCATTACATAACTATAATTTGGGTTCCTCTTTCCAACATGCATCACTTTGCAAATGCTCACATTAATCATCTGCCATTTAGATGCCCAATCTCCCAGTCTCATAAGGGCCTCTTGTAATTTTTCACATTCCTCTCGCGATTGAACAACTTTGAATAACTTTGTGTCGTCAGCAAATTTAATTACCTCACTAGTTACTCCCATCTCTAGATCATTTATAAATACGTTAAAAAGCTGCGGTCCCAGCACAGACCCCTGGGGAACCCCACTAACTACCCTTCTCCATTGAGAATACGGACCATTTAACCCTACTCTCTGTTACTGACATTGTATATTATTTGGTCTTTGTTATACAGTTAATAAAATGTAAGTTGTCTATGTCAAACTGCACATGTTGCGTACCTCCTTGAGTAAATCTCTTCATAAAAGCAATTAAGAAATATATAAACAAATCAATAAAAACTAGTAAAAAAGGTCCGTTTCTGTTTTAAAGGAAACGGGCGCTAGCAAGTTTTTCCTCAGAGTGTGTATGTTTGAGAGAGTGTGAATGTGCGAGTGTGTGTGTGTGTGACAGAGAGAGAGTGAGACTGGGTGCGAGTGTATGTGTGAGAATGAGAGTATGTGCCAGGGTCCCCCCTCTCTCCCAGTTCCAGGGTGGCCCCCCCCCAGTATGTCTCCCATTTGCAGGGGTGTCCCCCCGTCCCCCCCTTCCTTCCTTCCTCCCAGTTGCAGGGTCCCCCCTCCTCCCATTTTCCCAGTTGCAGGGTCCCCCTCCCCCCATCTTCCCTTTTTCCCAGTTGCAGGGTCCCCCCCCCCCCCTCCATCCCTTCCTCCTTTTTTCCCGGTTGCAGGGTCCCCCCTCCCCCTCTTTCCCAGTTGCAGGGTGCCTCCTCCCCCCTCCCTCCCTCCCAGTTGCAGGGTCTGTGTGTCTCCCCCCTCCTTTTGTCCAGTGGAAACAGATGTAAAAACGACAATGAGAAGCAGCTTCTAGGTTTCCTTTTTTTTTTTTTTTTGAGTGTATAGGAATGACGGCTGCTTTGGGGAGTGGAATCAGAGATTAACCAATGGGCTTCCTTGCTTACCATAGACTTGCTTTGTTCACTTCCACTCCTGTCTATTGGAACGTCCTGCAGCATGTCATAGGTTTGCTTGCTTTCTTTTGAGTGAACGGGGATGACGGCCGCGCTGGAATTGGACCCACTGCGCTTTCCCTCCCCCCTCCTCTGACTCGCCACTACTGGACCCCGACCCCCACCCTGAGCCCTCACCCGCCTCCTCCACTCGCCATCTCGCCGCCCTCCCTCTTCGTCCTCTCCGACGCTCATTCGCCGTGTCGCTGCCCTCCCACTTCGTGCTCTACGACTGAGGGCGGTTAGTTCTGTAGGTTGGCAGGCAGTCTGCAGTGATTCCTACGCAGGGGGAGGACTCCCCCTGCCTGGGTTGCTGTTTGCTGCTGGCTGGGTCGCCGTTTGCTTGGATCGCTGTTTCGTGCTGGCTGGATGACTGGACGTTTTGTTGCTGGATGTCGGGCTGGAGGCGCAGCCAATCAGTGGCACTTCAGGAATGACGTCACTTTTATCTAATCCACTTTCCTGAGCAGCTCTGGCCGGAAACCAAGGTTCCAGGCAGCCTCAGAACGTTGGAGGTGAGAATTATTATATAGGATAAATATGCAAACACATGTACAAATCCCAGAATACGTTAAAGAGTGAACCAACCTACTCTTAATGACTTGATACCACCATAGGTGATTACTCCAAGTGGTTTGACCCAAAATGTGTTTCAAAAATGTGGCTCTACTGAACAGAAAAAAAATCCTGCATTTAAAGAGAACTCAGACTGAGATATGGAACTAGATATTTCCAGCTCATTATTTAATTGAACTAATATTTATAACACTACTGAACCTACCTGCACTATTCCTTCAGATCAGGGAGACAGAAACTGAAAGTGGAACACATCTATCTCCCCCATCCCTAATCAATCCATCCAGATGTTCCATCTCTCTGACCTCCTGTGCCCATCTGTCTGTGCATGCAATACAGGAGGTATGTCTATCTCAGTAATCTGTCACTTTGAGTCTGGCAGTGAGCATCAAGCTGTCTGACTACAGACATTACTATTCTCTTTTCAACCCACCTGTCAGAATGGGAAATACCCAGGTCCTACTTCATCTTGGCTGATGATGCTGTTGACCAAGTGATTTGACTTGAATGCTTTTCTATGGGCAAAGTAACAAGGTCACCGTGCTGTTAAATCCCTGGTGAATGCCAACAGGCTGAACTGAGCAAGATGAAGAAAAGCTCTGACAGATCACAGAGCAGGTAGGTTTTATTGCTTCCAAGTCAGAGTTTCAGAGCTGATCAGAGATTATCCTTCTAGACTACTTCCCTGCACTATTGCAAACTCGCATCACTATTCAGGTCACCTACCCACTGAGAAATATTCCCAGATCATTTTTACACACTAGAGCATTCCAGTAGCCACATAGCGCCTAAGAAACAAAATGAGCAAGCACACACAATACTGTAATATCTTAGTTGCCAGTTTTTTTTTTTTGGGGGGGGGGGGGTGGAGGTAGGGCTGAAGTGTTCTCATGAACGTTCAGTTGTTTTGAAACTTTTAGCGCTCTGGGGGAGCCACTAGTGATAGTCTGAAGGAAGCCAGCAACAGAACAGGAGAGGAGCCAACAGTAGCCTTAAGGCAGCTGTCAACATATAAGAAGCAAACAGCAGCAACTCGGACAAGGCTCACAGGAAAGAGTGGTGTTTTCTGTCTCATTTGTTTCACTGCTGGAGTGAATAGGACCTAAAAAACAGTGATTGCTGAATAGCTATTTGTGGCTTAGCTACAAGAATAAAATTGGTTCTCAGAAGCTAGCCCGCTGTCTCAGTGACTGCGGTGAGTTTGGGGTTCAATTCCTAACTCACAAGCAGATGATCAAAAGCCCCGCAGTGTTCCAAAAAGCGCTGTAAAAATAGCGCTGGAACAGCGCGGGGCATTATTGGACCTATGATCAGAGATAATGACATGCCAATTTAAGCACGCAATTCTCCCTGATCATAGGGAAGAAGTGCAGGAGGATTGTGCCCGAGCATGCGTTCAGGCACAATCCTCCCGCACTTGTTTGACAGGTCTGGGCTGTCAAAAGCCCAGACCTGTCAAACACAAGGGCTGGAGGTCCATGGGACCACCAGACCCCAACTACCCCTTTCCCGAGCAAGGCAAAACGGGGGCTGGAGGTCCAGTGGACCTCCGGTCCCCCCGCCCCCCCCCCCCCCCCCCGACACAGGTTCAGGGAGGGCTGGAAATCCCCCAACATTTATAAGAAGTCCCTGGTGTCCCAGTGGGCGACTGACGACCCCCCCCCCCCATGCAGCGACAGGGGGATGAAGGTCAGTGGGTCTTCAGCTCCCCCTAACCCCCCCCCCCCCAGTATTACCAAGAAGTCCCTGGTGGTCCAGTGGGCTGCTGTCAATCCTCCCTACTCCCCTACCTTGATTTGGAGGAGGGAGGTGGCCTGCCTCCCTCCTCTTCCTTCTTCAGGAACTCATGAATTTCCCTGATAACTGCTACTGGACTAGTATCAGTACTATGTCTCTCCCTAAATCCAGACTGAGGTGTACTATATATTTTTTTTTAGTAATAAAATCTCTCAGCTATAGAAATGCAGCCCTTTTCTCTATCTTGGCCATATATGCAATGTTGGATATTGGCTGCTGCCACACACTAGGCAGAATATTTCAGCATATTGTCCATGATGACACCTAGATCTTTTTCCTAGGTGCTGACTCCTAGGGTGGAACCTAGCATCATTTGGATTATTCTTTCTAATGTGCATCACTTTGCACTTATCCACATTAAATCTCATCTGCCATTTGTATTTTCTGTTCAGTTT
Organism: Microcaecilia unicolor; assembly: GCF_901765095.1. Classification (NCBI taxonomy): domain Eukaryota; kingdom Metazoa; phylum Chordata; class Amphibia; order Gymnophiona; family Siphonopidae; genus Microcaecilia; species Microcaecilia unicolor. The sequence goes on from NC_044031.1 coordinate 615,398,018, forward strand.
CTCCACTTTGATTTTGGGGAAATTTGATTTTAAAATATTTGGCAGCCCCTTACATTTGTCCATCCTGGCTGTTTTATACTATTCACCTGCAGGAAGCAGACACATATCAATCTATTCCCATCTAGCCAGCAGCATTCTGTGGTAACAGAAAGCTCGGTTCAGTTCCAACTGTAACTCTGACAGACTACATCAGTGTTTCCCAAGTCGGTCCTCGAGCACCCTCTTGCCAGTCAGATTTTCAGGATATCCACAATGAATATGCATGAATTTGATTTGCAAATACTGTCTCCGTTATATGCAAATCTCTTTCATTCATATTCATTGTAGATATCCTGAAAACCTTACTGGCAAGGGGGTACTCGAGGACCAACTTGGGAAACACTGGGTTACAGAACCTCCTTGTGTTCAAACTTACACTGCAAGGTCTTTCACAAAGAAACCTGTAGGACCCAAGAACCCAATATTCAAAAAGACTTCTGTGATCAATGCTCAAGCCAACCACATAAACTTCTTTTTTTTAAATTTCTCCACCAATACATGCAATTTTATGCATAGACCACCACCCATCACAGGCTATAGACTAAATTCAGTAAATAGTGCCTTAATTTAAGCATCAAAAAATGTGCGCTGAGCACTATTCTATAAACGGTGTTCCACATTGGACGCTGTTTATAGAATGGCACCTAGTGCTGGGATCCGTGCCCAACTTTTAGGCATGAGGATTTGTACCAACTGAACCCTGGCGTAAATCCCTGCACCTAAATTTGAATTGGATCCCCCAAAATTCTATAATAGTGCATACATCTTAAATGAACGCCCATGACCCACCCATGCCCCTTCTATGGCCATGCCCCCTTTTTGGTTGTGCACTAAAGGATTTACGTGTGCATCTTTACAGAATAGAGCTTAGCAAGAAGTTTGCGTAAATCCAAATTGTTGTCGATTAGTGCCAACTATTGGCACTAACAGGCTAGTTACTTAAATTGTGTATGTAAATTGAACACACACACAAATTTAGGCACACAATTTTAAGCGCCATTTGTAGACTTCCCCTGCACATGCACATACTGGGAGGTGCCATCACATAACAATGGGGAAAGTTTGTAGAACCAATGGGATACTAAACACTTGTGCTTTTTTGTAGGAAAAAGGTGCCAGTACTCATTATGGGCGGGGTCACCACCTATGGCCCCGCCCCTATGCTAGCCACACCCTTATACCAGCTATGGCGCATATAAACAGGCATCACTGAAAATATTATACCAGTATAGGAGAAAAAAATAACATGATTTTTTTTTTTATTATAAATAATTTATATAAGCTGTTACAGCTCCAGTATACCCAGTGCAAAATAAGACAACAGATGTAAATTCTGAAATTGGACAAATTCCAAACACTAAAATGTAAATACAATTATTTTTTCTACCTTGGCTGTCTAATGACTGTTTTTCTGATCATGTTGGTCCCAGTATCTTTCTGCTGCTCTATATCTGTTCTCTTAACTCCATTTCCAGGGCTTCCTTTCCATTTATTTCTTTACTTTCCTCCTTTCTTCTTCATTTCTTGCCTTACATCCATAAGTAAAAGCTGGGTCCTCCATGGAATTGACTGGAGGAAGTATAACATGGATCCAGCTTTTGCCTATTTTCTCCATCCATGTGCAGTTTATCTCCTCTCTTCCCTTTCCCTCATCTCCATCCATGTGAATCTTCTTCTGTTCTCTTTCCTCCCCTCCATCCATGTCCAGCATTTCTCCTCTTTCTTCCCTCCCCTGTATCCATATCCAGCAATAATTCTCTCTCCCTTCTCCTCCATTGAAGTCCAGCACTTCTCCTCTCTCCCCTGCCCTCCCCTCCAACCATCCATATCCAGCAACTCTCCTCTCCATCCATTTCCAGCATTTATCCTCTCTTCCCTGCCCTCTCTTCCCATCCATGCCCAGCAATTCTCTTCCCTTCCCTCCCATCATGTACAGCATGTCTCCCCACCCCCCTGCCCTCCCCTCCCCTCCCATCCATGTCCAGCGATTCTCCACTCTACCCTGCCCTCCCCTCCCATCCATGTCCAGCAATTCTCTCTTCCCTGCCCTCCCTTCCCATCAATGTCCAGCGATTCTCCTTCCTCCCCTGCCATCCATGTCCAGCAATTCTTTTCTCCCCTACTATCCATGTTCAGTGATTCTTCCTCCCCTCGCCCATCCTCCTTCTCCCACTGCCTGCCTGTAAGTCCGGACCCTAGCATCAGCCAGTGCAGCGATTAAGAGAGGCTGCGGGCGTCATGGCCTTCCCTCTGCGAGTCCCGCCTACTTTGTTTCAACTTCCTGTTTCCGCATAGGTGGGACTTGCAACGCCGGCAGCCTCTTTTCATTGCTGCTGAGTCATTACAGAAAAGGAGGGTCGAGGGGAAGAAGGGAGCGAGAGGAAGATTGCAGGTCAGCTGCAGGGGAAAAAAAGGTGCCGGTACGCCATACCAGTGCACACCAGCATAAAAACGGCCCTGGTGAAGACTCTCTTGAAAACAAATCCAAAATACTTCGCAATTATCCATAAGTATATTTATATATGCTCATAGAATGTTCTTAAAGACTGCCAGAGACTAATCCAGATCTTATGGCATCCACAAGCTGTTAATCACCGCATATAGCATTTTCTCGTGCCGTTTCGTGGTCCCTTTATAAACACACTTTTTAAATCAAATCATGCCACTTAGCTTGTATACAATTCTCCCAGATTCTTATAGATAACCGAACATCAAAACATATGCTCATGATGTGCATCCACGAACAGGACCTGCTGCAAACAGCTAAACCCTCAGAAAGCGTGTTCAGCCAAACAAACTGTGAAGCCACCTACTGTCAACGAAAGTAGAGTCTCTGTAGGACCCGCTTCGCCTTGAAAGTTCTCTTTCATTTATGTTTTGTTATCCACTTATACTAGGGTAAGTACTTTCCATCTGGTTTTTCTTTCTCTCTAGAAAGGAAAAGCACAAGAATAGTAAGAAAAAGCTATCAAGAGAGTGGTAATAACCAAGAACCACCAAGCCAGCTTCTGAAACTAGAAACTAAGCCGCTTTGTCAAATAAATGAAGACAACACATTATTTGTCCGATAGTAAGTGTAGAATAAAAATATCAACTGAAAAAAATATCATGTGTCTCTTTAAAACAAAGCAAAAATATGCCTTTTCTCCTCTCAAAGGTTTGAGTTTTTTTTTTAATGACCATGGAAACATGAATGGGAAAGAAAATGAATTGTCCACGAATTTATGGACAATATCCAGTGGTGCCCAGTTCTAGCAGCCATCTTGGCCCTTGAGAGACCTGGATTCTTTGCCTTTACTAGGCCGCCTTAGGGAGCATCCAATAAGGATGTGCATTTGGTAGTGCAAATTCTGGTTCATCAATGTGCTTTAAAAATATAGTGAGTGCTAAATTGATTAATCTGTGGATTTAAAAAAATGTAAAAGTTCTAATGCACAATATAATTTTTTTAAACAAAAACAAATGTGTGAAACAAAACTGAAAAAAATATCTGAAAATCAGAAAAAAGGCCAAAATAGTTCCCCCCCCCCCCCCCCCCCCCCCCCCCCCGGTGCATATTCCTAGCATCCAGAGATGTCTGGAAGAAGAAACCTGTGTGATCTTCAAAAGCTCATGTACATGCTTGTTAATCCATGTGGTCCACTGCCTCACAGAGGATAAATATCAGTAAACTGTGTCTTCAGCAACCCCTTAAACTGAAGGAGTACAATACACTGGCCCACTTTTCCTAGCAAAGTAGTGCTAGAAGCAGCTAACTGACATTCAGATGGACAAGAAGCAAAAGATAATAGGAGGACAGGCGTGTGTATATACACACACACACATGTAGCGCTCTGCTCCGCTAAGACTTTTCATTGATGAGCACAGTTTGCACTGAGCATGGCACATTTCCCTGCTAAAGAGAGTGAATAGGTCCCCATGGCATTGGATCTTGTTCAAACACAACACTTATTATTGTAACAAAGGGTCTACCTGCCTCCCACCCTCTCCCCTTCTTCCCTGAATAATTGTTAATGAGCTTCTGGGAGCTCAGTCCATTCCTCCAGGTGAGAAAGCCAATGGTGTTGGCAGAAGCAGAATGAAGTTTGATAAATGCTCCCCCACCGCCCAATACTCTCTCTCCACAGGAGCTGCCAGAAGTTCTCCTTCTAACAAGCTTCAGATGGAAAATGACTAGAATAACAGAGTATGAATTTTTATGAGCCTAATAAATCACTCCACTTTTCCTACTCTTGATAGTTTTCGGCAGCTCACATGCTGGAAAAACCTTGGCTGTAATTAAATAGGTTCAGGAGTCTCAAGTTAAAGGGACAAAATGCATGCAGGTGTGTATGTCTGGCATCAAGTGTGGGTGCTAGAAAAAAGAAAAACGCAAGTACAAATCAAAGGTTAGAAAGTAATATTCTTGTGTGATTATTTTAAAATAACTAAGGCTTTTAATTGCTTTGAAAATACACCTCACACATGGGCAAGCAAGTGTAACCACCAGACTCAAGTTCCATGAACCAACACCCAGACAAGAAAACCCTATAAAAAGCAGGCCTCACACTTCTCAAGGTCTTCATACCCGGGCTCCATGACTTCTTTATTATTTTTTTTTTCTTTTTCCAAAAATAAAGGAACCCAAGGGCTCCTGGCAGCTTTATTTAAACAAGAACAGTGGGTTGATATTCAGCATTTTTTATATTCCTGGATATTCTTTTTTTTTTTTATTTGCATGAAGTCTTTATTATTAATTAAAACAGACCATACAAGAAACACTATGAAATCATTAAATACATAAACATAAACATTAGCCAAGGCACCAGAAAGTACGCCTCTTGACACTGTTCCAATTTTCAAAAGACAACAAGATATAACTTCAGTTGTTTATACATCCCCCCTTTCCCTCCAGGTCCTAAAATCTCTAACCCCCCCCCCCCCCCCCCCCCACTCCCTACTACCCCCCCCCCCCCCTTTAACTAGACAACTCACATCCCAAGTTCCAATTACCACCGCTATGTACATCATGCATGACTGAGGAAAGGTTCCCAGATTTTTTGCCATTTATGTGTCTGGTTACGCCGCTTAGCTAGGAGCCGCTCCATCTCGCAAACATACCTTAATTTATAGAACCATCTCACTATCAGAGGAGTTTTAGACAACTTCCAGCAGGAGGCTATTACAATCCTAGCCGCACTCGCTGCATACCGTGTCAGTACCTGCTGTTCATATGTAAGGCTTGCCTCCTTGGCTGAAAACAGAAAAAAGGCAGAGTTCCAAGGAATCAGGCATCCCAACCACTTTTGTAACCTACTCTGGATTGATTTCCAGAAGGCCTTAATCTTTACACAGGTCCACCAAATATGCCCCATGGTGCCCTTGACACCACAGCCTCTCCAACACAGGCCCGACGATGCAGGGTATATACATTGGAGATGATCAGATGTCAAGTACCACCTGTACAAAACCTTTATGGCGTCTTCCTTAAATGGTACATGGGTAGACACCCCCACTGCCGTCTTTTCAATCCTCTCCCACTCAGCCTCTGTTAGCTCCAGGCCCAACTCCCTCTGCCAGCTCCTTCTATGCAGTGTGTATCATGATGTTTGCAAACGAATACAACTATATAAGCGGGAAATTAACCCACTCGTCGTTGCAGAGTCCTCACAAACTGCTTCCATAGGTAATTTCTTCCTAGTAACCACCTCCTGAACAGCCCTGTTAGTGAGGAAATGGGACACCTGTCTGTAAGCAAATTCATCCTTTTCCAACCCCGGGAATCTGGCCACTGCCTCGCTAAAAGATAGCAATGCATCACCCTCAAACAGCTGTCCCCATGTTTTCAACCCCTCTTCATACCATCGAGTAAATACTCCCTTCTCAGTCCCCGGGTAAAACATTGGATTGTAGGCTAGCGGTGATAAGCGTAATAGCACACATTGTTTTCGTGAAAAAAGACTGTCCCAGTGGGAGAGCTTTACCATAATAGAAGGACACGCTCCCTCCCCAATTGATCTAAATGATCTGGGAAGCCACACCATTGTCCCAAGAGGTCTCAGGCCTGCAGATTGCTGCTCAATATGCACCCATTGCCTATCAGGATAATCCTGGAACCATTCAACTGCTGTGCGAGCTTGGGCTGCTCGATAATACCAGGCCAAATTGGGAACCCCTAGCCCCCCCCCCCCCCATTTCCTGTCTTGATAAAGATAGGAGCGCGATAAATGCGGCCTCTTCCCTGCCCAAATAAAGCGTATTATACGATCTTGCAGAGTTGTAAGGAATTTTCTGGGAATCATGATCGGGAGGACTTGGAATATATATAGCAAACGCGGCAGTACATTCATCTTGACAGTAGCTATTCTGCCAAACCAAGATAGCTCCAAGTCCCCCCACCTTTCCAAATCCACGGATAAAACTCTAGCCAGGCCTTTATAATTTGCCGTAAAAAGGTCCGAGAGTTTAGCCGTTAAGTTCACTCCCAGGTAACGGATTATCTTAGGGGCCCATCGAAAAGCGTAGGATGATTTTAAAGACTCCACCAACTCCTCGGGCAAAGTTACGTTTAGGGCTTCCGATTTTGTCATGTTCACTTTAAAGCCTGATACCCCTGAGTACTCATTAATAATTCGCAGGAGGTTCGGGAAAGCAATCAAAGGCTTTGTGACAAAGAGTAAAACGTCATCTGCAAACAAAGCTAATTTATGTTCTCTCCCCGCCACATTGACTCCCGGAACATCCCGACTCAGTCTCACCCTAGAGGCAAAAGGTTCCATAACCATAGCGAACAACATAGGGGACAAGGGACAACCCTGTCGCGTTCCTCTAGAGAGTGTAAACATATCAGAATTGCCCCCATTCACTCTCACACACGCCCTGGGGGAGTCATAGAAGGCTCGAATCCAACCACAAAAGCGCGGCCCAATCCCAAATGTTTCCAATACCTTATACATAAACGGCCAGTGGACCCTATCAAAGGCCTTCTCAGCATCTAAACTGAGAAGACCCAAGGGCCTCTGATTTCGCTGGGCTAAATACATTATATCCACCACTCGCCGCATATTGTCCATGGCCTTCCTGTATGAGACAAACCCTACCTGATCTGGATGGATTATTGCCGGCAGTAAGGGTGCCAGGCGATTAGCCAGCACTTTAGCTAGAATTTTTACATCAGCATTCAACACCGATATGGGGCGGTAAGACCCACACGCCAAGGGATCCTTATCCGGCTTGGGCAAGACAGCTATCCATGCCTCTAACATTGACGAAGGTAAGGGTTCTCCCCTGCCAATCTGATTAAACAGATCCGCTAGAAGAGGAGCCAGTTCTGGCGCGTATTTCTTATAGAATTCGTTAGGTAGTCCATCCAGCCCCGGGGATTTACAAGAGGGCAATCCTTGGATAGCTTTTTGAATTTCGACTGGAGTCACCAGCTCTTCCAACAAGGCTTGCTGCTGGTACGTCAAAGATGGTAACGCGCTCCCCATTAAATATTCAGTAATGGCCTCTTCCGAGGGGCTTCTCTCTGGTTTGTACAGTGCTTGATAGAACTCCCCAAAGTGCCTACGTATATTCTCTGATGTAGTTAGTGTATCCCCCTTCCCGTCCCGAACATGGGTGATAGCGCGCTCAGCCTTCTGCCTTCGTAGCCTCATAGCAAGGATACAGCCTGCCTTATTAGTGAATTCATATGAGCTAGCTTGCCTCCACGCCTGTAGCATACTTAGATGCTCTGAATAAATGGAGTCCAGTTGCATTCTCGCTTCCCGTAGCTCCTCCATAACCGTTGGGGAGCCTCTAATCTTATGCAACTGTTCCAGATGTCTAATGTTCTCTAGGCACTTCGCCAGCTGTATCCGCCTCGCCTTTGCACGCTTACTAGCTATTTGCAAAAAGAAGCCCCTTGAGACTGCCTTCATAGCATCCCAGACTATTCGAAGTGGCGGCCCGGAGTCCACGTTGAACTCCAAGTATTCCTTCAACGTTTTCCTACAACCCTCAACCACCTCCAAATCTTGCAATACACTCGTGTTTAATGCCCACCTTTTGTCCTTAAGCTCAGCCTGAATGCAAGGCAGCACCACCCATACCGGTGCATGATCCGATATTGTCATACTACCTATGCCTGCCCTCGGGCCCCCCTCAACCAATGTTGTATCAAGAAAAATGCAATCAATGCGGGAATAGGACGCATGAACTGGCGAGTAGTAAGTGTAATCCCGCTCCCTCTCATGATTCAACCTCTACACATCCAACGTTCCCAGAAAGTGCACCAGGGAGCCCAGAGCCAGAGATTCCCTAGTCTCCCTCTGCTGAGCAGTGCCCGATCTATCCAAAGCTGGATTCATCACGGCATTAAAATCTCCTCACAAAATTATTGAACCCTTAGCAAACGTAGCAAGGGCATTCTTTATTTTAGCAAAAAATTGATCCTGATGATCATTTGGAGCATAAATGATCGCCAGGGTCAAATCAACCTGGTCTATGATTATATGTAAAAACAAAAAACGGCCACCTGGATCACGTTTGATCTACATTACTTGAACTGCTAACGACGAGTGAAACAGCACTGCCACACCACGTTTTTTGGAGACCTCAGAGGATGAGGCAAAGAATGTTTTAGGATAGCTAGAGTGGGAGAGGAGTCTTTCATGCACCCTGCGGAGGTGTGTCTCCTGCACATATACTATATGTGGGTTTAATTGTGACATTTCTTTGAAAAACTTCTGCCTTTTTTGAGGCATATTCAAGCCTTTGACATTATAAGATATAATTTTTAAGTCAACACTCATATCTGGGTATGCAATCAAGTCTGCCCTGTATGAAGCACAGGCAACCAATCCTCTGCAATGGTAGGAACCCTCCACCTGTTCTTAGTATGATCTCCCTCCCCCCCTCGTCCCAACTCCCCCCCTCCCCCTTGTCCCCCACCATTAACACCAGCCAAAGGATTCATATCCCCTGAATGGGATAAAAGGCAGTGACCCACCAATACCCCGACAGCCCAACCCTACCGTCCCCTGCCCCCTACACCCTTATTCTGTCACCTGCATTTTGTTTTTACTTTCCCCCTTACAGATCATAACTCACACTTCTACCCCGTTCTTAACTACATATTTTTACCACAGCGTCATTCACATCTCTACCTGCCTATTACCACACACATACCTATTTCCCTCCTCTTCCGATCCCTCCGCCCTTCCCCCACATTCCTACTACTCCAACTCCCTCTATCTTCCCTCTAGATTACAATGCTAACATTACATGCAGGGGTCAAAGCTCAAAAGTCAATTATAACTTCTCTAATTCGCAAGTTAAACTTATATCACAGTTTGCCCAGGACTCCCTTGGATCACATCAGGGCTTCTTGCACCAACATTCAACTTTGATGCTCTCCGATGTTGTTCAGGTCTCAGCAGTCGTGACTTTTCTTTTCGCCTTACTCCGCTTGGTAGAGTCAGGGATCCGTTGCCATTTCTGTAGTTTTTCTTTCGTCGCTGGCGCCAAAGCTCCTGGAGGTGCTCTCGTAGACAAATGCCCTGCCGCATGCAGGATCTCCCAGGCCTCAGCTAGCTGCTGAACCCTGTATTTGGTTCCCTTAAGTTCAAAATTCAATGAAAACGGGAATCCCCATCTATATGGCGTATGTTGTTTAATCAGCACCTCCAATGCCGGTTTCATTTGGCGTCTCTGTTGCAAAGTGTATTGAGATAGGTCCTGGTACACTGTGATCTTGGCTCCACCATATTCCAAGTCCTGCGTTTTCCTGGCCTGGGTTATAATTCTGTTCTTTAACCTCATATTTATGAAACCTGGCGATGATGTCCCGTGGCCTGCGCTCTTGCCGCGGACCAAGAGCTCTGTGTGCTCTGTCTAGCTCAATGGTCACCACCTCTGCCTCCGGTCCCAGCAATGTAGCACACAAAGTTTGTACTATCCGCGGGACGTCCTCAGTGTCTCCGCGCTCTGGAACCCTGCGAAACCGGAGATTGTTCCTCCTACCTCTGTTTTCAATATCATCCAATTTATATGCCAGTTCTGCATTCTTTAACTCCAGCGCTTGGATTTGGTTTTCGTGCTACTGCAGTGACTCAGCCTGCTCTTCAATCTTTATTTCAGCGTCCTTGACCCTGCCTCCCAACTCCCGGAGGTCCGTACTTATCACCTCCATCCAGTCCAGGATTTCCTCCTTGGATGTTTTAATATCTTCTTGAATGCTGGTTAAAAGTTGGCGAAGCTCTTTTGATATACCTTTTTTTGCCGGGGGCTGCCTCGATTCTGCCAAGGAAAGTGCGGAATCTGAATCACACTGCGAGGCTCGCACCCGAGACTCGTGGCGCTTTGGCGTTTTACCAGGCCCGCCGTTCGCCGCCCGCTCCGCTTCTTTATTCCACGTTGGAATTGCTTTGCTCATGGCGAGGATCGCTGGGGGGGGTTCACGTCTACCCACTGTGCGTCTCTATTAGTGCTGCTGGCTGATGATTTTAGCTTTTATCAGGCGTTACGAGCGGGAGCTCATGAGTTAGGCAGCCATCATGGACGGTGACGTCACTTCCTCTCCCATTCCTGGATATTCTTTGCCAGTATCTTCATAGTGGCCAATGCTGAATAAACGGACAGAGCAGTGAACAGCATCACTGTCCAGATACAGGTTTTGTGCTGTCCTAACTTTATCTGGATAGTTATTTGGTTAGTGGATTGAATATTGCTACTAACCATCTAACTTCTGACTCCTCATTTACTCTGTCCCAGCATTACCTGGACAGCACCAAGGTGGTCTGTAATGATTTTCAGCAGCAATATCTAAAATATTGCGCAGCCTATGGTGTCTGGCTTTTTCTTTTACAACATCTCAATTTACACACACATTTTTTAAAATCTCCTCAGATAAACTAACGCAGAACTTCATGACACTGAAGCAACTATTAAGAGCAAACCATCACTGGCATCACTACCTCTTTCCAGAGCCAAAAAAAAGCTCGGCGGTGCTTCCTGGCTTAGTGCCCTTTATCTCCCCAAGAATACAGCAGAGCTGCAAACCTCCCAGAGAAGAGCCATAAAAGCAAGCACCACATTTCAGAACTCAGGAGCAGCATGCATCCCTAGACAATGGATTCATCCTACAAGCATACTGCACAGGGGGCAGAGGGACTGTTTCTCAAGAACCAGCTTCATCACTGGGCAAGTGACTGAATGTGATGACTTGCCAAGCCTTTCCACACTTGTGATCTACCTAACACTTACACAACTGAGCACCATAGTTAATGTCTTTTATAAGGTACTGCTAACGTGTCAGTGCTATATCTAATTCTGACTGAAGATTAACCATATTGCCAAACACTGCTCAGCCCCCTCCCCCTCCTGCACTTGTACACTGGCAACTACTCACTCATCAACTGGGTTCCTGCTTGTCCTGGGAAAATATTCATAAAACAAATGGTTCCTGAAGTCCCTATAAATTCACCTACAGACCAAATACAAAAAAAAGGCTGGAATCACTGAACAGTCACAGACACAGAGCTAATAAACTGAAAATTGTTAATAAACAGTTGGCAACAGTGAACAAGAACAATAAGCTTCCACTCTGCAAACAACCAATAGGTAAAACAATAAGGATCCATACACATACCACTATCTAGCCAAGTTTCTCAGCACTTAGACAGTGCCGAGGGAGGTTCAGCATAGGGTGTCCTCACTAAGGACAACAAAACTGGGACAAAGACTTAAGATAGATCCTCTTCCTCCATATTCTTGAGACAAGAAAGGTTCTACTAAATTCTGTGTTAGAACTTCTAGAATTGGTACTGTACAAACAATGACAGCCCAGAGTTCCAACTTCTTGACCAATCGCAGTACAGAATGTTGCCACCTTAAGGCTCCTGGAACATACTGGGAAATGTGCAGTCCAAGCCTCACTCTCAGTTTTGCAATGGGTCTGAAGCAAGGAGGTTGGCAAAAGAACAGGAGCCAGCATGAGCCTATCTGGCCCATTATATGGGCTGAAGCCAGTAGGCGGAGCTTGCTGCCACAATGAGTCACCCAAAACAAAAGCAAACACTATTGCAAACAATAACAAATCTCTCTATATAAAACGCACCTCCAACGTTCTATGAAGCCTCTTTTAGCCAAAAGTGAAGGGGGTGAGATCGCATTGTGTCTGCCCCGCCCACGCGTCAAACGTGATGACGTCGAGGGCGGAGCAATGACACTCAACCAATCGCATCGCTCGGCAGCGAAGCGTCAGGGAAGGAGGCGGCGCTCTCGACGTCTAGCCTTCCCTTCGCTGTGTTCCGCCTTCTTCTGACGTCAAGGATGACGTCAAAAGAAGGCGGAACACAGCGAAGGGAAACCTAGACGTCGGGAGCGCCGCCTCCTTCCCTGACGCTTCGCTGCCGGAACCGCCACGGAGGTAAATTTTAAAAGAAGAAAAAAAAAAAAAAACCATGCATGGATGCGAGGGGGGAGGGGGGGCATGGATGCGAAGGGGGGGAGGAGAAGAGGGCGGGCCAGGCTGGGACATGGGAGAGAGAGGAGCATGGATGCGAGGGGGGGTCATGGAAGGGAGAGAGGGGACTTGCTGGAAAAGGATGAATGGAGGCGGCAGGGGACAGAGGAGCATGGATTGCAGGGCAGGCCTCAGGCAGAGAGGGGAAATGCTGGATAGGGATGAATGGAGGGGGCAGGTGACACAGTAACATGGATGGCCATGGATTGGGACGGCAGGGCTCAGGGAAAGGGGAATTGCTGGATACGGATGAATGGAGGGGACAGATGGGCATGGATGGATATGGATTGCAGGGCAGGCCTCAGGCAGAGAGGGGAAATGCTGGAAAGGGATGAATGGAGGGGGCAGGAGACAGAGTAACATGGATGGCCATGGATTGGGAGGGCAGGGCTCAGGGAAAGGGGAATTGCCGGATAGGGATGAATGAAGGGGACAGATGGGCATGGATGGATATGGATTGCAGGACAGGCCTCAGGCAGAGAGGGGAAATGCTGGAAAGGGATGAATGGAGGGGGCAGGGGACAGAGGAGCATGGATTGCAGGGCAGGCCTCAGGCAGAGAGGGGAAATGCTGGATAGGGATGAATGGAGGGGGCAGGTGACAGAGTAACATGGATGGCCATGGATTGGGACGGCAGGGCTCAGGGAAAGGGGAATTGCTGGATACGGATGAATGGAGGGGACAGATGGGCATGGATGGATATGGATTGCAGGGCAGGCCTCAGGCACAGAGGGGAAATGCTGGAAAGGGATGAATGGAGGGGGCAGAGGACAGAGTAACATGGATGGCCATGGATTGGGAGGGCAGGGCTCAGGGAAAGGGGAATTGCTGGATAGGGATGAATGAAGGGGACAGATGGGCATGGATGGATATGGATTGCAGGACAGGCCTCAGGCAGAGAGGGGAAATGCTGGAAAAGGATGAATGGAGGGGGCAGGGGACAGAGGAGCATGGATTGCAGGGCAGGCCTCAGGCAGAGAGGGGAAATGCTGGATAGGGATGAATGGAGGGGGCAGGTGACAGAGTAACATGGATGGCCATGGATTGGGACGGCAGGGCTCAGGGAAAGGGGAATTGCTGGATAGGGATGAATGGAGGGGACAGATGGGCATGGATGGATATGGATTGCAGGGCAGGCCTCAGGCAGAGAGGGGAAATGCTGGAAAGGGATGAATGGAGGGGGCAGGTGACAGAGTAACATGGATGGCCATGGATTGGGACGGCAGGGCTCAGGGAAAGGGGAATTGCTGGATAGGGATGAATGGAGGGGACAGATGGGCATGGATGGATATGGATTGCAGGGCAGGCCTCAGGCAGAGAGGGGAAATGCTGGAAAGGGATGAATGGAGGGGGCAGGAGACAGAGTAACATGGATGGCCATGGATTGGGAGGGCAGGGCTCAGGGAAAGGGGAATTGCTGGATAGGGATGAATGAAGGGGACAGATGGGCATGGATGGATATGGATTGTAGGACAGGCCTCAGGCAGAGACGGGAAATGCTGGAAAGGGATGAATGGAGGGGGCAGGGGACAGAGGAGCATGGATTGCAGGGCAGGCCTCAGGCAGAGAGGGGAAATGCTGGATAGGGATGAATGGAGGGGGCAGGTGACACAGTAACATGGATGGCCATGGATTGGGACGGCAGGGCTCAGGGAAAGGGGAATTGCTGGATACGGATGAATGGAGGGGACAGATGGGCATGGATGGATATGGATTGCAGGGCAGGCCTCAGGCAAAGAGGGGAAATGCTGGAAAGGGATGAATGGAGGGGGCAGGGGACAGAGTAACATGGATGGCCATGGATTGGGAGGGCAGGGCTCAGGGAAAGGGGAATTGCTGGATAGGGATGAATGAAGGGGACAGATGGGCATGGATGGATATGGATTGCAAGACAGGCCTCAGGCAGAGAGGGGAAATGCTGGAAAGGGATGAATGGAGGGGGCAGGGGACAGAGGAGCATGGATTGCAGGGCAGGCCTCAGGCAGAGAGGGGAAATGCTGGATAGGGATGAATGGAGGGGGCAGGTGACAGAGTAACATGGATGGCCATGGATTGGGACGGCAGAGCTCAGGGAAAGGGGAATTGCTGGATAGGGATGAATGGAGGGGACAGATGGGCATGGATGGATATGGATTTCAGGGCAGGCCTCAGGCAAAGAGGGGAAATGCTGGAAAGGGATGAATGGAGGGGGCAGGGGACAGAGGAGCATGGATGGCCACACATACACACTCTCTATCACACTGTGTCTCACATACACACTTGCACACACTCTCATTCTCACACACACACTCTCTCACAAACACACTCACACCCAGACTCACTCTCTCTCTCACACACTCACACTTTCACTCTGACTCTCAGTCACTCTCACATACACTCTCCCAAACATACACACTCCGAGGAAAACCTTGCTAGCGCCCGTTTCATTTGTGTCAGAAACGGGCCTTTTTTACTAGTGCTTAATAAAAAATAATGGACTGCCTATGCATAGTCCATCTGTAAAAAGTTTAAGGTTGTTCCAGTTGGATACGCAGTGCCTTAAAAGGTGACGGATAAAGGATTTTTTTTTTAATTTGACAGCTTTATTTATTTATTTGAAAACTTCCCATATGTAGATATACATCATCAAATAAAATCAAAATGCACTAAAACAGCACAAAAAATTATTGTAGCTGGCAGAAACAGAAGTAATAAACTCTGTATTTTGTGCTAATTTATTTAAAGTGTTCTATAAAATACAGTAATACATGGTCAAATTTCAGTGAGGCTATCCTGCTTCCTGACGGGTTCATCTTAACTGTTGTGGTAATCTGCCTTGGAAAGCTTGGTGTTATAAAGATGGAATATATTGAAATTGAATGAAAGTAAAATTAAACTCTTCTTTCATTGGGGCACATGGAATCACATCTTCACTTCATCTCTTTTGTAGAAGTTTATATTTTAGATTTTTATTTATTTTGTTACATTTGTACCCCGCGCTTTCCCACTCATGGCAGGCGATGGAGGGTTAAGTGACTTGCCCAGAGTCACAAGGAGCTGCCTGTGCCGGGAATCGAACTCAGTTCCTCAGGACCAAAGTCCACCACCCTTACCACTAGGCCACTCCTCCACAAATGGCTTATTCTGTTTTGAGCTTGTTTCAGGGACAAGTGGTTTTATAAGTCAAAATAATAAAAATAAATATTTTGTTCCATGCAGAGCTTTCATTTGTTTAAACATAACTAAATGGGCTATAAGCCCCTAATGAAGTCCGTTGATTTTCTTACATTTTGTTCTTGTGAGACTTATACTGTGTCAAAGCTGAGAACTCTTCTCTCTTCTATGTGGTCGATAATAAAAGGAGCTCATTGTGAACACTATCCACCCTAAAAGGTTGTTTTGTGGCTGTACATGAGGAATTGTGATATTGTATAAATAAGTGTGTGTTTTTGTTCCTAGTCGTGCATGCAAAGGTTATATAATCCTTTCAAGAAAGCCAGTTAATCATTTAACCTATTAGTGGAACATAACCACAAAGGCATGGTAATGTCGCATTCTCAATATGGTAATACTACAGCCCAGCTAAGGAACAGTTATTCTGAGAGTCCTCACTAGACTAAACTTGCTTTACTTGTGCCATCACCATCCAGTTGGATAGGCCAGGCAATAAAAGGTGGAGGATAAAGGATTTTGTTTATATATATATTTATATCCCACATTATCCCAAGCAAACTTGAGTTAAATGTGGCTTACATTTAAAAATACAGTGAGACAGAATGATAGAATTAATTAACATCATGGGAGAAAGTCAATGGATATGTCTGAAACACTTTTAATGAGGCCACAAATTCAGAAAGCTTAGCCATAAGTGCAGTTATTAAAACATTATCACATGCACACACCAGAACAGGAATCCATATACACATTACAAGTAAACAACTAAAACAGAGTACAGCCAAAACTTAATTTTTATATTTAAATTACCTGAGAGGTCACGTGATGCGCTGGGAGCGGTAGCAGCATAGAGGCTGAGCTCCGGGTCCCCGCTCCTCACATATCACGTTAATTACCGAAAACAGCAGAACAACCGGAATCTAAAGCAAGACCCAGGCTTTCGGAGTGTGCATGGAACATTTCTTGCTCCCCATGCCGGCTGGAACGTCCAAACGAAGCGTAAAGGTGGAGAAAGGGAAGCTACCACCCTCTCCTGCGGAGCCCAAGATGGCGGATAGCGGGCGGGAAGAACGCGATGAATTTTCAGAACGGCAGCTCACCCAGTTGACCACGGCGGTAGTGGCGGCCTTGGAACCGAGATTTCAATCGCTGGCGAATCAACTGGGGAAGATGGACGCAAACATGGCGGAGCTATCAAAGCGGACACACGAGCTAGAACAGAGGGTATCTACCCTGGAAGACACGTGCAATGCTAGACAGCCGCGAATGGCGGAAATAGAACAGCAGCTCAAGACACAGGCCGAGAAAATGGAAGATCTTGAAAATAGAGCGCGGCGCTCAAACTTGAGGCTGGTCGGTATTCCTGAGTCGATCGCCGAGAAGAGTTTGGGCCCTCTCCTAGAAAAATGGTTGCAACAAGAATTCGCCCTTTCGGACAGCAGTAGGGGTTTCTGCATCGAGAGAGCCCACAGGCTGGGGAGATTTCAAGTAGAGAAACAGAAACCCCGCGTGGTCATCATTAAAATACATAATTTCATTCACAAAGAAGAGATCATGCAAGGATTTAAATCAAAAAGGGACACTCTACAATATGATGGAAAGCGGATTTTAATTTTTCCCGATTACTCTGCAGGACTGCAGGAAAAGAGAAGACGGTTTCATCCAGCATGTTCTACTTTAGCGGAGAAGAAAATTTGCTTTGCTCTGGCATACCCAGCGACTCTTAAAATCCAGAAAGACGGGAAGTGGAGCACCTTTACTTCTGAGAAATTGGCCATGGACTACATAAACAGAGAGCTGGGCCAGCAGGAAGAGGCTACATGAAACATGATTTGGGTATGAGACTGTCTGGTTTCTGTTTTTGCTGAGACTCAGTGCTCTAAATAACTTGTGGAGCTGAAACTGAATAGTGGAAGTTAGAGGACGGTTTCAATTGAGTTTTGAAAGTTGGAGTAAGCAATAAGGTTAAAGGGGAGTGGGGACCCCCGCAGAGATGTGACCTCGGTGACGACAAGTTGGCGTCATGATACAGCAGTTATGATGGGGTGTTTAAGGGGGGGGGAAGGGAAATGTTTAAAACAGGTTATGTTGGTTCAAGGAAAGGGGTTGGGGGCGGGGGGAAGTTCGGGAGGGATAGTGGGCTGTTCTAACTATGAATGCGGGATGACAGGCTGTGGAACTTTAATATGGAAGGGAAGGGAGAGGCTTCCTAAGCTAACAATAAAAAGGTACAGTTGGGTGCCGGGGAAGGGCTGGGGCCCTGGCGCCAATAAATTAGCAGAAAAGGTACAACTGATGGATTGTTTGGTGTGCTGGCTCTTCTAGCTATAAAATAATTACATGGAATGTGGGGGGAGTTTCATCCCCGATAAAACGGAGGAAGATCCTCACACATTTGAAGAGGTTGGGAGCTGACATAGCCTGTATACAGGAGACCAGGCTCTCTGATGAAGAACATCAGAAATTACAGAGAGCCTGGGTGGGTCAAGTGGATTATGTGTCATCTGGTAAGAGGAAGGGGGGAGTGGCGATTTTATATCGCAAACACCTGGTCTGTGCATCTGAGGTCATGTTACGGGATGATAATGGGCGTTATCTGCTAGTTAAACTAAACCTACAAGGGTCTGAAATATTTTTGCTATCTGTATACGCACCCACCCCCTCTACTCCAGATTTCTTTTCAGAGTTATTGCGTATTCTGTTACCATACAGAGATAAGAGGTTAATAATTGTTGGGGATATGAACACACTGATGAACCCAAATATGGACTGCACAGGTAGACGGAATGAAGGGGCGGGGGGTGGTGGGGACCGAGGGATCCTTCCAGCATTCGCCACTGATCTTGGGATGGTGGATGTTTGGAGGTCCCTGTTCCCTGAGGTAAGGGACTACACTCACAGATCTCGGGCCCACGGGACCTGGGCCCGTTTAGATTATCTGTTTATATCTGGCCCGCTTTTTTCCAATGTAACAGCAGCTGGCATAGAACAAGAGCTAATTTCGGACCATTCCCCAGTGTGGTTTCAGCTGGCAGACCACAAGGAAAGTCAGACAGCTAGGACATGGAGATTTCCAAATTACTTAATTAAAGATGCGGATTTCACGAAGTTTTTACACCAAAAATGGGAGGAATTCTCCATGCACAATCAGCAGCACAAATCTGACCCGATTTTGTTTTGGTGCACAGCAAAAGCTGTGATGAGGGGGGAAGTTATCTCCTATGTAGCGGCAAGTCGGCGGAAAGTAGCAGCTAGTATTATTAATCTGTCGGATCGGTTGGGTGGGGCCAGGCGCACTTATTTGAACTCCCCGACTCAAGTTAATAGAGATAATTATGAGGCTCTCCATGCCACCTTAAATTCGTTAATACACGAACAGACCCAAAGAGGCCTAATATATCAAAAATACAGATTACATAAACATGGTAATAGACAAGGGAGCGTATTGGCGAAACTAGTTCGGCCATGGGCGGGAAATCGCACTATCACGGCCATGAAGAATGAGGCGGGAGAATTAAGGAATAAAACAACTGACATTTTACAAATTGTACAGACACATTTTCAGGACCTGTATAATCCATCTGGTTCTCCCCCGCAGCAAGCAGTAGAGGCACTTTTAATCAGGGCAGGGATGCCAAAGTTAACACCAGAAGCTCGGGAGCACTTAGCTCAACCCTTACAACCGAGAGAGCTCCAAAAGGCTATTTGTGGCTTGAAACATAACTCGGCGCCTGGGATTGACGGTTTTTCCGGAGAGTTTTATAAAACATTACAATTGCCTCTGATTCCGACTTTGTTAGACTATTTTCATGAAGTGACAGAGGGAGGGGAGTTCCCGAAACATGAAAACACGGCCTTAATCACGTTGTTACTAAAGCCAGGGAAGGAGGCGTCGGACCCTGACTCCTACCGCCCTATATCGCTCATCAATGTGGATATTAAACTATTTGCCAAAATGTTGGCTAATAGATTGGCAGAGCACATTCCAGTCTTGGTAGGCTCAGCACAGGTGGGATTCGTACCCAAACGACATTCGGTTTTACATGTTCGCAGAATCCTTCTTGCCATGGCTCATTGTAAAAGTAACAATGAACCCCTAATGCTAGTAAGCTTGGATGCCTCCAAGGCCTTTGATCATGTCAATTGGGGATATCTGCTACAGTTACTGGAGTGGGTAGGGCTACCGGAGGAGGCCATACAGATTATTCGGGTGCTTTATACAGGACTGGGCGCGCAGATCATAGCAAATGGAAACCGATCGGAGTGGTTCCCAGTCAAGCGAGGAACGAGGCAGGGGTGTCCCCTGTCCCCGTTCCTCTTTGATCTTTCTTTAGAGCCCCTGATAAGACTTCTGAACGGGTCCGGGGAGATTAAGGGGGTGCAGATGGGAGGGGAGGAGGTCAAAACATTAGCTTATGCGGACGATATTTTCCTGGTTTTGCGTGACCCCCGGCCCTCACTACAATGTACCCTAGCAGTTTTGGAAGAATATGGTGAGTTATCGGGATTCGCTTTAAACCTGCAGAAATCTGGCGCCCTAGCAGTGGATAATGCTGTACGTGAGAGGTGGCAGGGAATTTTTCCACTGCAATGGGCAGATCAGGCTTTGAAATATTTAGGAACAATGATCCCTCGGGACGTGACCTCTCTGTACAGAATTAATGTGGGTCCACTGTTAGAAAGTACGAAGCATAGATTGTCTCTGTGGCAGACTTTGCCAGTATCACTATGGGGGCGTATTGCTCTCTTTAATATGCTTATAGCCCCGAGATGGCTGTATCTCTTTCAGCAATTACCTTTGTACTTGAAAGGAAAAGATGAGAAAGCCCTAGATAGACGGATTCAGAGGTTTTTGTGGAAGGGGAAGCGCCCCAGACTGCCGATGACAGTAATTACAACCCTGCGGGAACAGGGGGGGATGGGACTCCTGAGTATACGAAATCTATCAATTGCCAGCGCGATGCGCCATATTAATGATTGGTATCGGGGTACCCAAGAGTTTTCTGTCACTGAGGTTGAGACTTCCATCTTTCCTCGGATACACTTCAGTTATTTGTTACACTCGGGTAACCGATTACCTACACTAGCGTTTCAGAAGCACCCCTTGTTACAATCACTTAGAAACACATGGCGGTGGGTGTGTAGGAAACATCATTTCATGGCAAAAACCACTCCTCTACTATCCATTAATAATAATCCTGACTTCCCACCGGGACAGGGTAACAGCATCTTCAGACAATGGGCAACGAAGGGTATCCTTTATTTGTCACATGTAGTTAATGAAGAGGGGAAAATAAAACCTCTCACGACATTGGTGGAGGAATTCGGTATACAGGGGAGGCATCATTTTGAGTATTTACAGTTGAAGCATTATATAGCATCCTTGTTATGGACCGACCTAACAGAGAATGTAATAGACACTCTAACAGAGACATACACACTAGGTGCACAGTTATCGGTTCCTCTCAGGTTTCATCACCAGCAATTAAAAGATTCTACCTCTGAAATAGACTATGGGCGCTTGGCCCGAGATTGGTCAAAAGATCTGGAAGCTGCAATCACGATTGACATATGCAAGGAGTTTATTAAAAAATTGTATCGGTTGCAATTGTCAGTCACACAGTGCGAGAGACTATACAGATTTTTATTAAGAACATATATGCCACCTAAGAGGGCTGCACGTGTGATAGAAACCTGTGATGGGACCTGTCCTAGATGTGGTGGAGGAGAGGCAGGTTTAGGTCACATGTTCTGGCTGTGCCCCTTAACAATGGAGTTCTGGGGGGAGATCACTCAAGCATTACAACAAATGTGGGGGTGCACCGTGGTCCATGATCCCCTCCTATTGTTCTATAAATACAAATTTTCAGGATTACCACCTCCGGGGTTCAAGCGTTTTGTGTGTTTGGCGACACTATATGGGATCTCCACCATTTTAAAGTTCTGGCTGTCTGACTTGAAACCATCACTGGCATATTGGAGAACACAGCTACTTTACCAAATGAAACTTGAAAGATGTGGTGTCCACTCACTGGACTCTGTATCAGGGGAGAAATTCCGCATACAATGGGAACCTTTGTGGTTGACCATGCCTTCCAGAGGCCGCAGCTATATTCTGAACATCTGAACAGCTCAAAGGGGAGGGGGAGGGGGGGGACAGTTACATGAGAAGTGGATTCTATTGTTTGTACAATTTTTAGGTTAAGTTGTATTCATAAGTAAAGACAACAATAATTGTTAATCGGCCGGGGAGGGGCGGGAGAAGGGTAGTCTTGGATAATGTTAAATGGGATGACGTACAGACAAGTGCAAATTTGTTCAAGGTGATGTTATTGATATATATCTTGTACTTGGTTAAAAGACTGTACTGTTTCTTGTCTGTGCAATGTCATCAATAAAAACTATTGAATATATTTAA
This sequence comes from Microcaecilia unicolor, assembly GCF_901765095.1. NCBI lineage: Eukaryota > Metazoa > Chordata > Amphibia > Gymnophiona > Siphonopidae > Microcaecilia > Microcaecilia unicolor. The sequence continues at coordinate 615,420,115 of NC_044031.1, forward strand.
ATTACCTTTATTCAAAGCACAACATGTTGCATTTTAATTTTTAGATATGATTTTGATGTTGGTCCTCCACCATTATACTATAATTTTATATTTGACATATATTTTTATGTAAGACCCCTGATGCAGGCGTTTGTACGCCGAAATATGGCCCGGGTTGGGTCTTCATCATAAATAAAGAACTACATTTTTCTCAATCCTGAAGGCCCAGTGTTTGCTTTGTTTGTTTGTTTGGTTGGTTGGTTGGTTGCTTCTGTATGCTGTATTCCCTCTCTTTTTGTGGCTGTATTCCTTATTTTAGAACATATGCAGTAGCCGAGGGTTCAGCTCCTTAAGAAGCAGAAGCGAAACAGAGGCTCTCTGTCGAGCATTCTCTTTCAACTCAACTACAGCTCAGATAAGTGACTTTTCTACTTTAAAAAATACAAGCAGTAAGATACCCGATTTGAGACATAGTTCATCACCCCATTGGAGGTTTTTGACTAGTGAGGCGCTCGCAGCATATTCAATAATAACAATCAGTCTACATTGGATATGAAGCAACCTGCCAGCTCTCAAAACATATAAGAGCAGTCAGAAGGCAGAGCGTCTGAAGTCTTTTCCTCCGCTAATAATAAAAATCAAATGTTGAGAGTACTACTTGTGATCTGTACATATTAAAATAGCTGGATAGCAATCAGACCTTGTTTAGTGGTTTAAACACAATCATATCTGCCTCTGTAGCTTTGACAAGGGAAAGGAAAATATATTTACACTGGTGTAAATATACAGATCACCTTCACAGTCAGAAAAATTGGACAGAGACTTAATTGAAGACAACCACAAGATAGCTAGGAAAGGGGAAGTACTACCGATAGGTGATTTTAATATGCCGGACACCAATTGGAGTGTCCCTGCTTTGGGGTCATCTAGAAGCAAAGGAATCTTGGATTCTCTACAGGAATGTTTCAGCAGTAGGTAACGGAACTGACGCAGGATGGAGCTATTCTAGACCTGCTGCTTACAAACGGGTGCAATGTTTCTGATGTTACGGTGGGAGATCATTTGGCATCTAGTGATCACCGAATACTGTGGTTCAATATTAAGACAAAGAACGCTTATTAGAGATTGAAGGTCCTAGATTTCAAAACAACTAACTTTGCCAAGATGGGGGAATTTCTCAAGGAAGAGTTAGTTGGATGGGAATAGCTGAAAGAAGTTGAACAGCAGCAGGTAAAACTGAAAGGAGCCATCTTAAAGGTGACAAACCTTTATGTTAGAAAATTACATAAAACTAACAGGAAAAGAAGACCAATCTGGTTCTTGAATGTAGTAGCTGAAAAGGTAAGGGAAAGGAGATTAGCCTTCACACACTACAAGAGGACTCAGAAAGAGGACGACAGGCAAAAATACCTAGAAAAGCTAAGAGAAGCTAGAAAAGCTGTCAGAAAAGCGAAGAGGCAAATGGAAGAAAAGATAGCCAACACGGTAAAATTGGGGGAGAAGACATTTTTCAGATATATAAGTAACAGAGGAAGTGCCATAATAGCATTGTGAGGCTCAAAGATGAAGGGAAGGAATATGCAGAAGCCGATAAGGATAAAGATAAAGCTGAACTGCTTAACAATGTCTTCTGTTCTGTGTTCATGGATGAAAGGCCGGGGGTAGGACCACAGAAAACAAATGCTAATGGAGATGGACGTATGGTAGACCAGGACCGATTCTCGGAAGACTGTGTTTGTGAGGAGCTAGCTAAACTAAAAGTAGACAAAGTGATGGGTCCTGATGGGATACATCCAAGGGTACTCAAGGAACTCAGATGTTGTGGTGGCACCGCTGTTACATTTCCTTAGAGACTGGAGTGGTCCCAGAGGACTGGAGAAGGGTGGATGTGTTCCCTCTACACAAGAACAGAAATGAGGAGTTTGGGAATTATAGACCTGTCAGTCTGACCTCGGTAGTGAGTACACTAATGGAAATGCTTCTAAAGTGGAAGATAATGAGGTTTCTCAAACTGAATGGCCTGCAGGACCCAAGGCAGTATGGATTCACTAGAGGCAGGTCATGTCAGACAAATCGGATTGATTTCTTTGACTGGGTGACCAAACAGTTGGATGTAGAAGGGGCACTAGATGTGATGTACTTGAATTTTAGCAAAGCCTTTGATACGGTTCCATACAGGCGATTGATTAATAAACTGAGTGCCCTTAATATGGGACCAAAAGTGACTGACTGGGGTCAAAAACTGGTTAAATGGGAGGAGACAGAAGGTAGTGGTAAATGGAGCTTGCTCTGAGGAAAGAGATGTTAACAGTGGTGTACTGCAGGGGCTGGTCATCAGGCTAGCTCTTTTTAACATCTTTGTGAGTGATATTGCAGAAGGGCTGTCTAGTAAGGTTGGTCTCTTTGCAGATGATTTCAAACTCTGTAAAAGAGTGGACACCCATGAGGGTGTTGATGGCAACTCACATTTAATGCTAAGAAATACAGGGTCATGCACTTGGGTTACAAGAATCCAAGGGCACGGTACAATATAGGGGGTGAAGAGCTTCTGTTTATGAAAGAAGTGCGAGACTTGGGGGTGATAGTGTCTGAAAACCTTAAGGTGCCAAACAGGTAGAAAAGGTGACAGTCAAAGCCAAAAGAATGCTCGGATGCATAAGGAGAAGAATGACCAGCAGGAAAAAAGAGGTGATAGAGTACTGTGTGCAATTCTGGAGACTGCACCTACGGAAAGATATAAGCAGGATGGAGTTGGTACAGAGGGCGGCTACTAAACTGGTAAGCAGTCTCTGTCATAAAACATATAGGAACAGGCTCATGAACCAACATGTATACGCTGGAAGAGAGGCAGGAGAAAGGGGATATGATAGAGACTTTTAAATACCTCAGTGGGTTTAATGTACAGGAGATGAACCTTTTTCAAAAAAAGGAAAACTCTGGAATGAGAGAGCATAGGATGAAGTTAAGAGGAAATAGGCTTAGGAGGAATCTAAGAAAGTACTCTTTCATGGAAAGGATGGTGGATGCGTGGAATGGTCTCCCAGTGGAGGTCATGGAGACGAGCACTGTGCCAAAATTTAAGAAATCATGGGACAGGCATGTGGGATTCCTTAGGAAAAGGAGTTGTTAGTGGTTACTGAGGAAGAACAGACTAGATGAGCCATTTGTCCCTTATCTGCCATGTTTCTATATTTCTATCACCATTTGCAAAACATAAATGTCATTCAGCTCCAACTCTTCTACTACTGCTTTTAGCCATCATTATTCCCAGGACTTATCTATATACTACTAGCCGTTCAGCCCATAAAAACGGGCTAGTATAGGAGGGGGGGGGGGGTTGAAAGGCCCCCCACCCCACCGCCGCGTTTGCCGCTTCCACTCCCCCTCCGAGTTCGTCCCCCCCCCCCGGAGCCGTCGCCACCCACCTTCCACCCGGTCGGGCCCTCGCTCCGCTATTGAAACAGCGAGGGCACGCAGCACACAGCTGTACTGCTGAGCTGCCGTGGCCTTCCTTCTTCTCTGCCTGTGTCCCGCCCTCGTGTGACGTAACGTCGTCGAGGGCGGGACACAGGCAGAGAAGAAGAAGGAAGGCCGACAGCAGCTCAGAAGAGCTGTGTGCTGCGTGCCCTCGCTGTTTCAATAGCGGAGCGAGGGCCCGACCGGGTGGAAGGTGGGTGGCGGCAGCGACTCCGGGTGGGGGGAGCGTTAGCGACGGCGGTGTCCCTCGCAAAGGCGCAATAGAGACCCTCTCTGTTCCGCCCTCATCACGTATTGATGCGGGGGTGGAGCAGAGAGGATCTCTACTGCGCATTTGCGAGTGAGTACGACACTCGCCATTTAAATATATTGATTATCTATATACTAACGCACAGCTATGAGACACAGATTTTTTTTAATGTCAATTACATCCAAACAGAGCTTCTACATGAAGGTAGCTCTTCCTTTATTATTCAATACTTCTCTTTTAAGTAAAAGTATTACAAAAAATCAAGTGCATTTTTATAGTATACCACTGCATTCCACAAAACAAAAGGAGCAAGTTCCCATGTACCATCTTTCTCTTTTGATCTACACATAGAAAAAAAAGTTTTTAAACCTAATTAAAGTTTAAAAAATCCTTTGTACTTAAAAATAAAAGTTTTGAACATTGAGCACATGATTCTCATAACATGATATCTGTTGATATCTGTTTTGGTGGCACTTTACTAGGTGAAAAAAATCTCAGCACCAGTACAACTCATGCTAGGGTGTCCCTATAATCAGCCCCTCCAAATGACACAATAATTAAGATTTTATTTATTTATTTATTTATTTATTTGGATTTTGCTCACACCTTTTCAGTAGTAGCTCAAGGTGAGTTACATTCAGGTATACTGGGTATTTCAGACAAATTACTACTGTAACCATGAAAGGTTATTACGTTGTGATAGCTCCTCTCTGTACAAGCCAGCATGTTTCTAAATATAATGGAGATAAAATAACAATGAACAACGACAATGTGGATACAGCAGCTGATAGCATCCTTGCTTTGTTTTGAGTGTACCAATGTAGTGGCTGCTGGGGGTAACCTGGCTGTTTAAATTGCCTGTTCGGTGCTAATCACTAATTTTCATTGGCACTTAATCGATTAGTGCTGATGAAAATTAGTGGTTAGCAGTGAACTGAAACACAGTTATTTTGGCAGCGTTCCATGGGTGGAATTGGCACTTGATCAGTTAAGAGTCAATATTCAGCACTTAACCAGTCAGGGCAACTGCATAACAGGACCACATAAAAATCAGTCCTACCTTTATGTGATGCACCATAAAGCCGGTTAAGTGCTCAATATCTCACTTAGAGGGGCATAATCGAACGTCTCCGGCAATCTATTTTGGCGGCAGCGCAACAGCTGGCCGGAACCGTATTTTCGAAAAAGATGGCCGGCCATCTTTTTTTTTTTTCGATAATACGGTTTAACCCGGCCAAATGCCAGAGTTCGCCGGGTTTGAGATCGCTGGTTTTGTTTTTCAGCGATAATGGAAAAAAATGCTGGCCATCTCAAACCTGGTGAAATCCAAGGCATTTGGTCATGGGAGGAGCCAGCATTTGTAGTGTACTGGTCCCCCTGACATGCCAGGACACCAACCGGGCATCCTAAGGAGCACTTCTAAAAATGTTTAAAAAATACAAAAAAGTTCCCAGGTGCATAAGCTCCCTTACCTTGGGTGCTGAGCCCCCCCAAATCCCCCCCAAACACACTCCCCACAACTCTACACCATTACCATAGCCCTTATGGGTGAAGGGGGGCACCTACATGTGGGTACAGTGGGTTTGGGGGGGGGGTTGGAGGGCTCAACACTTAGCACTACAAGTGTAACAGGTAGGGGGGGATGGACCTGGGTCTGCCTGCCTGAAGTGCACTGCACCCATTAAGACCTGCTCCAGGGACTTGCATACTGCTGTGAGGGAGCTGGGTATGACATTTGAGGCTGGCATACAGGCTGGTAAAAAAAGGTTTTTTATTTGTATTGTTTTAGTGTGGGAGGGGGTTGGTGACCACTGGGGGATTACGGGGAGGTCATCCCCCATTCCCTCCGGTGGTCATCTGGTCAGTTGGGGCACCTTTTTTAGGCTTGGTCGTGAAAATAAAAGGACCAAGTAAACCTGGTGAAATACTGATGAACGCCGCTTTTTTTTCCCATTATCCATGAAAGTTGGCCATCTGGTAACCATGAAGTACAAAAAGTGGGAGATCGACCAAGGATATCAGAAACTGGACGATGTGCTTAAATCAAAACGTTTATTGGAGGTTTTGAAGACTCGACACGACGTCGTGTTTCAGCCGTCAGGCCTGCATCAGGAGTCTGCTGTGCAGGATATTGCAGAAAAATGATGATGAAGAAATCTTTGAAGTCGTCACAACAGTTTTTTGTTTTTTTTTTATCTTTTGGATACCTAGCAGCGCGTGCAGCGGATTATCTACAAAACAGTCTTTTTCAAGACTATTACACTACTGTTGAAGGATTATCTTCATCATCATTCAGTCATCTTTCGTGCAAGAGACTGTTGTGATGACTTCAAAGATTTCTTCATCATCATTTTTCTGCAATATCCTGCACAGCAGACTCCTGATGCAGGCCTGACGGCCGAAACACGACGTCGTGTCGAGTCATCAAAACCTCCAATAAACGTTTTGATTTAAGCACATCGTCCAGTTTCTGATATCCTTGGTCGCTCTCCCACTTTTTGTACTTTGTTGTCTCTTCCGTGGGGTGTTTGAGTTCTCCGCTTGTCAGCGGATCTTCTCTCGCATCTGGTAACCATGCCCATGCCCGCCCATGTCCCGCCTTCACTTCACCTCTGACACGCCCCCTTGAACTTTTGCCAGCGCGGCAACGGGAAAGCAGCGATGGTGTCAAAAAAGCCACTTTCAATTATACCGATTTCGCCACTTTTGAGAGATCGCCGGCCATCTCCCGATTTATGTCGGAAGATCGCCAGTGATCATTTTCGAAAATAAGCCTGTTAATCAGCTATGTATTAGCTGACTCTGGAAACCCAGAAATTAATGCCTGTGCCCAGACACGGCCTAGAACTGACTTTCCAGGTTTAATGCTTGCGGCAGTCAGCAAAATGCTGATCGCCGCCAGCAGAATATCGAGCCCCATATGGCCTATCCAGTCTGCCCATCCATACAATTCTTTCCTCTGCAGGCCTAACTGCATTTCATGTAGGAGCTGTACTGCCTCAGATGGCTCTGAAGTAATCCACGCTCAGCATCCTCTCCCAGAGGACCAGATCAGCATAAAGGGGGCACAGAGAAATGATAACTATTCTTGTGTGCTGACCAGCCAGAAAGTTAATCTAGTTCAATGTCTTTCAGTGACAAATAATCAAAATCATCTTTTCTCACAGAAGATAAATCACAGCCGGGTTCTAACAGTTTCACGTCTCTTTAACACCACTAACATGGGCAGCAGAATGAGGTGGGGTACTGGGGGCCACAGCCCAATCAATATCTTCAATATTTTGCTTAACACAGCCTTGGCAAGTGGAGAGCTTGCGGGTGGGGACAGAGATTTGATTTGTTTGGCCCCCTAACCAAAAAGATGTCCCGCTGCCATGACCACCAAAACAATTTAAGAAGTGCACATCAACTCTACAGGGGCTGTATTATGACTCCAGGAGAGAGAGAGAGTGTGTGTGGTGGAGAGAGGGGTGATTTTTGTATTTGCCAGGTGTTGGGGATGTGTGTTTAAGTGGAGGAAGGGTGCATGAATAAAGTGGAGAGAGGTGATTTCACTGCTGGCTCATTTCTAGCTGGAGACACCTGAGGAACCCTGCAAGCTTCTGCCACCATCACTTATACCTCATTTTTCAGAAGACGGGCTGCCCCAGTAAAAGTGTGTGTTACTAGCTCTTCAATGGATTTGCATTGCTGGACCATTACTCTGATGGCCTGTCAACTGCGGTGACTGCATGTCACATGCCACGTGCACGAGCTGCTCTGTCTGCATGCATAAGAGTACGTTACCCGAGTAACATGATAAAAGCGTTTTCTCCTTTTTCCTTTGTGAAGTTTATTGAACAGTCACTTTTTACAATGAACAAACCCAGGAAAACATATAACCTCCAGCAGTGTTTACCAGACTGATCATAATGTACCCATCAGCAAGTCTGGTTCTCAGGATATCCACAGTGAATATGCATAAGAGAGATCTACAGGCAGTGAAGGCAGAATGTGCAAATTTCTCTCATGCACATTTGCTGTGGATACCCTGTATATCCAGAATGACTAGGCGGGTATTCCCAGACTGGTTTGTAAAACACGGCACTGTTCTTAAACTAAATGCAATTCGTAAATATTTTCAGGAAAAATTCCCCCACTCCTGATCACCCTCCCCCCAATCTCAAGTTTTGGGACACAGGCAATGTGTTAAAAGACTATCAAAGCAGGAGCAGGTAGAGAGACACCACCTAGTGTGCAAAAGACCCCCAAACTTCAGAGCAGATAACTATTTACTTTTACTTTCAAAGACCATTTGGTATCAAATCAAATCACTACACAGATATCTGACATAGCCTATGCGCAGAAGTAATAGCAACAGCGAGAGTACGAGGGCTCCGTTTAAGAGTGTGAGAGAGCAGCATTCATATTGACACAGAAAGCAAGGGAACTGGGCAGGCAGAAAAGCTCTTTATATGTCAACAATTGCACGTCTGTGAGTGAACTGAACACAGGTGAATAAGGCAGAAACACTGCTTTAAAGTGACAGTGAAGCCTGTGCTTGTTGATGTTTTGCCTGGTGCTTAATCCATATAATCCATTCTCTTGCGCAGTCCTTTTCATTTGCTTTCCCAGCCTAGTACTGCATCAAGTGGGAAATTCATCTTTGACAAACATTTACCGATTATCAAATCACAACTGCAGCCGTAGACAGGGGCAATAAGTCACTGTATGCAGCCGTCCACACTGCAGGCTGAAGACTTTGAGAAGCTCGCCGATAACAAATAACTCCTGTCAAAACCTCATGTTCTCCTGTGCTCAGGAGCCTTGTTCTCTCTTGTCCCACACTACCTGGTGCTTAATGACAACACTGTCAGACTGAGGCAAAGCTCTCTGCCGCTGCTGACTGTCAGAGACCTATTAAAAGAAAGATTGAGATCCTACTCTTCGTAAACTCACTCAACCAACACAACCCGCTAGTTTTTATAATTACTGTACGAGAGTCATCGATCGCACGCTGACACTTAACCTATCTGTATGAGATGGGAGTCGTTCACCCGGGTGACAGCTGCTATAGATTACTGTTGGTGGGTTGTGTACAATATTTTTCCCCCTTTTCCATTCTTCTGCATAGCCTGAAATGGCCAAGGAGGAAAAAATGCATAAACCATTTTCCCCAAGGATACTCTTAAAACTCATTTTGTTTTTCTCTTCCCTTTTGACAACAATGTCTAAAAAACTTCTGACCACCAAAACTGAAAAAAAAAACATTGTTTCATGAAACAGACTGTATGAATAATTATCATTCATTTATTCATTTTACTTTTTCAGTAACTGACCCTGTCTTTCTCCTGAGGTGGAATTATAACTTTAACAAGCTGTTGCAGCGAAAGAGGCACTGAATTTTTGTCCTCAACAACTTTACTCCAGTTGGTTTAGATAATGAACTGGACCTTTCTGTGTGGTTTTGTATTTGTTTGCAACTTGTTTGATAGATTGTAATGATGAGTTTTGATTGGTGACTTATTATCCTTCCATCATGTATATTTGCAATGTGACTGGGCCGTTTCCTGTATTTACCGTATAGCTAGTGTCTGTTTCCATGTTTTCTTTCAGGTAATGAAGACATCACTGGTCTTACTGAAGTACTGTGAGCCTTTTAAAATAGTTGGGAGAAGCCCTTTGAAGCAGGAAGTGATTTTGTGAACTGCTGGTCTCAGGATTTCTTCATTCTATGATTTAGTAACATTGCCTGCAGCTTTCATTTTGGCATTAGAACTTTTATTTATTTATTAGGATTTATTTACCGCCTTTTTGAAAGAATTTTAGACCACAGTGATGCCAAAGGAATTGCTGAATCATTAATTTCTTCTGGATTATTATTAAATGTGGTTTTGGTTTTTGAACATGATTTTAAACAAAATGTTTACAGAAATTTTAAAAAATGTTTACAGAAATATGTTTGGGACTTATATAGGTAGATGAATAGAACTGTATATGGCACTGAAGCCAGTATGGCGAAAGCAAGTGTCTATATATAATACCCCCTTTCGCCTTCATAAACTTTCCAAAAAATCTTCATAAAAATTGTCATTCACAATATATTGTTTTGTTAATTGTTTAGTTGGTTTTTCAATGTATTCCACTCTTTTTATCATTTGATTTTTGTGGCTATCCATATATTTATTCCAACTGTCAATGCAAATACTTTGAGAGAGCACAAGTGTAACACAAGACTTACAATACTCCATTCTGACTGGCTGCATGCATATACAGAATAAAAATTTAAAAAGGAGAAAAACTCAAAACAATAAATGTCCCACAGTCAAAGTATGTAATACACTAAAAACAGGCTGAGGAAAGATTAATTCAACACAATATACTGCATTACAATAAAGACTAAAAACAAAACAAAACATCTTAAGCATGCTTATTTAGAAAAATTTATCAGGGGAGAAGTAGCTTCTGACATCAAAAAGCTTCAAACTAGAACCTCATCTACTTATAAAGCGTTTCCAACAATTTGAAACCAGAGAGCCAAAGCAAGCTGGCAGGTCCATAAACTGTATTATACAAAGTTTGTAACACAGGTCCAGATCAGAGCAGACCAGGGAATGATTCTGATGGCTCTACCAAGTATAGAATGAACTTTCTAGAACAAGGGATTTCAACCCAGTCCTCAGACATACCCGACACTCAGATTTTCAGGATACCCATAATGAATATGTATGAAATAATGTAAATCTATCTCATGCATATTCATTGTGGATATCTTAAAAAACCTAACTAGCTGGGTGTGTCCCGAGGACTGGGTTGAGAACCCTGCTCTAGAAGGATGAAAGGTTTGAAAAAATAATCTCTTAGTTTATTATTGCTAGGTAGCTTTCTGGCTGAATCAAATACCTAGCAGAGAGCTGCCTAGTGGTTAGAGCATTGGGCTGATCACAAAGGAAGCCTGGTTCAAATCCCGATGAAGCTCCTTGTGATCTTGGGCAAGTCACTTATTTATTTGTTACATTTGTACCCCACATTTTCCCACCTATTTGCAGGCTCAATGTGGCTTACATAGTGCCATCAAGGTGATCACCAAGTCAGCTGATAACAAATACAAGGTTATAATGTGGTCGGATGAGGTAGATGTGTATCAGGCATCATGAGGGTCGCAGGGAATGGAGGTTGTATGTTGTCCATTACGTTCATTGCTTGTGTTGTGTTGCTGGGTTTGGGGATTTACGGTGGGTCAGTGGGGTAAGCCTTTTTGAAGAGGTTGGTTTTTAGTGATTTCCTGAAGTTTAGGTGGTCATGGATTGTTTTCACAGCTTTTGGGAGGCCGTTCCATAGTTGTGCGCTTATTAGGAGAAGCAGGATGCGTAGGTTGTTTTGTATTTAAGTCCTTTACAATTTGGGTAATGTAGGTTAAGGTATGATCGTGATGATCTGATTGGTGGATCTACGAGGTCTGTCATATATCCACTACTCCATAGATAATTTTGTGGACCAAAGTACAAATTTTGAAGATGATCCGTTCGATTGGGAGCCAGTGCAGCTTTTCACTGAGGGGTTTAGCACTTTCAAATCGTGTTTTACCAAATATCAACCTGGCTGGTGTGTTTTGGGCGGTTTGGAGTTTTTTTGTGAGTTGTTCTTTGCATCCTGCATAGATTCCGTTGCAGTAATCTGCATGGCTTAGGACCATCCCTCCGTTGTCCCAGTACAAACTTAGGGCCTCATTTACAAAGCTGCGCTAGCAATTTCTGTGCGGCAAATAAGAGGAAGCCCATTCAATTCCTATAGGCTTCCTCTCATTTGTCAAGTACAGAGGGAACTCTCGCTATTAAGTACATAAGTATTGCCACACTGGGACAGACCAAAGGTCCATCAAGCCCAGCATCCTGTTTCACAAATACCTGGCAAGATTCCGAAAAAGTTCAATACATTTTATGCTGCTTATCCCAGAAATAAGCAGTGGATTTTCCCCAAGTCAATTTAATAATGGTCTATGGACGTTTCCATTAGGAAGCCGTCCAGACCTTTTTTAAACCCCGCTAAGCTTCTATTTTTTATGTTAAGGGCCCTAAGTTGTGGAATGCTCTATCTGTTGAGCTTCGCTCTGTGTGAACTATTGCTCAGTTCAAGAAAGAACTAAAAATCTATCCATTTGTCCAAGTATATGAGTTATTAGGTTAATGATACTGCTCTGTTTTTTGGCAATGAATGACGATTAAGGTTGAGTGATTAGTTTTATTTTATGTTTGATTTGTATTATTATATTTTACTCTGTTGTTTTCTTTGTTCTCTGCTTAGAATATTTTAGATACAGCGAGTTAGAAATAAAGTTTAAATTATTGTTACTATTTAGTAGCTTCATTGCATGACCCCTAGTATTTTTGGAAAGAGTAAACAAGCAATTCATATCTACCCATTCCACTCAGTATTTTAGACCACTATCATATTTCCCTTCAGCCGCCTTCTCCAAGATAAAGAGCCCCTGCCGCTTTAGCCTCTCTACCTAGTAAAATAATAGGAAAGCAGAAATACAATTTTGTAATTTATTTTTGTCTTTACTTTCAAAAATATTTCCATGCTTAAAAAACAACAGTGCTTTACACCTAGAGACATGGGGTCAAACAAAAAAAATCAAATATAGCAAACATAGGTAAAAGTTTACTCTGACAAAATAGAGAAGAACCAAGGTAGGACTGTGAATAGGTTTTCATTTACACAGAGACTTTGAAAAAATTAATACAGAATGGTCATGGAGGCACCCCTGCCAGTCAGGTTTTCAGGATATCCACAATAAATATTTATGAGAGAGATCTGCATGCAGTGGAGGAACTGCATGCAAATCTCTGACTGGCTGGGGTGCCTCCAGGACCAGGTTTGGGAACCACTGGCCTAACGGTTAGTGCAGCAGGCTTTGATCCTGGCAACCTGGATTCAATTCCCACTGGGTAAGTCACTTAACCCTCAGGTACAAAAACTTACATGGTGAGCCATCTAGGGACAGCGCTACAGAAATGATTATTAGTAGTAATAAGCACATAATTCCCTTGATTAATTTGAAAATTTGGCAAAGAAAAGTATGCATGCACTTTATATGCAGACATACAGTTTAAAAATGATCCCTTTTGGGGATAACTTGATTACAGGATGCATTAAAAATGCATTACGAGTACCTATTTTAAAAGGCAACACAGAAACCTAGGGCACTCATTTTTAAAAGAGGAAAATGTCTCAAAAGCGGCACACAGTGGTAGATGGATATTTTTCCATCAAAACATCAAAACCGCAATTTTCAAAAAGGCAGATTTGGGCCTTTTTCACTAAGTGTGTCCGAACAGCAAGGGGGTGTGTTCGAGGTGGGTTTTGGGCGGGCTTACAATCTGGATGTTTTTCTGCGATAATGGAACAAAAAGGTCCAAAGCAGGGAAAAGTATGTTTTTATCTACAGTAGACTTGTTTCAAAAAGGTGCCTTAACTGATCAGCTGACCACTGGAGGGATGAAAGCATGACCCCCCTTAATCCCTCAGTAGTCAATGACCCCCTCCCACCCCCCCAAAGATGTGACAGTAGATACCAGGCTCTATGACAGCTCCAGATATTATGATCATTTCTACGAAAGCAGCAAGCAAGTGGATGGAGTAGCCTAGTGGTCAGTGCAGTGGACAGTGAACAGTACCCAGGTTCAACTCCCACTTTAATCTATAATTTCATTACAAATATGTGAGCCCTCCTGGAACACAGGAATACCTCCTGTACCTAAACATATATGTGACCTGCAAGCCTGAGGGCTATTGTACAGAGGACCTTTAGGTACAGTAGGTTTTCTCTGTTCCTGGAGGGCTCATCATACAATATGAAGGACTTTGGATGGGATTTATACCTGGGTCCCTTTATGTGAAATTCACTTCACTGACCACTAAGCTGTCCCTCTGAACTGCTGGGATGCCTGTGTGGCCAATTCACTAGGAATGCTGACAGAGAGATGTTCCTATGGCTTGTTTGTCAACGTTTTTCCCTGAGATTTTTTTTTTTAATGGTACTTACAGATGGATGTATTCAGTCTGAAAACATCTAGCTCATTTTTCTAGTTTGATTATGCCTGTGAATTAGACATTTCTGGGGACATTTTCAGCAAAACGTCCCAATTCAGACTTAGACGTCATATCAAAAATGCCCTCCATGTGTAGCACATACATTTTCCTATACAAATTTACACCGTCCTGCACCAAAGATGTAAATGTGTGCATATCCTCTATGTGTGTGCCCGTGTATTTGCAATTTTGCTCTGCTCCATCCCAAACTATAGGTGCTAACCACACAGACAACATAATCTTCCACTGCATTTACTAGGTATGCATGTATATATTACCCCCTTTATTATTCTGGCAACACAGAAACTGTAATGCCAATGAAGTTATCAGTTGTTTCATGAGTGAGCCAAAGAGGGTATTTACTGCTCTGTGGCAGGAATAGAGAATTATCACAGTTTTACACATGCAAAACTCTATTTAGATTGTAAGCTCTGTTGAGCAGGGACTGTCTTTTCATGTTCATTTGTACAGCGCTGCATACGTCTAGTAGCGCTATAGAAATGTTTAATAGTAGTAGTAGTAGTATCAGCCTCTCACTTTCAGTACAACAAGCTAGCCCTCTGTGCTCCTGTTATATTGAATAAATTCCTATTTACCACCTTTCTCAATAACAAAAGGAAACAATTTGTGTGTTACTAAGGCAAGACCAGACAACTTTTATTTTGAAAATCAGGGTTTTCGTAACCCCTTGGAAATGAATTTGTGTGCTACCGAGCTGTCAATCAAACAGCTAGTTATGAGTACATATGAAGACACGTCAATGTATAACAAGTATGCAGGTTGACAGCTTAACAGCAGTATCTTTCCATTCCCCATGGGTGAGAAACCTTCAGGGAAGAAAGGCCATCTACATTAGACTCCCTAATAATATTCCGATTCAAATCTAAGCAAGTGTTTGAAAAATAACTTTCTTTCTGTGCAGGATGAAAAACAACATCTGCAATTTCAAGTACAAAAACGGTAATGCTTTGAAGAGCTAAGAAATACAAGAGAACCAGATGCGGAAAGAGTGCCCACTAATGGCCTATATGAAACATATCAAACAAGGAACATAGACTTGTGACTCCTACTTAGGTAAACTACAGAGTCAGAAACCAGGATTGGTGTAACATGGGAAGAAGGAAGTAACATTTCAGTACAGATGACACTCTCCTTACAGCCTACCTAGACTGAGATACAAAGGGGAAATGTCCATCTCCACGGTAGGAAGCTAAAATTCTGCATACTACTGAAAGATTGCACAGTCCCAGGATGCACCATGCAGGGCAGAACACTGCAATTTCACAGATGAGGGCACTGCCTCATTTAAGGTATGAGGTTTGGAGGAGGCCTAGGCAAGAGGTTACGGGGTGTGAAGGGAATCCTATTAGATTACCAGGGAATCTTTTTGGAAGTAATGGTGGGAGGGAAGGGGCCACTAGATTACCAGGGACATTTTCTGGGGGTAGGGATTTGGGGAGTTGGTCTTGTCGGGGGTGGGAAGAGGTGACAGATTGGACAGGATGTTTTTCAGGGCTTCGGGTGGAGGGAGAACAAGGGGCCAATTTAAAATGCCACAGAGTGCTTGTGCTTTTTTATTCTTAAATGTCACCCATCTTGACAGTGCCTGAGTCAATCACTGATCAGGCACTGACAAAAGGTGACATTTAGCAATGAGAAGCGGCTTACTGCTGCAATTTTAACATGGCAGCAACTGCATGCTAATTGATTATAGCACCCTGATGCATTTTTGTAACATTAATTTCACAGTACAGTGCAAGACCTACCACAAGGCATTCTGTAAAGGTCCCTCAATGAACATTTGCAAAATATAAAAGAAATCATGCACATCCATATTTGGACATCTCTATTCTAACTCAGATTTTAAATTTCTTAGTCCTCAGTTGGAAATAACATTTGGTATAACATCAGAAGTGATCACAAAAAGGGTTCTTCCCCCAACCAAGACAGTTTGCAAAATGCTTGATTTGAAAAAAATGGAACAATGATAATCATTTACTGCTGATCACAACAAACTGTGCAGACCAGTACACTTCACCAGCTTTCATCAAAGAAAATTAGCATATTTTTAACAGGTGGTCATGACAACTTCTGGTCACACCAGCCAATCAGAAGCAAGAATACACCCAAGCCATGCCCACTCTGCCCAAATCCCAAATGTTTAATGATGTCACTGAATACAACACAGCCCTGCACATGCCTCACCCCTTTTGGTGATGTCACAGGAAGTAACATCACAGCTATGTCCCTTTTCCAAGATGGCGGCGAGCACTGGGCACACCACGTCACATCTTGTTTCACACTGCTCAGTAGTTCCAGTAATTGGAACATATGGACAGAGCTGGGCGGACTTCTATGGTCTATGTCAAAGAAACACCAAAGAAAGACCAAAATCAAGTATATAATATCACGTTCATTGTTGATTTAAATATTGAATTGACAATGAATGTGACTGTTTTACTATGTTCCTACTCGTCGCCATCTTGGATGGGGTCACATGACAGAAAGCGAATGCTACATATCTGTAGAAGGTATTCTCCGAGGACAGCAGGCCTATTTGTTCTCACTGATGGGTGACGTCCACGGCAGCCCCCTCCAATCAGAATCTTCACTAGCAAAGGCCTTTGCTAGCCCTCGAGCGCCGATGCGCACCGCGCATGCGCGGCCGTCTTCCCGCCCGAACCGGCTCGTGTTCGTCAGTCCCGTATGTAGCAAGACAAAGACAAGGGAAGACACAACTCCAGAGGGGAGGCGGGCGGGTTTGTGAGAACAATCAGCCTGCTGTCCTCGGAGAATACCTTCTACAGGTATGTAGCATTCGCTTTCTCTGAGGACAAGCAGGCTGCTTGTTCTCACTGTTGGGGTATCCCTAGCCCCCAGGCTCACTCAAAACAACAAACATGGTCAATTGGGCCTCGCAACGGCGAGGACATAACTGAGATTGACCTAACAACTTATCCAACTAACTGAGAGTGTAGCCTAGAACAGAATAAACATGGGCCTAGGGGGGGTGGAGTTGGATTCTAAACCCCGAACAGATTCTGAAGAACTGACTGCCCGAACCGACTGTCGCGTCGGGTATCCTGCTGCAGGCAGTAATGAGATGTGAATGTGTGGACAGATGACCACGTCGCAGCTTTGCAGATCTCTTCAATAGTGGCTGACTTCAAGTGGGCCACTGACGCTGCCATGGCTCTAACATTGTGAGCCGTGACATGACCCTCAAGAGCCAGCCCAGCCTGGGCATAAGTGAAGGAAATGCAATCTGCTAGCCAATTGGATATGGTGCGTTTCCCCACAGCCACTCCCCTCCTGTTGGGATCAAAAGAAGAAAACATTTGGGCGGACTGTCTGTTGGGCTCTGTCCGCTCCAGATAGAAGGCCAATGCTCTTTTGCAGTCCAATGTGTGCAGCTGACGTTCAGCAGGGCAGGAATGAGGACGGGGGAAAAATGTTGGCAAGACAATTGACTGGTTCAGATGGAACTCCAACACTACCTTCGGCAAGAACTTAGGGTGAGTGCGGAGGACTACTCTATTGTGATGAAACTTGGTATAAGGAGCATGAGCTACCAGGGCCTGAAGCTCACTGACTCTACGAGCTGAAGTAACTGCCACCAAGAAAATGACCTTCCAGGTCAAGTACTTCAGATGGCAGGAGTTCAGTGGCTCAAAAGGAGGTTTCATCAGCTGGGTGAGAACGACATTGAGATCCCATAACACTGTAGGAGGCTTGACGGAGGGCTTTGACAAAAGCAAACCTCTCATGAAGCGAACAACTAAAGGCTGTCCTGAGATCGGCTTACCTTCCACACAGTAATGGTATGCACTGATTGCACTAAGGTGAACCCTTACAGAGTTGGTCTTGAGACCAGACTCAGACAAGTGCAGAAGGTATTCAAGCAGGGTCTGTGTAGGACAAGAGCGAGGATCTAAGGCCCTGCTGTCACACCAGACGGCAAACCTCCTCCATAAAAAGAAGTAACTCCTCTTAGTGGAATCTTTTCTGGAAGCAAGCAAGACACAGGAGACACCCTCCGACAGACCCAAAGAGGCAAAGTCTACGCTCTCAACATCCAGGCCGTGAGAGCCAGAGACTGGAGGTTCGGATGCAGAAGCGCCCCTTCGTTCTGGGTGATGAGGGTCGGAAAACACTCCAATCTCCACGGTTCTTCGGAGGACAACTCCAGAAGAAGAGGGAACCAGATCTGACGCGGCCAAAACGGAGCAATCAGAATCATGGTGCCTCGGTCTTGCTTGAGTTTCAACAAAGTCTTCCCCACTAGAGGTATGGGAGGATAAGCATACAGCAGGCCCTCCCCCCAATCCAGGAGGAAGGCATCCGATGCCAGTCTGCCATGGGCCTGAAGTCTGGAACAGAACTGAGGGACCTTGTGGTTGGCTCGAGATGCAAAGAGATCTACCAAGGGGGTGCCCCACACCTGGAAGATCCGGCGCACTACTCTGGAGTTGAGCGACCACTCGTGAGGTTGCATAATCCTGCTCAACCTGTCGGCCAGACTGTTGTTTACACCTGCCAGATATATGGCTTGGAGCAACATGCCGTAACGGCGAGCCCACAGCCACATGCTGACGGCCTCCTGACACAGGGGGCGAGATCCGGTGCCCCCCTATTTGTTGATGTAATACATGGCAACCTGGTTGTCTGTCTGAATTTGGATAATTTGGTGGGACAGCCGATCTCTGAAAGCCTTCAGAGCGTTCCAGACCACTCGCAACTCCAGGAGATTGATCTGTAGACCTTGTTCCTGGAGGGACCAGCTTCCCTGGGTGTGAAGCCCATCGACATGAGCTCCCCACCCCAGGAGAGACGCACCCGTAGTCAGCACTTTTTGTGGCTGAGGAATTTGGAAAGGACGTCCCAGAGTCAAATTGGACCAAATCGTCCACCAATACAGGGATTTGAGAAAACTCGTGGACAGGTGGATCACGTCCTCTAGATCCCCAGCAGCCTGAAACCACTGGGAAGCTAGGGTACATTGAGCAGATCTCATGTGAAGACAGGCCATGGGAGTCACATGAACTGTGGAGGCCATGTGGCCCAGCAATCTCAACATCTGCTGAGCTGTGATCTGCTGGGACGCTCGCACCCGAGAGACGAGGGACAACAAGTTGTTGGCTCTCGTCTCTGGGAGATAGGCACGAGCCCTCCGAGAATCCAGCAGAGCTCCTATGAATTTGAGTCTTTGTACTGGGAGAAGGTGGGACTTTGGATAATTTATCACAAACCCCAGTAGCTCCAGGAGGCGAATAGTCATCTGCATGGACTGTAGAGCTCCTGCCTCGGATGTGTTCTTCACCAGCCAATCGTCGAGATAGGGGAACACGCGCACTCCCAGCCTGCGAAGCACCGCTGCTACTACAGCCAGGCACTTCGTGAACACTCTGGGCGCAGAGGCGAGCCCAAAGGGTAGCACACAGTACTGGAAGTGACGTGTGCCCAGCTGAAATCGCAGATACTGCCTGTGAGCTGGCAGTATCGGGATGTGCGTGTAGGCGTCCTTCAAGTCCAGAGAGCATAGCCAATCATTTTCCTGAATCATGGGAAGAAGGGTGCCCAGGGAAAGCATCCTGAACTTTTCCTTGACCAGATATTTGTTCAGGGCCCTTAGGTCTAGGATAGGATGCATCCCCCCTGTTTTCTTTTCCACAAGGAAGTACCTGGAATAGAATCCCAGCCCTTCTTGCCCGGATGGTACAGGCTTGACCGCATTGGTGCTGAGAAGGGCGGAGAGTTCCTCTGCAAGTACCTGCTTGTGCTGGAAGCTGTAGGACTGAGCTCCCGGTGGGCAATTTGGAGGCTTCGAGGCCAAATTGAGGGTGTATCCTTGCCGGACTATTTGAAGAACCCAACGGTCGGAGGTTACAAGAGGCCACCTTTGGTGAAAAACTTTCAACCTCCCCCTGACCGGCAGATCGCCCGGCACGGCCACGTTGATGTTGGCTATGTTCTGCTGGAGCCAGTCAAAAGCTCGTCCCCTGCTTTTGCTGGGGAGCCGTGGGGCCTTGCTGAGGCGCACGCTGCTGACGAGAGCGAGCACACTGGGGCTTAGCCTGGACCGCAGGCTGTCGAGAGGGAGGATTGTACCTACGCTTACCAGAAGAGTAGGGAACAGCCCTCCTTCCCCCATAAAAACGTCTACCTGAAGAGGTAGATGCTGAAGGCTGCTGGCGGGAGAACTTGTTGAAAGCGGTATCCCGCTGGTGGAGCTGTTCTACCACCTGTTCGACTTTTTCTCCAAAAATGTTGTCCGCTCGGCAAGGAGAGTCCGCAATCCACTGCTGGATCCTATTCTCCAGGTCGGAGGCACGCAGCCATTAGAGTCTGCGCATCACCACACCTTGAGCAGCGGCCCTGGACGCAACATCAAAGGTATCATATACCCCTCTGGCCAGGAATTTTCTGCACGCCTTCAGCTGCCTGACCACCTCCTGAAACGGCTTGGCTTGCTCAGGAAGGAGCTTGTCCACCAAGCACGCCAACTGCCGCACATTGTTCCGCATATGGATGCTCGTGTAGAGCTGGTAAGACTGGATTTTGGCCACGAGCATAGAGGAATGATAGGCCTTCCTCCCAAAGGAGTCTAAGGTTCTGGAGTCTTTGCCCGGGGGCGCCGAAGCATGCTCTCTAGAACTCTTAGCCTTCTTTAGGGCCAGATCCACCACACCAGAGTCGTGAGGCAACTGCGTGCGCATCAGCTCTGGGTCCCCATGGATCCGATACTGGGATTCGATCTTCTTGGGAATATGGGGATTAGTTAGAGGCTTGGTCCAGTTCGCCAGCAATGTCTTTTTTAGGACATGATGCATGGGTACTGTGGATGCTTCCTTAGGTGAAGAAGAATAGTCCAAGCGCTCAAACATTTCAGCCCTGGGCTCATCCTCCACGACCACCGGGAAGGGGATGGCCGTAGACATCTCCCGGACAAAGGCTGCGAAAGACAGACTCTCGGGAGGAGAAAGCTGCCTTTCAGGAGAGGGAGTGGGATCAGAAAGAAGGCCATCAGACTCCTCGTCAGAAAAATATCTGATGTCCTTCTCCTCCTCCCACGAGGCCTCACCATCGGTATCAGACACAAGTTCACGACCTGTGTCTGAAGCCGTGCCCAACTCGACTCCGTGGAAACACGGCCACGGTAGGAGCGTCGAGAGGTGGACTCCCTCGTCAGCACTGGCGAAGCTCCCTCCGCCGACGTCGGAGAAGGGCGCAACAGCTCTCCCAGAATCTCTGGAAGAACGACCCGGAGACTCTCGTGCAGAGCGGCTGTGGAGAAAGACTGGGAAGCCGATGCAGGTGTCGAGGTCAGAGTCTGTTCCGGGCGTGGAGGCGGTTCCGGGCTGTCCAAGGAGGAGCGCATCGACACCTCCTGAACAGAGAGTGAGCGGTCCTTCCGGTGCCGATGCCTACTGGGTGCCGACTGCCTTGGCGACCCAGAGCTCTCGGTACCGAGACGGGAAGGAGACCGGTGACGATGCTTCTTTGACTTCTTCAAGCGAAGCATGTCACCGGAGCTTCCCGGTACCGACGAGGAGGACGTAGAATCCAACCGTCGCTTCCTCGGGGCCGAGGCCGAAGAAGGTCGATCTTGGGGGGGGGGGGGGGGGGCTGTACCGCAGGAGCCCTCAGGGTAGGGGGAGACCCACCCGAAGGCTCACCGCCATCAGCAGGGGAATGGACAGCCCTCACCTGCACTCCAGACGAAGCACCACCGTCCGACGACATCAGCAACAGCGGAGGCCTCGGTACCACCGACGTCGACGCAGCCTTTCGATGCCTCGGTACCGACGATGCAGGAGGTCGGATCCTCGATGCAGTCGATGCAGCCGATGCCGAGGTCGATGACTTCGATGCTGTCGACGCCGATGCGCTCGGTGCGTCCTGTGCTATTGTCGTCGAAGAGCCCGAGAACAACGCGTTCCACTGGGCCAATCTCGCTACCTGAGTCCGCTTTTTCAAAAGAGCGCAAAGACTACAGGCCTGTGGGCGGTGCCCAGCCCCGAGACACTGAAGACACGACGCGTGCCTATCAGTGAGCGAGATTACCCGGGCGCACTGGGTGCACTTCTTGAAGCCACTGGAAGACTTCGATGACATGGGCGGAAAAATCACACCGGCGAAATCAAAATTCGCGATGACAGAAGGCACCAAAAAGAAGGGAGAAAAAACCCGTACCGAGGCCAAAAAGGCCGGTCCCGAAAGCGAAAGGAAATTTACGTGGGCAAAAGCTGGAAGCACGGGAAAGGGGTAAAGACCGTAAAGGTCCTTTTTTTTTTTTTCAGCGAAAATCGCGAAGACGCGCGAGGTCAACTTGAGGGGCACGAAACGGCGGCAAAACATGACCGTCCCGAGCACGGACAAAAGAAGACTGATGAACACGAGCCGGTTCGGGCGGGAAGATGGCCGCGCATGCGCGGTGCGCATCGGCGCGCAAGGGCTAGCCTTTGCTAGTGAAGATTCCGATTGGAGGGGGCTGCCGTGGACGTCACCCATCAGTGAGAACAAGCAGCCTGCTTGTCCTCGGAGAAAGTGACATCAAAACGCCTCCTCCGACACCACACCCTAGTCCTGAAGGAGAATGCGCAGTTTGTTTTATCCCTGCCCTTAAGCCATTTCTTTGTTTTTAATTCCTTCCACTCCCTTTCCCCCCACCTTCCTTTTTTCTGAAAAAAATCAGCAGACACAGGAATGTGTGCAGCTTAACTTAAGGATGCAGAAACAGCAGTTAGCTTATCTGGGTTTAAAAAGGTTTGGGCAAGATCCTGGAGGAAAAGTCCATAGTCAACTATTGAGACAGAAATGGGGAAGCCACTGCTTGCCCAGGGATTGTTAGCATGGAAAGTTGCTACTATTTGGGTACTTATGACCTGGATTGGCCACTGCTGGAAACTGGTCTGACCCAGTATGGCTATTCTTATGTTCTTTTTTTTTTCTCACAGGAAAGAAAATAGGCATTTTAGCCTTCAGACTACCTGTTTCTTTTGTATTTTTCTTTGAAAAGGATACCGTACTGTTTAAACAACATTTTAAACCTTAAAGTGTGTTTGTTTTAAACTGGATTGAGTTAGGTCTGGTTGCTTTTAAGAATGACAGGCTCTTTGCTGAATGACAGCTGTCATTCAAAAGAAGACAGAGAGAAACCCACAGCCCCTCCTTTACCACACCGATAGGTAAGGTCACATGAATGAAAATATAAAAGAACAAAACATAATAACAAAACTGAGAAAAGTTACAGATAAGCAAAGCTTTTGTTTCTTTTTAACCAAAAATAGTTCCAGAGCAATGCTTTATACAAGGATTGCTTTGCTCTAACAATGTTAACCTAAGAAGCATACAAAAGGGAGGCAGGAGAAGAGCACATCCTGATCCTGGGGATCAGCAAATTCAGGACCCAGTGGCCCCTGTAAAGACAGTGAAGTGAAGACCTCGGGCACAGCCAGAAGGGCCCGGCCTTCAATGCCAGTAAAAGAAAGCAAAAAAAGAAACAGCATCTGTTTTATTCTATCTCTTACCTTTAAAATGGAGTATCAGAGCCAGCTCACTACAATGATCCCTGCCCCCAAAAGCTGCTCCTCAAACCAATTCTCAACCGCTTTATTCATAAACTGTCAGGCTGGCTGCTTGATTTGATTGCCTTTGTCCTGTGCAACAACGAACAAGAGAAAGGGAAAGGGGATGGGATTTGATAACTGCCTTTCTGTGGTTACAAAGTGGTTTACATATTATAACAGGTAAATTTCCTCCCCAGGAGCATTAGACCACTGTACATAGAGCGATGCAACGTCCAGCTAACCATACACCTTCTCCCCACTCCCTTTATATGGCTCTCCCCAATCTACAGCGCCAAGGACTTTTTTTAAATAAAACATCCTCTTTTTTTACGGTGAAGCGAGTGTTGAAATGTGCACCGCCCTACGAAGTAATGTACAAACAAATCCTAAGCAGAATTTACTTTGATCAGGAGGCGGTCGGGAGTTTGAGGCATTACACTTCTGCTCAGTGCCTTCAGAAAACATAATAAGGCTCTCAAAACAAAACAGGTAGAAGAATGGCTCAGGGGCAAGAAGCTTATACTTTATGCTGACTTGCTTGCATTCATTTTCAAAGAAACAAAACTATAGTTTCAGAGGCGGACACTAACAGTGTCTCAGGCATCATCGTTCTTCGAAGCACTGAAGGGAAATTACAACAGTGCATATGGTAAAACATACAAATAATAAATGTATACATACATTTACAATAGCCAATAAAAACAAAGCTTAAAATTTCTCACAGAATAGGGAATATATGTTTGATTTTATGTTTATTGAAAACTTGATATACCGCCTAATCTGAACAGGTAGGGCAAGGTGATTTCCATAATAAAAATTCAATAAATTCAGACAGTAATGCCATAGAGAAGGAGCACAATAAACCCTTGTGATTCTTAACTTTTATAAGAGATCTATGTCTCCTATTATTTTTCGATTTAAAATGTCTTATTTCCATTGTGCATAGGGCTATGACCAGTAATTACATCAGTTGTTCTCAGCATTACATTTGATCAATCTTTTACATTTCCCAACTTTCTGCATTATCTTTCATATCTTTCTGGGACCTGCCATTGGGCCTGAATAATATCCCGGATGTCTTGGTGCATAGGAAAGGATCTCCCTAAAGATCTGATTCCCTTGACCAACACATCTAGGCGGTGAGAGTCTGATAGGTACTGAGGGGGAGAGGGATCTTGGTGTGATAGTATCCGAGGATCTGAAGGCGACGAAACAGTGTGACAAGGCGGTGGCTGTAGCGAGAAGGTTGCTAGGCTGTATAGAGAGAGGTGTGATCAGCAGAAGAAAGGAAGTGTTGATGCCCCTGTACAAGTCGTTGGTGAGGCCCCACCTGGAGTATTGTGTTCAGTTTTGGAGGCCGTACCTTGCGAAGGATGTTAAAAAAATGGAAGCGGTGCAAAGAAAAGCTACGAGAATGGTACGGGATTTGCGTTCCAAGGCGTATGAGGAGAGACTTGCTGACCTGAACATGTATACCCTGGAGGAAAGGAGGAACAGGGGTGATATGATACAGATGTTCAAATATTTGAAAGGTATTAATCCGCAAACAAATCTTTTCCGGAGATGGGAAGGCGGTAGAACGAGAGGACATGAAATGAGGTTGAAGGGGGGCAGCCTCAGGAAAGATGTCAGAAAGTATTTTTTCACGGAGAGGGTGGTGGATGCTTGGAATGCCCTCCCGCGGGAGGTGGTGGAGATGAAAACGGTAATGGAATTCAAACATGTGTGGGATATGCATAAAGGAATCCTGTGCAGAAGGAATGGATCCTCAGAAGCTTAGTCGAAATTGGGTGGTGGAGCAGGTGAGGGGAAGAGGGGTTGGTGGTTGGGAGGCAAGGATAGTGGAGGGCAGACTTATACGGTCTGTGCCAGAGCCGGTGATGGGAGGCGGGACTGGTGGTTGGGAGGCGGGAAGTACTGCTGTGCAGACTTGTACAGTCTGTGCCCTGAATAAGGCAGGTACAAATCAAGGTAAGGTTTACACATATGTTTGTCTTGTTGAGCAGACTGGATGGACCGTGCAGGTCTTTTTCTGCAGTCATCTACTATGTATGTTATCTACCTTACGTACCTCAGAGACTACAGGCTGCTCCTCCTCAAAATGGAGGGTGAAAGACACCAAAAAGATTAGCTCCTGCAGATCCTCCTTATGGAAGTTCCCAACTACAGAAGGGTCGTCCCCCGAAGACAGGGGATCCACTTCTGATTCTGAAGTGACAGGGTCCTCCCAACAACCCTCTGCCACTCCCTCCTCCTCCAGGAGGGGCAAATCCATCTCTGCCTCCCAGGCCAGATCATCTTCCGTCTCCCAGGAGCCCTAGCCCTTTTTAAAGGGGCCAACTGTCTGTGAAGGGTATCCTCTGCAGGACTAGTGCCAACTCCTGACATGCATTAAAAAGGCCTGGTACATCTAGAGGACAAACTCAGGAAGAAAACCGCCCTCCTGTGAGCCTCCAGACTGCACCAAAGGCTGAGAAACAGACTCCAAACCTTGAGAAGGGCCCGTTTGGTCTCGAGCCTCATCAGTAGCAGACAGGGGCAAAATGGCAGATTTCCCCGCCACGACACTGACAGACACTGCACCTCTTGAGCTTCTCAGCCATGGCGTGCCGCGCTCGCTCCGCCCGAGCAGAACTGCCGTTTGTTTTTGTTGTTTTTTTTGTTTTTAAACAAGTGCCCCTACGCTGATACGGAGGGACAAGTCGAAATACAATGAGAGAAACAATGACAGAGCTGCCTGCTCGTTCGTGTCTCAGGGAAAAGGTTTGTTTTTTTCTCTGTGCTAAATTAAATACAAACGTGGCTGCCTCTCCCAAAAGCTGGACACCTTTCCACAGAAAGGGTGATCTCTTCCCTGCACAAAGGGAGAAGGGGAGGAAAGGGGGTGAGGGACTCGGGAACTCCTGAGTGTAGCACCCCAGAGGCTGGAACAAGCCAACACCCTAAGCCTCTACAGAATATTAGGGCAAAGCAGGGTAGAAGAAAATGTCCTTTTTTTGTTTTTTTTACAGAAACTAAAGAGACAGAGAGAGCCTAAAGGGCTCACCTCCTTCCACCTGCTGGAGACTGAGATTACTGAGTCTAGGGTCACATGGTCAGGGCTCCTATAGGCTCTCTAGAGTCAGAGGTTCTCAGTCTCCATCTGCTGGAAGGAGTACACAACCCATCAGTCCAATCCTGGGCCAGTCCAGAGGGAGGCTAAGGAATACTATTTGGTAGGTAAGGAAAACCACAAAGTGATGCATTTTTTAAGGATACCTAATTATTCTTGAAAAAGAGTATTTCACACCTCAGTTACGTTGGTCCTCATTAACTGCTCCATGATATCCTGTGCCAATATTGTTTAAAAAAGAGCTTTTAATTTAAATATTTTGAGGGGAAAAAAGCAAACAAGCATAAAGGAATCTTTTAACCTACATGTTAATTTCATGTTACGTTATATTATACGATTGTTTTACAGTGTACATCTCGTTTTGTGTCATGTTAGTCCTATTACTAGGATTCAATTTGCCATCTTCAGTTTTGCCTCATTGATTGTATTCATGCTTATATTTGGTCATTTTACTATTGTTATGCTGTTAACAAAATTGTAAGTTTTATGTCCAGCTGTACCACCTTGGGTGAATCTCTTCATAGAGGCAGATAATAAATCCCAACAAATACAATTATTGGAAGTAGCAGTCACAGTCCTTGGGAGGAAAGGGTTCGTCTCTCCTGGTATGAATAGCTTAATTCCAATCTGCTACTAGTAGTATTTCACTTCAAAGTGTGAAGGAACATACAGGTAATCAGGAATTTTGAGTTGTCCAAGCTCCTGGCCATAGCTATCCATCACTGATTTCATACTCTTCAAACAATACACCAAACCTCTGACTCCTACTCCTACTGATATTAGGCTTTAAACTCTTTATAACTTATATTTACTAGTACTTTAGATAAAGGATATATATTCCTAGTGCAAAACCCCAATCCACACTCTCTCGAATATATCATTTTATACATATATATAAAATGATAAATTTATCATATATTTAAATGTCAGTTTTATTTAGAAGCTGAAGTCAGTTGGTACATTTTTACAGACTCCGACTCCACAGCCCTGGTGCAAACATCCTAATCCACACTCTCTTGGACCAAACCGCCCTGATCTCTGAATCTCCTCTCCCTCCTCTCTAAACCAAATTCACATATTTCCATTGTTGTGAGACAGCTTTAAAGAGAGGAAGAGCCTGATGCACTGTGTAAGTAAATGAACACTTTCATTGGTGTGTGCAGGCTGAAAACAACACTGGATTCTGCAGCCCCACAAGGACAATGTCAATTAATTCCAGCCATCTGCAGAGCCACATGTGTGAAAGGAGCTGGAGTCGGTTTTCAGCACAGCCAGTGTAGATTCACAATCTTTGCTGCTATTAATACAAACGGCCACACTTCTCCTGCCGGGAGGGATTAAACATTAGGACATCAACATGTCACACCACTTGTGCTTCCAGATTTGTAACAACTGCACAGGAAGCCTGAGCTAATAAACGCAGTATCGCGTTCTTAATGCTCGACTTTGGCCATCTATCAGCTACTGCTGTTCCGTGTCTCTCCCCACTCTTAGCCAGTATCAGTGCCACCCTGTTACTATATCTGTCCATCTCTTCTAAACCAGTGTTTTCCAGGCCTCTCCTGAAGACACACTTAGCCAGACAGGGTTTCAGGATTACCACAATGAATATGCAACAGAAAGACTGGCGTACGCCACAAACCCAATGCATGCAAATCTCTCTCACACATGGTTGGGTATGCCTCCAGGGGAGGGTTAGAAAGCACTGTTCTAAACTAAGACCTGCTAGAAAGGTGAGAAAGAACACAATATTCTTATATTACATTTCGACGACAATTCAGTAAATGGAACTCAGATGAGTGTCCATTATAGAACAACACTGAGTGCAGATTTCAGCAACCAAATTTGGGCACCAGGAAAGACGGAACTCCAAAAGACAGCCGGCCTGGTTGAAAAGTGAGATGAAGGAAGCTATTAGGGCTAAAAGAAATGCCTTCAGAAAATGGAAGAAGGAACCGTCTGAAAATAACAAGAAGCAGCATAAGGCGTGTCAAAGCAAATGCAAGGCGCAGATAAAGAAGGCCAAGAAGGATTACGAAAAAAAGACAGCATTAGAGGCAAAAAAGCATAGTAAAAAATTTTTCGGTATATTAAAAGCAGGAAGCCAGCAAAAGAATCGGTTGGACCGCTGGATGACCGAGGGGTAAAAAGGGCGATCAAGGAAGACAAAGACGTGGCGGAGAGATTGAATGAATTCTTTGCTTCGGTGTTCACCGAGGAAGATTTGGGTGGGATACCGGTGTCAGAAATGATATTTCAAGCGGACGAGTCGGAGAAACTTACTGACTTCACGGTAAACCTGGAGGACGTAATGGGGCAGTTCAGCAAACTGGAGTAGCAAATCTCCTGGACTGGATGGTATTCATCCTAGAGTACTGATAGAACTGAAAAATGAGCTTGCAGAGCTACTGCTAGTGATATGCAATTTATCCTTAAAATCGAGCGTGGTACCGGAAGATTGGAGGGTGGCCAATGTAACGCCCATTTTTAAAAAAGGTTCCAGGGGAGATCCAGGAAATTATAGACCGGTGAGTCTGACGTCAGTGCCGGGGAAAATGGTAGAGGCTATTATTGGGCACTATATATATATATAGAATCTGGGGGTTAATGTATACTGTAAATGCTAAAACAGAGCTTCCCAAACTGTGTTTGAGAGTCACAGCCTCAGTGAACTCTCAACTGCTCATGTTTGATTTATTCTTATTGTACACGGCCTTGAGTGATTTCCTTCAAAAAAGCAGTAAATAAATCCTAATTAATAAATAAACAAACAAACAAACAAATGCATCACTATTCTGCAGCATCAGGTGGGGGGGGAGGAAGAGAATGTCAAATAATTTTTTCTGGCTAAGATCATGAGGTTGTGGCCCTGAAAAGATTGATGAGCACTGAATTAAGATATACAGATCTCATGCAACCCACTGAAATAATTTAAATACACATGCACGCTTTACATACATACATAAGCATATATTAACAGAGAGTTCTTAAAAAGAAATACTGGGTAATTTGCAGCTAAGGGAAAATACTGTTGGAAAACAAAGTTTACAATGCAAAAGAAGTACCAAGGGCTGTTCAAGAATGGGCAAGTCAAGAGTCCTTTATTGCTAGATCCGACATGGCCCGTGTTACGAGGTTAAACACCTGTGTCAGGGGTCAATAAGAATCAGTCTATTTAAAATAGTGAGCTGAAAGCTCATGTAATCAGCAAATCAAAGTGGTGTTTCACTATTACTTCACCCACTTGATTAAACCTGTTGCCATCCTCTGGAGAGGTGAAGCAATAGTGAACCACCACTTGGGTTTGCCAATTACATGAGCTTTCAGACTGATTCTTAATGACCCCTTGACACACGCATTTAACCCCCAAACACGGCCTATGTCAGGTCTAGCAATAAAGAACTCCTGACTTGCCCATTCTTGAACGGCCCTTGGTGCTTCTTTTGCATTGTATTGTTGTGTGTATTTTGACTCTCTCTTCTGCTGCTGGAAAACAAAGTTTGTCATTTGTCAGATTTGGGGCATAGAATTCTTGCACCTCTGTCTGTCCTGGAGAAAACAAGAAGCCTGTGCAGGTTCTGATGTCTTCAGTTGGCCAAATAGAAGAGCTGATATAGAGAACTCCTACAAGTAAATAACTTAAAGCTTCTTTGTATAATATCAAATATAAATATACACAACCTAAGACTAAGATAGCTCTTTTACAATCAACCCAGTATCCTTTTAGAAGATGGCAATAAGCACTATTTGCACCGAGGTGAAGCCTGGTTTGGCTTTGAATGCAAGGTTTCAAAGATATAAAAAGCATAAGAATGAAGGGACTTGTCCTCATACCAAATGACAAACTTCTTTCATGTAAAACAATTTGACCTCCATGCAGACTCCACCTTGGAGGAGTGAAGGTGTAGTCTAACAGTTAGCATAGTGGGCTGAAAACTGGGGAAACTGGGCTCAATTCCCACTGTGGCTCCTTCTAACTGTGGGCACGTCACTTAACCCTTGATAGTGAGCCCAATAGGAACAGATAAAGTACCTGCATATAATATGTAAACTGTTTTAGTAGTACCACATAAAGGCAGCAAATTAAAAAAAAAAAAAGGCAGGTACCATCTAAGGGTTACAGTTATTATAGTTCGCTAATTCCATTTACACAGTTTAAAGCAGATTACAGTAAGACTCTAGACCACAGTACATCTAGGATGTAACAAACATAGAATAACCCAACAGAGCTAATACCCATTATTTCTTACTCACATAGTCAGAAAACAACAGGGTCTTTAGACCCTTCTTAAACATACCAAGAGAAGATAAAAACCGTAAATTGTTGGATAAGGATTTCAAGAACTTGGCTGCTCATACGCAAACAAATGCATAAAATATCTCTTCAAAATAATACCTTTAGGGCTCGGAAAAGCAAACACGAGAGAATTTTGAGTGTTATACAATTTTTCACCCGACGCATAATGCACAAGAGATGTCAAATAAAGCGGTATTAATCCATGCATAATTTTCCATAGAAAACATCCCAGTTTAAAAGTTATCCTAGCCTCAACTAGGAGCCAATGGAAATGTAGAAAGCCAAATGCTGATGGCTGAGTGCACCACTTCTCATGCTAAAGTTTATCGCAGTAATCCATGCAAATTATTGCCATGCAAAAGTGTGTGCTGTTTGTTTACTGTGGCAGCAATCATTGCTAAAATTACCCCCTTCCTGTCACTGCATGAGCAGTGATTGGCTCATGAAAGGGAAACGGGACATTTAAAAATATATATAGTAAATTAAGACAGATAAAGACCTGCATGGTCCATCCAAGTCTGCCCAACAGTCATATTCATTGTCAATTAATGATTCAACCAACAATCCAACAGTATTTCTAACATTTTACTTGCTAAAGATGTCTTCTCTTCCCCCACTCAGATACACAGCACCCACGCTCATAGAATGCTCGATACTGATCTTTCTTTGCCATTTTTTTTGTTACATTTGTACCCCGCGCTTTCCCACTCATGGCAGGCTCAATGCGGCTTACATGGGTAAATGGAGGGTTAAGTGACTTGCCCAGAGTCACAAGGAGCTGCCTGTGCCTGAAGTGGGAATTAAACTCAGTTCCTCAGTTCCCCAAGACCAAAGTCCACCACCCTAACCACTAGGCCACTCCTCCACTCCATTTTGTCCCACTCCATTTTGTGGGACAAAGTCAATGGAAGTCTGGTTGGAAATGGCCCTGCTTCCCAACTACTGGAGTTGCTGTCAAAGCCCATTCCAACCCATCCTGATCTGTCTGGCCATCTAGAGACACAGATTGTAAAAGTTTGTCTGTTACTGGCCTTACTTTCCCACTGCTATCTAAGCACCACTTCTGTCCATCATAACACATCAACAGCCATGAGGTCATTTAAGTTTTGTTTTGATACTATCCTCTTTCTATTTAGGGATTCTTTGTGTCTGTCCCACACATTTTTGAATTCCATCACTGTTTTTGTCTCCACTATCTTCACCAGAAGGGAATTCCAGGCACCCACCACCTTCTTCGGGAAAAAGTATTTCTCACATTACTTCTAAGTCTACCAGCCTACAACCTCAATTCATGTCCTCTAGTTCTACTACTTCCCCATTTCTGAAAAGGATTTATTGGGATAGTAATTCCTTTCAAGTATTTAAATGACTGTATCACATCTTCCCTATCCCTCCTTTCTGAGACTACATGCCAACTCCAACACCACTTAAATTTCCAAAAGCCCCGATATTCTAGTAGTCCCCTCTCACCTAACCCAACCTCTCCACTCCATCCTGCCCTGACACGAGACGAAACACCCTGGTAGTCTAGCAGCACTCCCCTCCTCCAACATAATAAAAAATAAATCCCTGGTAGTGCAGTGTAACCCCTTCCTCTCCCCACCCACCTGAAAAAGCCGAAAGGTAGGAGTGATGCCCACTCATTCCTGCCTTCAATACCTGGAGTTAGGCAACAGTAGCGGTTGCACAATGAAACTGGCAGTAGGCACACATCTAGGTCACCTGCCTTGTTGCTATCTGTCACCAGATGCAATGGCTATGGTGAGAAGGATTCTCTCTAGCTCGCTTGTAGCACTTACTGAGAGACTACTAGTTTTCTTCCAGGTGTTTGTTTGAGGGCATGTGTTGATTGGCACTTACCACAAACAAGCACTCTACTGTACCAGCTTTATTGATGTTGGTGTATGAAAGGCTGGAAATGTCACTTCCAGGCATTGCAAACTAGTTTTGCATCCCTGATTATATCCTGTCAGGCACATTGGTAACAGAGAGATACTGCTCAGCATGTGTGTCATCAATCATATTGATGGCTAAGTGAAAGTACACGGGCAGCTTCATTTCCACAACTGAGTATGGACCAAGATTCTGGCTATGTGTCCAAGCTGTGTGGTGTAAGCATGTACAATGGCCTGGCTCAGTACTGACCATAATACTTTGCTGCGATCACTTATATGAGACGGCACTCACTTTCCTAACTTTTTATTTATAAAGTTTAAACTAACATTACAAGTTAAATCACTTGCAGAAGAGATACAGAGAAGGCTTCTTACAGATCAAATTAAAAAAGGCAAACAATCGTTACCTCGTTAAAAAGAAAAAAAAAAGAGAAAAACATTCATAGAAAGAGAAGGGAAATGGGACTTGATATACTGCCTTTCTGAGGTTTTCGCAACTACATTCAAAGCAGTTTACATATATTCAGGTACTTATTTTATACCAGGGGCAATGGAGGGTTAAGTGACTTGCCCAGAGTCACAAGGAGCTGCAGTGGGAATTGAACCCAGTTCCCCAGGATCAATGTCCACTGCACTAACCACTAGGCTACTCCTCCACTCCGGAGACAAACATCTGCCTCAGACCCCGAGAATTTTCAGCGCCAGGGTGAGTGTGGTGGATAGAAATGTTCCTTGCTCAAGTCCCATTGAAGTTTTTTTGGACCCTTTGCAATGGATTAAATTGATTAAATTGCTTTATATTGTAGGGGATGGTCCTTGAGACAGCTCGGTCTCAGGCGAAACATATGTCGGACATCTTTTAACCCCTGAGTCCGAAGAGTCCAAAGAGATAAAAAGATAAGTTTCTATAAAAATCTTTTTATAAATTTGTTTGATTATTAAAAAGTTTTTGAAATTATGATTAGTCAATATAATTGACCTATGAAGATGCTGATGTTGACAACGTTGCCAAAATTTATTTGCTGGCAGCTAACATCGCTGAGGTTATTTAAAAAGTAACAAAGGAGCTCTGAATGAATGAATTGTGAATTTTCTGGAAATTGTACATTTAGAAGAAACTATTTGAATATTTTCTAATTGGATACTGGTGAATATTTTGGATTATATAGTAGTATCCTAAAAATTTGTTTAAATACCTGTGCTATTTTTTGCAAGAACCTATTTGGATGACATGTACATATGACATGCTACACTTACTGGTCAAATATTAGGAATCTGCTGCCACTGCTGGTACTCTCATTTCTCTGTTCTCTTTTATTTAAAAAAAAAGATTGATAACCATTCCTCCAAATCATTCTTTGCTGGTGGTTTGAATATCAAAGGAAAACATTAAAATAAGACTAGTAATCACAAAATTCCTAGATCTTAAGACAGTTCTCTCGTAAACATGTTACTGGACTCTATTTTTTTAGCTTGTCTGATGGCTCTGTAATTACGGCCTTCTCTCTGCAATTCTGGAGTTGCTTTTCATGCAAATGATAATGCAAAGCTAAAGCCCGACTTGAGTGTTATATAAAAGCACATGACTATCTTGTATAAAGAAGGGATGTCTATCACAACCAACCATGTGCCCATCACACTCACCACATCATGTCATTCCACAAGCCGTAAAATGACTTGGCCTTTAGAGGCCGTTCTGCTGGAAAAGATGACGCTGTAGGAAAACAAAACCGTATTTTCAAAATGTGCCAACTTTGCAAATATTTCCCCCTTTCAGTTTAACATTTACAATGTCTAAATGCAAAAATCTTAAATGAGCCCAGACGAAAATGAATTGGGGGAGGAGAGGACTACTGCTAACCTCTAATACTGACTCTTCAGCTGGGATGGGAAGGCCTCCGTCTATTAGAAAGCACACAAGGATGACAGATTACAGACTCCTTAGATGAATTTCTCTGCAAAGTAAACGAGTCGCGTGTGGCACCCAGCGTCAGCACATCTCATCCATCTGCTGTCGGAAGAGCCGGAGAAGGGAGGAGGGAAACTTCCTCCACATCTCTGGGAGCCTGGAGTTGATTTCCACTTCATTACTTCACAGGGGAGCAGCGCTCACAGTGTCTTATTTACCAGCTCTAAGTACAGACACAGGTACTGAATTATCTGCAGCCCGCACACATCAGAAAAGGAAGCCAAATGAGTCCAGCAAAAAGCCAGATGGATTTGCTCCTATTGCTGCAAAATGATTCAGTGCCGGTGATGGGAGATGGCGAGAAGGAGAGGGCTCAGGCATGTAGAGGGAGACAGCACAGCCATGTACAGGGAAAAACCATGCCTCTGTGCCTTTTGCTCCCTTTCACCAGACTATAGCATGGATGCCTGTGGAAGCAGGAGAATGTGGTAGGAGCTTTTCAAATAAGCTTGGTAATGTGAGTATTTACAGTCTATTAAAAGCAAAGTAAACTTACTACTTATCATTTCTATAGTGCTACTAGACACATGCAGCGCTGTACACTTGAACATGAAGAGACAGTCCCTGCTCGACAGAGCTTACAACCTAATTAGGACAGACAATGTATGATCAGGATTTAGGAACAAAAAAAATGGAGACCTTGGAATAAGAGCAAGAATCAAGTAAGTCGAGGTTGGGGGCAGCTAGGCAGCAGCATTAACTTTAAATGGATAGGAAAGGCCACTACAGGAATACTGTCTAGCAGGTTTAACATGCACTATACATTATTCAGAGGCAATAACCAAAGCCCTTAGTGTTTCACTATTCCAATGCCAGAAAATCTCTTTTTAACATTTTCACACAGAAAAACAACTCTTTTTTACATTCATAGCAAACCAGAATGAAGATGACGTGATCAAAATCAACAGGCTATTGTCTGCCAAAAGGAATTCAGCTTTTTTAGAGGCTGCCTCAGGCAGGTGTAGCATAAATAGAAGTCAAATTAACATCACCTCGACAAGGTGCAAAAATCTCTATGAAAGAACAAGGCTGGGAATATTTATACACTTAAAAGCCTGAAAGAATCAGATGTAGAGACACTGGACTCAAAATTCTGAATCTATTCATCATCAAATCATAGAAATTAGCACAAAGCTGTCAGAAAAAACTGTTCTTTGATGATGAAACACGTTGATCAAACTTTCATAGCTATTTATGAACTGGAGAATGTCAGTTATGTACAGCTTTTTATTATCTAGATTGACTAGGCCTTGAATGTGGTTTACCATAAAAAGAAAGCTAAAACAATAACTGTGGAGCACTGTTCCAATTCTGGAGGCTTTAGCTCCAAAAAGAGATAGAGTAGAGATACTACAGAGAAAGGCCAGCAAAATAGCCCAAAATCTGTACCATAAACCCTACCAAAATTTTTTAAAAGAGGGGAGAAATGTATGATGCAGTCATTCGAATGGTCTTGGGATGCTGGTTATACTGTGGGATACCAAGAACAAATCTACAGAGTCTATTCAACAGTAAGCGCAGTGCCTCAGGATGGAGAGTAGGAGCCATAATCAAGTCCTTGGCTGCTGTTTGCCTTGAGGTTGTATCTAAGCCAATTCTCAAACTGTAAAGAACATAAAATGAAAGACTATTACAACAGATAAGGACTTTAAGACCCATCTAATTTGCCCACTCCTAATGTAATGCCATGGAGACATCACACTCTCAGATTTTATCTACACATCTATGGATCCCAGACTTTGCTGAGTTCTGAAACTGTTTTGGCCTCTGCCATGTCCGTTGGGAGAGTACTCCATGCATCTACCCACCATTCCTTTCCAGAAATATTTTATCTAATGTATCAGAGTAGAGGAGTGGCCTAGTGGTTAGGGTGGTGGACTTTGGTCCTGGGGAACTGAAGAACTGAGTTCAATTCCCACTTCAGGTACAGGCAGCTCCTTGTGACTCTGGGCAAGTCACTTAACCCTCCATTGCCCCATGTAAACCGCACTGAGCCTGCCATGAGTGGGAAAGCGTGGGGTACAAATGTAACAAACAAACAAAAAAAAAGATTAAAAGCAAGATCTAGAAAACACTGAGCTCTGTCTGAAATCATGAACCCAGTACAGCAGAAGATGGACCACAAAAGCTAATGAAAAGATTAAGAGGACTATATGCAGCTAAGGAGAACTCCTGAAGATGAAAAGCAGATAATTTACTGCTCTTTCTATGCCACAATCATTGTCCTATGCTGAGTTCTGCTTATTTTTCAATATTTTGGTCCATAATTTTCCAGGGCATATTCATATGCTAGTTGTTTTACTTCGGTCTGCAGACTAAATTCTATTGAAATTAAAAACGGATAGGCTGGCCTGGTGGCAAGTGTTATGCTCTGCTATGCAGAGAACCTGGATTTAACTTCCAGGTCTGGCTCCTGCTTTGCGGGACAGCTAGGCCAGGGATACTGCAAATGAAATGCTCACAGCCATTGGGGAGGAATGGAACTCACAGCTATCCTGGGGTCCATGTAATGAACTGGTGGTCCTTGGTTGAGGACTGTTGTCTCAGGAGCTGAGCTGAATTAAGATAGGGTAATGAAAATAAGGGGAAGAAACTCAGGCAGTTGCAAATTCAGGTTCATGGCACCACAGTGCCAGTAAAGATCATAACCACTGAACTAGGAGTCCAAAAGGAAGAGGACGAAACTGCTGAGCCAAAATTAAATGAAAACTAATCAAAACAAACTGAAAATCAGAGATTTTACTGAGGAAGTACTTCAAAGAAGTTTGGTTTTGTCTAATGCTGAATCTATGCTGATAGTAACATTTAACAATCTTCCGAAGAAGGTATTAGATGGAGGTAAGATGGAGGGTGAGCATGAAGTTCTATCTCATAAAGTTCATGTTATGGAGAATTTGGCTGCTTTTTAGAAACTACTGAAGATGATATTACTCTCAACTCTAGTCTACTTGCTACCTTCTCTTCAGAAGTAGATAAACTGTCAATTTTGAAGAGTTACTTTAAACAAAGGGATTTCCATTTTTGTGGAGGAAAATTGCATTTATTTTCTGATGTGTCTCGTGCCACACGGGTCACACGTAGACAGTTTCTTCAGTTTAAGTCTAAAGTTTTAGTATTGAGTGGTACTTTTTTTTCTAAACTTTTCCTACAAATGTTTGATTTCTTTCTTGAATACTCATTATGTTTTCTTTGAACCAGACAGCTGGACATACTCTTGTTAGATAGAGAATCAAAGTAGTTAAAGTCTATTGGGAGGTGAAATGTAAGAACACCTTGTATTAAGGATCAGGTAGATTTCTCCTTTGATAGAGATTTGTATGTATTGCCTAGATCAGTGTTTCCCAAACATGGTGCTGAAAGAACCCAAGCCAGGCAGGGTTTCAGGATATCCACAATGAAAATTCATAAGAGGGATTTGCATGCAGTGGAGACAGTGCATGTAAATCTCTTTTATGAATAGTCATTGTGGATATCCTGAAAACCTGACTGGCTGGGGTGCCTACGGGACCAGGTTTGGGAATCACTGGCCTAGATCCTC
Organism: Microcaecilia unicolor; assembly: GCF_901765095.1. NCBI lineage: Eukaryota > Metazoa > Chordata > Amphibia > Gymnophiona > Siphonopidae > Microcaecilia > Microcaecilia unicolor. Next base: position 615,458,275 of record NC_044031.1, read on the forward strand.
TTTTCTCCTCTCAGAATGTGGACTAATTGTTTCTTTGATTACAAGTGCTTTTTGTACTTAATGTAAATATATATTGCAAATAAAACAAAAAATGAAAGTGAAATTTTTAAAAAATCACAAAGGCAGAAAAGGCAAGTCTTTACTCATCTTTTCTTTTACAGCAGAGAATGTTTGATTAGAATTTCTAGACTCTTCAGTGGAAGTCATTACCCACCTCAATTCTGCAAACTTCCTGCATTGTGAAAATGGAGGAAACTGAAGATGGGCAGCTCAAAGGGTTTTTTTTTGTTCTCTCACTGCAAAACAACAAAGTAGACCCTGCAGAGATTTATTCCTATGTGCAGCCACTGAACGAACAAGGGGATGTGCGTGTTCTCAGTCGAGAAATTATCACCACTGTTGTTCTTGTCAGGGCTTTTTTTGAGGGGGTACTAAGTACCGGCACATTTTCCATTGTCTTCTAAAATTGACCCATGGACCCTACTACTACTACTACTTATCATTTCTATAGCGCTACTAGACCCAAGTTTTAATGAAAGAGCTCAGGCTCTACACACCAATTCTGCCTTGTCACAGATTCTGTGACTGGTTGCAGGGGGCCTGGCTACTGTGGGGTGGGTCCCTCAGTGATCACCCCACCCTTGAAGGGTGGCCTAACATTTCAGTACCGGCACTTTTTTTGCTAGAAAAAAACGCACTGGCTTTTGTGTTAAAACCTCCCTTGCTCTATTATTTAACATACTAACATAATAAAGGATGTACGGCCCATCCAACCTGCTCAACAAGACAAACTAATTATACATGGTATGTGATACTTTATATGTATACCCGAGTTTGATTTCTCCTTGCCATTTTTAGGGCACAGACCGTAGAAGTCTGTCCAACACTGTTCTTGTACTAAAAGTTCTGAAGTTGTTGAAGCCCCTTAAAATTTACACTCCAGCTCATCCATATCTATTCAGTCACTATCAGGGCACAGACCACAGAAGTCTGCCCAGCTCTGGTTTTGCTTCCCAATTACCAGTGTTGCCACCCAATCTCCGCTAAGATTCCATGGATCCATTCCTTCTAAACAGGATTCCTTTGTGTTTATCCCATGCATGTTTGTATTCCATTACCGTTTTCATCTCTACCACCTACTGCGGGAGGGCATTCCATGTATCCACCACCCTTTCCGTGAAAAAATACTTCCTGACATTACTCCTGAGTCAGCCCCCCTTCAGTCTCAATTCATGTCCTCTAGTTCTACTGCCTTCCTGTCTCCGGAAAAGGTTTGTTTGCGGATTAATACCTTTCAAATATCTGAACGTATGTACCATGTCACCCCTGTTTCTCCTTTCCTCCAAGGTATACATGTTCAGGTCGGCAAGTCTCTCCTCGTACAGTTTGAAATGCAAATCCCATACCATTTTTGCAGCTTTTCTTCCAGTCTTTTTTCATCCTTAGCAAGATACGGCCTCCAAAATTGTACACAATACTCCAAGTGGGGCCTCACCAACGACTTGAAGAGGGGCATCAACACCTCGAAGAAACCCCTCTACGTCATCTGCCATTTAGACGCCCAGTCTCCCAGTCTCATAAGGTCCTCTTGTAATTTTTCACAATCCTCCCGCGATTTAACGACTTTGAATAACTTTGTGTCATCAGTAAATTTAATTACCTCACTAGTTACTCCCATCTCTAGGTCATTTATAAATATGTTAAAAAGCAGCGGTCCCAACACAGACCCTTGTGGAACCCCACTATCTACCCTTCTCCATTGAGAATACTGACCATTGAACCCTACTCTCTGTTTTCTATCTTTTAACCAGTTTTTAATCCACAATAGAACACTAACGCCTATCCCATGGCTCTCCAATTTCCTCTGGAGTCTTTCATGAGTTACTTTGTCAAACGCCTTCTGAAAATCCAGATACACAATATCAACCGGCTCACCTTTATCCACGTTTGTTCACCCCTTCAAAGAAATGTAGTAAATTGGTGAGGCAAGATTTCCCTTCACTAAATCCATGCTTTTGAATATGCTCTGTAATTTTGTTCTTAATAATAGTCTCTATCATTTTGCCCGGCACCGACACCAGACTCACCGGTCTATAATTTCTCGGATCTCCTCTGGAACATTTTTTAAAAATCGGCGCTACATTGCCCACCCTCCAATCTTCTGGTACCACGCTCGATTTTAAAGTTTAATTTCTTTTATTGATTTTTGATACAGATACCATCAAGAGCTCACAACATAACAACAAGTAACATTTTACAAAGTAAGGCAATATCGTAGCTCACATGTAAGAAGCAGCAATCTACATTCAGAATCAAATTAAGTGAAAACAAGAGAGAGGGATGAAAGAGGAAAAGAAGAGGGAAAGGGGAGGGGGGGGCTGGAGAATCTGGTACCACGCTCGACTTTAAGGATAAATTACATATTTCTAACAATAGCTCTGCAAGCTCATTTTCAGTTCTATCAGTACTCTGGGATGAATACCATCCGGTCCAGGAGATTTGCTACTCTTCAGTTTGTAGAACTGCCCATTACATCCTCCAGGTTTACAGAGAATTCATTAAGTTTCTCCGACTTGTCAGCTTCAAATACCATTTCCGGCACCGGTATCTCACCCAAATCTTCCTTGGTGAAAACCGAAGCAAAGAATTCATTTAATCTCTCCGCTACGGCTTTGTCTTCCCTGATCGCCCCTTTTACTCCTTGGTCATCTAGTGGTCCAACCGATTCTTTTGCCAGTTTCCTGCTTTTAATATACCTAAAAAAAAATTTTACTATGTGTTTTTGCCTCCAACACAATCTTTTTTTCGAAGTCCCTCGTAGCCTTCCTTATCAGCGCTTTGCATTTGACTTGACATTCCTTATGCTGTTTCTTATTATTTTCAGTCTGTTCCTTCTTCCATTTTCTGAAAGATTTTCTTTTAGCTCTAATAGCTTCCTTCACCTCACTTTTTAACCACGCCAGCTGTTGTTTGGTCTTCCGTCCTCCTTTTTTAATACACGAAATATATTTGGCCTGGGCTTCCAGGATGGTGTTTTTGAACAGCATTCACGCCTGATGTAAATTTCTGACCCTCGCAGTCACTCCTCTAAGTTTTTTTTTCACCGTTCTTCTCATTTTATCCTAGTCTCCTTTTTTAAAGTTAAGCACTAACGTATTTGATTTCCTATGCATACTTACTTCAAAGCCAATATCAAATCTAATCTTATTATGATCACTGTTATCAAGCGGCCCCAGCACCATTACCTCCCGCACCAGATCATGCGCTCCACTAAGGACCAGGTCTAGAATGTTTCCTTCTCTCGTCGGCTCCTGTACCAGCTGCTCCATAAAGCTGTCCCTGATTTCATCAAGAAATTTTACCTCCCTAGCATGCCCCAAAGTTACATTTACCCAGTCAATATCGGGGTAATTGAAATCACCCATTATTATTATGTTGCCCAGTTTGTTTGCGGCCCTAACTTCCTTTAACATTTCTGCATCCGTCTGTTCATCCTGGCCAGGCGGACGGTAATACACTCCTATCACTATCCTTTTCCCCTTTACACATGGAATTTCAATCCACAGTGATTCCAAGTACACTCCTATCACTATCCTTTTCCCCTTTACACATGGAACTTCAATCCACAGTGATTCCAAGTGTTTTGTTTCCTGCAGAATTTTCAATCTATTTGATTCAAGGCTCTCGTTAATATACAATGCTACCCCTCCACCAATTCGATCCATCCTATCACTACGATATAATTTGTCCCCCGGTATGACAGTGACCCACTGGTTAGCCTCCTTCCACCAGGTCTCAGAGATGCCTATTATATCTAACTTTTCATTTAGTGCAATATATTCTAACTCTCCCATCTTATTTCTTAGGCTCCTGACATTCGCATATAGACATTTCAAACTATGTTTGTTGTTCCTATTTACATCATGCTCAGTACTTGACAGTATTAATTTGCAATCTTTTGTCTGATTTTTATTTTTTATTTAAGGACAACTGGTCAACTACTGTCTCTTTTGCAACCTCACTATCAGGATACCCTATCTTCCCTGTTTTGGTGATATCTTTGAAAGATACCTTATCCCGAACCATGTGCTTTTGAGCGACTGTCGGCCTTCCCCTCTTTTCTAGTTTAAAAGCTGCTCTATCTCCTTTTTAAATGCTGACACCAGCAGCCTGGTCCCACCCTGGTTAAGGTGGAGCCCATCCTTTCGTAAGAGGCTCCCCTTCCCCAGAATGTTGCCCAGTTCCTAACAAATCTAAAACCCTCCTCCCTGCACCAAAGTCTCATCCACACATTGAGACTCCGGAGCTCTGCCTGTCTCTTGGGCCCTGCGCGTAGAATGGGTAGCATATCAGAAAATGCTACCCTAGAGGATCTGGATTTGAGCTTTCCACCTAAGAGCCTAAATTTGGTTTCCAGAATCTCTCTCTCACATTTTCCTATGTCATTGGTACCCACATGTACCAAGACAGCCGGCTCCTCCCCAGCACTATCTAAAATCCTTTCTAGGTGATGCGTGAGGTCCCGGCAGGCAAGTCACCAGGCGATCCTCATGTCCACCAGCCACCCACCTATCTATATGCCTAATGATCAAATCACCAACAGCAGCTCTCCTAACCTTTCCTTCCCGGCCAGCACTTGGAGACATATCCTTGGTGCGAGAGGATAGTACATCCCCTGGTGGGCAGGTCCTGGTTACAGGAGTACTTCCTACTTCACCAGGGTGATGCTCTCCTTCTAGGAGAGCTCCCTCCTCCAAGGTAGCACAGGGGCTACCAGACTGGAGGTGGGACTTCTCTACAACATCCCTGTAGATCTCCTCTATGTACTTCTCTGTCTCCCTCAGCTCCACCAAGTCTGCTACTCTAGCCTCAAGAGAATGGACACGTTCTCTGAGAGCTAGGAGCTTTTTGCATCAGGCACACACATATGACATCTCACCAACTGGGAGATCATACATGTGACACTCAATGCAAAAGACTGGACAGCACCCCTCTCACTGCTGGACTGCTGACTCCATCTTAGTGTTTTTGAGTTTTTCAATAATTTAAAACTTGCTATAGTATTAAGGATTAGCCTAATATAAAAGTGTCTTTTAATTAATATAGTATATTGTATGATTTATTTAGTGTTTCCTTCTTAGATGGTAATGAAATGTATTTAAAACTCTGTAAGAGCACTCCTTGCTTGTTACCCTAATTACAATAACTGACAATAAATGAAGAGTTGTCCTAGGGGTGGGCGGGAAGAGTAAACTAGATCCTGCAGTGCCTGCTAGATTCTATCTATCTGTTAATGCTGTGGTACAAAGTATTAAAACCTAGTGGAAAAGACTATGGAGATTAGTTGATAAAATTTATATTTTTATTTTGCCTAACACTAACCTACAATTCCTCCTTTAAACCCCAGAAAATCTCAATCTCAATCTCTCTCTCTCTCTTCTCCCCCCCCCCCCCCCCCCCAAACACAGACTCAAAAAGAAGAGAATGGCACACATCCTTGCAATATATCCAGCTGCAAACTATGCCAAAACATCTCACAGGACCCCACAGTCATTCACAAAGGAAAAACATTCAACATAATTGAATCCTTCACATGCTCATCTTCCAATGTGGTATACATCATCCAGTGTAAAAAATGTGACCAAGGATGCTATATTGGAGAAACAAGCCAGATGCTAAAAACAAGATTTTAACTTACATAGACATCACATAAAAACGCCATTGCCAGCCAGGATGCCACACCTGTGGGGCAACACTTTACAAAAACAGAACACTGTACTAGTGATTTCATAGTAAGAATCCTGAAAGGTAACTTTAAAACAATGCAGGAACGTAAGACCTTTGAAGTCAGAATGATTAAATATTTTGACACCCACCAGACAGGACTTAACAGAGATCTGGGCTTTCTAGCCCATTATAAACCATAAAATTGTAAACTGTACTGCTTTATCACTCCCCTGTCTCCATGCATATCCCCCTTCTCACCCATCCACCTCCATCCCCTCCCTGTTAGATTGTCACTGAAATGCTTTGATGTCTCACTTATATATACTGTCATCTACCAAGATTTGCTTATTTCCAATCTGACGAAGAAGGGCAACCTTCGAATGCTAATCAAGACATGTACTAAGTTATGTCCAATAAAAAAAGGTATCATTTTATTTTCTTTTTCATGTTTTATTTTGTTTTATTTCTATTGATTACCTTTAAAAGTGGACTAACACGGCTACCACACCTCTCTATTCCCCCCTTAATATTAAACTAGGTCCTGCTTGTTTTCCCATCTCTCTCTCTTTTTATTCCCCCTTAACACTAAACTAGATCCTGAAGTGCCTGCTAGATTCTATCTGTTAATGCTGTGATACAAAGTTTTTAAAACTAAGTGGAAAAGACTATGGTGATTAGTTGATAAAATTAGTTTTTATATTTTTATTTTGCCTAACACTAACCTACAATTCCTCCTTCAATTCCCAATCTTTAAGTTCCCAAAGAACAAGCAAAATAGCGTTCACTTACCAGAGAAATGTCCTCTTCTCTCGGAACGTCTCAGAAAGGTCTCTTTCCTGAGTCAAGCTTACAAATCTCTCCCCTCCTATCCAGTATCTCTCTGTTGGGTTTCTGCACCCCAAGTGATTCACTCTGCACTTCTTCGCAATAAATTTTAACCGAAAGACCCTCAACCATACTTCTAATGTTTGGAGATCCCTTCTCATTGTTTCTACTCCCTCCAGGGTATCCACTCTATTGGCTAACTTCATGTCGACTCTTGCCTAGACTCTGGCAAAGCTTCCTCCACCGACGTCGAAGGAGAATCGACCCGGACAGCAGCCGACGCCAGCACCACAAGCGGTACCGAGGTCGGGGAGCTCCTCGCAGGCGATGGCCCAGATGCCGCCTCCACAGTTGGTATGGAAGGCGCAAGCACCCCCGACACCGATGCAGATTGGCGAAGCAAGCCTTCCAGAAGTCCTGGAAGAAGGGCCCTGATGCGCTCGTCGAGAGCTTCCATCGGAAAAGGCTGGGGGGCCAGTACAGGAGTCGGTGCCGGAATCTGAGGGGGCTTGAGAGCCGGTACCAAGCTGCCAGACGACCAACGCATCGGCACCTCTTGGATGGAGGGTGAGCAGTCCTCTCGGCACCGACAATTCTCGGGTGCCGACTCCCTCGGCTCCCCAGAGCTCCCGGTACCTTGCATGGAAGGAGATCGATGAAGGTGCTTCTTAGCCTTTGCTCGACGCCCGTCATCGAGACTCCTCGGTACCGAAGAGAAGGATGTGGAATCCTCACGCCTCCTCGGGGCCGGGTTCCGATGAAGGTCGGTCCCGGGGGGGCCTGCATAGCAGTAGGCCTCGAGACAGGTGGATACCCAATCAATGCCTCACTGCTCCCAGCTCAATGCAGTCTTTCGGCAGCCATTACCTGGACTCTCGGTCTCGCTGCTTCCCTCGATGTTGACAACAATGCCGCCGACCTCGGTAACCATGTTGATGCCGACGTCGAAAGACCGGACCGATCAGCAAAATGTTTCTCATGTTGAACCTCCTGAGCCACTTGGGTCCATTTCTTCATTAACTTACAGAGCTTACAGTTAGCTGGAAGATGGTCGGGCCCAAGGCACTGAAGACACCACGCGTGGGAGTTGGTACCCGAGATGGTCCAGTTGCAGCAAGAACAAGACTTGAAGCCGCTGGGAGTCTTCGATAACATGGACGGAAAAAGAGCGCCGGCTAAATCAAAAGACTCATGGTGCCAGATAAAAAGGCACAAAAAGGGGAAAAAAACCCGGCCAAGCAGCCTAAAAGCGGCCACAACGAAAAGAAAGGAAACCTAAAAAGGGTGACAAAAACTACCAAAATAAAAGGAAAATCTAATTTTTTTTTTTTTTATTTTAAGACGAAGACAAGAGGTAGATAAGAAACGGGAAAGCGAGAATGCTAAGAAAAAGTCTCCTGGACCAAACTTGAGCAGCGTGCAGAAAACCGTGACTGCCCAAGGCACAGACAAAAGAAAACTAAGGTCACACACTCGCGTCGCGGACGGGAAGCTGCTCGCGCATGCGCAGTGCGTCTTGTCCCGCGTGACACAGCATTCTTGAAGTTTCTTGTTTTTGAAGAGTTCCGGTCTCCTGGGCCGTCTCCTGGGCCGTCGCAGACGATGACACGTATGTGATAATCTTCAGACTGCTTGTCCTCGGAGAATCAAATTTACCGGTTAATATAGTTAAGTTTTAAAGCGGTTTACAATAAAAGAGGGACAAGTACAATGAATGTTCCAACAAGTAAAACCAAACAATATAATTGTTTAACCAAAATCAAAGTAAATAATCAGCAATCATCGCAGTCAGAAATTGACTTAGTATATCTATGATCTGGCAAAGACATACTCGAAATTCTATGTTTTGCAAATCTTACAAAACCCGAATGTTGTACTTTGTTCTCTCTGTAGATATGGAATACAAAGAGTCAAACATCAAATTACAGAATGTAATAAATATCATGCACCATATCATACATAAAGCCTTATAATATATATAAACACTAGTGGAATCAAGCCCGTTTTGTCAACAATGAAACGGGCCCTAGGAAGGCTCTCGTGTAAGCGTTTTTTTCTCTGTCCCCTGCCCTCCCCTCCATGTCCAGCGATTCTTCTCTCCCAATGCCATGCCCTCCATGTCCAGCGATTCTCCTCTTCCCTACCCTCCCATCCGTGTCCCGCGATTCTTTCTTCTCCTCCCATCCCATCCATGTCCTGCGATTCTCTCCTCCCCTCCATGCCCAGTGATTTGTACCTGAACATTCTCTGGCTGGCTGGCTTCCGTTCTGTTCATAAGATCCTGATGTCAGCTCGCCTCCAGCGCTCCCGTCCCTCTCACTGCTCCGCTCTCCTCTGACATCATTACGTCTTTATGCGAGGGAGGGACAGTGAGAGGGAAGGGAACGCTGGAGGCTTGCTGACCTCAGGAGATGTTACAAAGCCATACAGACAGCCAGAGAACGTTGGAGGTACAAATTATTATATAGGATAATAAAAAAAAATATGTAGAATAAGAGAAAATAAAAACAGAAGCGTGGTAGACTTAGCACAAGGGAAACTAGGTTCAATTCCTACTGCAGATTCTGGTCATTGTCTCTAGCTATGTTCTAACTGCTAGGAAGCCTATTTTATACCCTGGGGCTTCTTAGTTAGCATTTAGCTAATTCTATTAGTATGCACTAAGCTTTAGTAAAAGGGCCCCTTAGATTGTAAGCAGGGAAATGTCTAGTGTACCTGAATGTAATTCACCTCGAGCTACTACTGAAAAGCTAAATTTAAAATAAATAAAAAAATTTTAAAATATGTAGAAAGGTGACATATTCTATACCGGAGAGAAGGCAAAGAGGAGCTCCAAAAGAATGCAACAGCTCCTTTAGTCAATGAAGCACCGCTGACTGGATTTACTGCCGTGTTTATTGTTTCTGGAGTACAATGAGGAGTTGCTGATTTTTCGTTTGCCATTTGTTTCTGGCCAAGTCAGCATAATTCTTGCGAGTGTGCAGCGTGCTTAAACAGGTTCACCCACACTGAGACTAGGAAACGCAGGTTGTTGTCAAGTTTTACTGGTGAACAATGGCCAATAAATCTAAGTTTAAAAAAAATTATATATATATATATATATATATATATATATATATATACATATACATATACATATATACACACACACAAACATACACACACACACAGATCCTAATAATCAAGATAAACAAAAAGCACTTTTTTAGATTAAAGACTTGATAGTAGACCTTGTGGTTTTGGCTTGTAGCCTTAGCAAAATCTCCTCACTTTTAATGTGTCTGGTACCTTGGGGCACAGCCTGATGCTTCTATGTGAGGGCTGAAATCTGGAACCAGTAACCCAGTGAGACAAACCTCCTGCAACCATTCTGCTCCTGGCTCAAAGAAGTTTTAAGTGGCTACCACTTCTGAGCGTATTTAGCTACAGGGCCTAGCCCATTGAAAACAGTGCCAAAACAATTTAGTGAACCCAATTCTGGCTGCCTGGTCTGATTCTTCCCCTTCATAGCAGGTTTCAGCATATGCCTTGTTTCCTGTGACTCTTTTATGCAGGCATCCCATGTTCACTGGCTGGTGCTTTCATATTTTCGGCACTGTCCTGGCCCTTTCTCAGCACTCTCTCCCCCCTGTGATGCCTAACTGAATTCCACAAGATCACAGTTCACTCTTTTCTCCTTTCTGGGTCTAAAAGCAGGCAAACTGACAGCTCAGGAGACTGTACCAGGCAAGGATGAGCAGATAGGATGAGCAGATGATGCCCCCTAGAGGCCACTGAGGAAACTGTTGTATCAGCAGAAGAACAAGGCATCCGTGTCACTGAACCTTCCATGTGGGGCCATATCACCTTCAAGTATTTCACATTAACAAAGCTGCACTTCCAATAATTCAGAATAAAAAGCGTGTGCTTATCTGGGACCCTGCTCATGTCTGAGGATGGGCACAAGTCATGAGTCATGCCGCTGTATGACACTGTGGTAATCATTTCTAGGGTTATTTTTGCATATAAGTCTAGATTTTCTTATAACCTGCTTTATGCTAATTGTTGGAAAGATGGGTAATCATAAATTTAAAAAATAAATGACTTCAGAGAATTGGTGTGCTATATTTTATATATAATAAAATAAAAAATAATAGCAGAAGGTAGCCAGTTGGCCTCTCCACTCCACCCAGTTCTTTGGGTCCACATTATTCAAGGTATAGCCCAGCTTCCACTGCTCATAGGACATCGCTCATTAGTCAGATTTTGTTGCCTCTCTCTTTGGTTCTCAAACATCTTAGTCAAGTGAGAGTTTCCACATCAATTCTAACATTTATCCTTCACACCTCAAGTTCTACAATAATCTAAGCAGCCACCAAAACCAGTGACATTTCTTAATCGAGCCTAAGAGATAGTGATCAGGAGCACCTGCCTCTCAAGAAGTCAGGTCACAGAAAGAATAATACTTTCACATTTAAAACAGGGGTCCCTGAGAATGTCTAAAAGTTAAAGGGGATGGGGGGGGAAGAGGCAGGAGAGAGAGATCAGCTTAGCATCTGCAGAGGTCCCAACTGAAGAAACAGCCCTACCTTTGCTGAGATCTCAGGACACATCATTTAAAAGCAGCCATGTTTATTTCAAATGTACAAAACTTTATTTTGAGCCATCAGGGACAGAAAATACCTACTGTATCTGAAAAACTACTACTGGAAAAGGTCAACTGTATCCAAAATCCCACCTATCCTGAAGTTGTGACATTTAAATGTTCTGTACATTAGGGCCAAAGAAAACATATATTAGAACTATGTCATTTTTAAAGAGACCTATTCCTCCCAGAACAGCTCTCACCGCTGAGGGTCAGTCTACCAAATAAGGAAATAAGCACTGCATTATTTGATAAGCTGCCCCTGTCAGTGCGTCGGGATGCCCTGCTAGGGGTCAAGTCTACCAAATTAGGTAAATATTGCTTTATTTGCTAGGGCCAAGTGTTGCCATTTTGAATGATGACAGCACTGGAGGTAGAAGCAAGTGGGCATCACTCCTGCCTTTCCACTTTTTGAAATGCATGGGGTGGGTCTGGGGGGTACACTAGACTACCAGGGATAATTCTTGCTGTTAGGAGGAGAAGAAGGAGGGGCTTCTAGACTACCAGGGAATTATTTTTGGGGGGAGTGGGGGAGGGTAAGTCATGTCAGGGGGGCCACTTTGTTTTTATGTTGGGGAAGGATGTGTGGAGGGGTCAAGTTCAGAGACTGCTAAACTAGCAGGGCAACTAATCCTTCTACACCACATTAGATCTAACAGACATTTCTTATATTATGCTCACATTGTGATCTGTCAAAAACATTTCAGCACTGCAGCAGTTTAACTAATAGTCCCCATAACATTCACTGTACTAAGCTGTGTGCTGATGTTGATTGCATGAGTGTATTTCTGTGAAGAACCCCTTTCTGCATTACATGCCTGGTAACGCGTGCATACATGCCTCACTAACCACGCACTTCAGTCCACGCCAGCTTTCTGCATCAGCCCCAGAGAGGACAGTAGTTAGATGATCTGAGGGGAGAGGAGTAAATAGAGGTCTTGGGACAGAGACAGAACAGGAGTCAGAAGAACAGAGGGTTCAGAGAGAAGGATGTCTGGGCTTATAGACCTCAATATGTATACTCTGGAAGAAAGGCGGGAGAGAAGGAATACAATACAGACGTTTAAATATCTCCGTGGCATTAATGTACAGGAGGTGAGCCTTTTTCAAATGAAGGGAAACTCCGGCATACGAGGGCATAGGATGAAGTTAAGGGGTTATAGGCTCAGGAGTAATCTAAGGGAATACTTTTTTATGGAAAGGGTGGTGGATGTAAGACAGCCTGCAGGCAGAGGTGGTGGAGACAAAGACTGTATCTGAATTCAAGAAAGTGTCGGACAGGCATGTGGGATCGCTTAGGTAGAGGATGAGATAGTGGATGGACAGACTGAATGGGCCATTTATCTGCCGCCATGTTTCTATAAGGTCAGAAAGACACGCAAGGACAAGTGCAGAGGGGATACTGAAAATACATGAGGGCAAAGCTGATTGAGCTCTCCTAGCAGCGGGGCAACTGGGACCAGCAAACTCAAGGAGTTACTTCAAAGTCATCAGTTTTGTAAAATGGACTACTTTTTAACGCTCCCACTGGTGAATTTTGTTACAATCTATCAGCAGGAATACAGGCAGACTCAATGAATTATGAATTACTTCCCAGGTCCTATTTCCTCTTATAATAAGTGGAAACAGTGGGACCCAAACTGAACAGGAGACTCCATAAATCAGAGTGGTTCTCTGCAGGTGATCAGCAGAGATTCACGTGAAGAATATCAAAACAAAACAGGAATCCAGTGTACGCAGCTCCGGTGACCAGGGAAAAAGGTTTCTAGCAAAAAGGAGAGGACACCAAGTAATGTGCAAATCTCTGAAACACAAAGAACAAGGAGTAAGGCCCACAGCAGATCTAAAAAGGAAAGTTAATCTTCGGAGAAGCACAGGCAGTATCCTTGCTTTAATGAACTGCCTGGGAATAGCAAGGCGTTCCAGAGTGGATGATAAATCAAACAGTAATATATCCCTGCACTTACCCTTCAGAACTGCTATATGGCTTAATACACAGAGCATGAAAAAAAAAAGAGTTGAATGACTTAGAGTACAAAGCAGTAATAATGGGGTATGCAGCCTGGACTAATCGATACAAAGGTTGAGGCGTTATCTTAAAAAAAAAAAAAAGTAAGCAAGAATAAGACCTTTAACAAGAGCAACACTGAACCGATGCACCACTGCTTACTCTAATATTCCCTACATATCTCAAGAGGCTGAACAACAAAAAAACACATAGCTTTTAATTACTGCCATGTCTTAACTTGTGCAATTGCACAGGGGCCACCTGCAAGCAAAGTGCAAGTTACTGCCCGAGGCTGGCTCAGAGAGCCTGAGTTGGGCTCAGGATGCCTGGGATGGCTGGGATACCCAGCTGCACATTTCTCTCTGAGCTTTACAAACGGATACGCTCTCTTGGGCTCACGGCAGTAAAGATAGCTCTTGCACACCAGAATAAACTGTCACTAAATTTTGTTTCTAGCCTGCGTCCCCACCTCTACGCGTCCATGCCCAAAAGGCAAACTGAAGGCAGGCTAGAGTTACTGGGTGAGACACCCCACTCCCAGCTGCCATTCTCCCTTTCTTTCTGAGCCAGTTCATTGGTGACTGTCATTGCTCGGGCTCATCACACTGTTAGTAGAAGTGGTAGGAGAAAGACAAATTTAAAAGGCAGAGGGGACATTTTCTATCATTCTGGAATTTAAAATGCCAAAGCTGGACACGTGGCTTTCCACCTCTCCTTGTATATCCCATGGCTGTGTTCCCCTCATACATAGGATGCAGTACAACAACTCAAAGGAGGTGAGAAATGTGACACTAAGGCATATGACTGTATTTCCTTCCCTAATTCCCTCCTAGGTCCTGTGCAGACCAGCAGAAGAGTTATTCAAAGCTGATGCTGCATATATAAGCTTTCAAGACATCATGGGTCCTTGTTAAACATTTAATCCCTTATCTCACTTAATACAAAACTGCATACTTAAGAGCCATAAATAAAATATGGTATTACAGCCTCAACTGTCAATCGATGCCACCTTCATAAAAAGCAACTCTAAGACCCATCTAATCTGACCAATTACCTTCACTACTCCTGCACCACAGAGGCAGCCAACATACGACTTTACTGTCACTTACTCACAGCTATGTACCCAATGGGTCTGAGATTCAAAACACTTATCCGTAGAGTGGCAACTGCTATCTGGCTGACAAACAGATGATCAAAACCCCGCGCTGTTCCAAACAGCGCTCCAAAAATAGCGCTGGAACAGCGCGGGGCGTTATTAGACATATGATCAGAGATCATTGCATGCAAATTTAAGCACACAATTATCTCTGATCATGGGGTAGAAATGCAGGAGAATTGTGCCTGAGCACGCGCACAGCACAAATCTCCCGCACTTGTTTGACAGGTCTGGGCTGTCAAAAGCCCACACCTGTCAAACACAGGGGCTGGAGGTCCATGGGACCACCAGGCCCCAACTACCCCTGCCCTGAGCAACGGGGGCTGGCGGTCCGGTGGACCTCCAGTCCCCCTGACTATCCCCCCCCAGGTTCAGGAAGGGTTGGAGACCCCCCCCTAACTCCCCCAGCAAAAGGTCCCTGGTGGCCTAGTGGGTGACCAACCAACCCCCCCCCTCCCCCCAGCGACAGGTGGGCTGGAGGTCCCCCCCCAACGATCCCCCCCCCCAGGTTCAGGGAGGGCTGGAGATCTGGCGGGTCTCCAGCCCCCCCCCCCCCCCGAGTACCCCAGCAAGGGGTCCATAGTGGTCCAGTCTCCCCTACCCCCCTACCTTGTGTGTTGGAGGAGGGAGGGTAGCCTGCCTCCCTCCTCTTCCTGCAACGCCGCAAAATGGCGGCGCCCAGCCCTGCCCAGTGTATCCTGGGATGTGCTGGGCGGTGCTATACACCATGCTCATTTTCAAAGCACTTAGACTTACTAAGTTACATAACAACCTATGGAACTTGTAAGTCTAAGTGCTTTGAAAATACGCCTCAAAAGGTACAAAAAAGTGCATTGTAAATTAACATAAAGCAAAAGTGTTAAAACCTAAGTATAAAAACCATTCCATTATTTTTCCTTTCTGAGCACACTACCAGAACCCTCATCCACACTCTTATCACCTCTCGCTTAGACTATTGCAACTTGCTTCTCACAGGTCTCCCACTTAGCCATCTCTCTCCTCTTCAATCTGTTCAAAATTCTGCTGCACGACTAATATTCCACCAGTGTCGTTATGCTCATATTAGCCCTCTCCTCAAGTCACTTCATTGGCTTCCTATCCGTTTCCGCATACAGTTCAAACTCCTCTTATTGACCTATAAGTGCATTCACTCTGCAGCTCCTCAGAACCTCTCCACTCTCATCTCTCCCTACATTCCTCCCCAGGAACTCTGTTCACTGGGTAAATCTCTCTTATCTGCACCCTTCTCCTCCACCGCTAACTCCAGACTCCGTTCCTTTTATCTTGCTGCACCATATGCCTGGAACAGACTTCCTGAGCCAGTACATCAAGCTCCATCTCTGGCTGTCTTCAAATCTAAGCTAAAAGTCCACCTTTTTGATGCTGCTTGTAACTCCTAAACCTTATTCGCTTGTTCAGAACCCTTATTTTATCATCCTCACTTTGATATATTCCCTTATCTCTTGTTTGTCCTGTTTGTCTGTCCTAATTAGATTGTAAGCTCTGTCAAGCAGGGACTGTCTCTTCATGTTCAAATGTACAGCGCTGCGTACGTCTAGTAGCGCTTTAGAAATGATAAGTAGTAGTAGGAGGAGGAGGAGTGGATAAACATGTTACTATGTTGACTAGCAAGTTAGTTACTTCTTTATGGGCTTAATACAGAGTCAGTAGGTCGACTTTTAATTTTTTGAAACTGTATACATGATGGGTGGTATATGGCTTTCTTGGTCCATCCCTACTTCCTTGTTTTGTTGGTGTTCACACATGGTTTCTTTCGTTTTTTGGCTTGTGCATTGATATACAAAATGCCCACTAATAAATAAATCAATCCTTGAGGTTGACACTAAAAAAGGTCTTATGCCCCACTCACAAACGCTCACCTTGGTTTTCTCCAGAACTTCGGATCCTTAAACGTGAAGGACAAAAACTGGAAACGAGATGGCGCAAATCTCACCTGGATGAAGACAGACTAAACTGTAGGAAGCATATGGCAAAGTACCGCCAAGCATTAACAGCAACCAAAAAACAGTATTTCTCGCAATGCATTGAACAGGCTGCCAATTCAACCAAGCAGTTGTTCAGTATAGTAAACAACCTACTGCAGCTCCCACAACAGAACCAGCCTGCCCAGCCTATACTGAATTGCAATGATTTTGCTGCATACTTTGCCAACAAAATTAAAAGTCTCCACCAGGACTCACTGGCAATCTCACCCAGTCCCCAACCAGTCAATTAGGGGTGCCCAAACTCGCCCCCTCCTGACAGAGAAAGATGGGACAATTTTAACCCAATGACAGAGGAGAGCCTTTACAAAATCCTAAGAGACCTTCGACCTACTACCTGCTCCCTCAATCCCTGCCCATCAAAGATAGTGCAGCAGGCAAGTATGGGCCTCATAGAAGGCGCCACAAAAATTGTGAACATGTGAACACCTCTCTTTCTAATGGGCAGCTACCAACAGCATTAAAAAAGGCAGTGGTCCACCCTCTGCTGAAGAAAAACAACCTTGATCAGGACAAACTTGAAAATTACAGACCAGTATCCAACATGCCTCTCTCCTTACATCAAGAAGGTAAATCTTATCCCAGTTGTAGATGCCATGATAACATCAAGACTGGATTACTGCAATGCACTATACAATGGTCTGACTACAAAGGGTCTGCACCAGCTCCAGTTGATTCAGAATGCAGCAGCAAGACTCATAGAAGGTTGCAAGCGACGTGTCACGTCTGTGGTCGTGACCCCTCTCAGGCTTACCTTATTTCTGGAGGTCAGCTTCTAGCTGCTTCTGTCTGTCCTTTCTGAGTTAGTTCTGTCTCTGTGTGCTGTTTCCCGTTCCAGACTTCAGCCCAGTCCAGTCCGGATCTTCAGCCTGCCAGACTTGCTTGGCTTGTTTGAGCCTGCACAGCAACCGTAGCTGCCTGGTGATTGCTGCAGCTGAATCTCAGCTGCTGCTGGGCTTATTAGCCATGTGGAAACTCTCTGCTTTTCCTTTGCATCGCCTAAGGCCCTGGTTTGTTGGTGCTTGCTACAATTCTGCCTAGTCCAGTTTGTAGTCTGTATTCTTGCCTGATTCTAGTTTAGTCTTTGTGTAGCTTCATGTACTGTATTGCTTGTTTCCCAGTGTTGTTTCTTGTTTGTATGTCTTTGTCTAGTTCTAGGTTGTCTGTGTTTCTTGTTCAGTGGCTGCCTGGCAGCTTTCAGTTCTGTCTCTTATCTATCAGTGTTTTTCCCTGTTTCAGTGGCTGCTTGCAGCTTTCAGTTCTGTCCCTTGTCTGTCTGAGAATCCTAGTCTAGTATTCTGCCTAGCCTCCCTGTGTGTTCTAGTCCCTGTGTGTATCCTGCTGGTATCCAGTTCGGCCCTGTCCGGTAAGTCCTGCCGTCCACCTGCACTCAGGGGCTCAACTCCTGAGGAACAGTGGTCAAGTGCAGGTGAAGTCTAGCTGGCCCTGTCCGAGTTCTGCCTTATCCCTGTGTGGGGTGGTTTTGCCTGCCACTGCCGCTCCTCGGCAGTGGCCCAAGGGCTCACAAACCCAGTTCCTGCTTTTTGGAAAACGTGACACGACGTGACCATACCACACCATTTTTGCAAAAACTTCATTAGCTACCAGTACAATAAAGGGCTAAATTTAAAACTCTATGTCTGATCTTTGAGGCCCTGAAAGGAAATGGCCCTGAGTACCTGAAAAACAAGACGATCCTCAACACACCACCAAGGACACTAAGGTCCTCCCAAGGACTTTCACTAAGCACAGTACCACACCCTCTCCAAAAGACATTACACGATTGATACCCGCAAGCAAGCCTTCTCCGGAGTCGCCCCCACACCCTGGAATGCACTGCTTGAAAGGCTACACTTAACACAAGACTATCTCTGCTTCAGGAAGCAGGTGAAAGCTTGGCTCTTCAACCAGGCCTTTACTGGAAGAAGTAACTAACTCATTAGACTCACTCACACACACAAAGAGTACTCAGGCTGCATATACTACAGCAGGACATGTTTATCCACTCCTACTCTAGCTGAGATAACATTTAACCATTTCTCTGACCTCATATGCAACCTTCTTTAAATCAATCACCTTACTTTCTAACTCTTCCTACTTTCTTACCCTTCTATATGTTACTTCTTTGCTTTACCCTTCGCTATCACCTATAATGTTCTAGTACGTATTGTGTTGACATTGTAAATAGTATACCATGCCATACTTTGTATTGTTTTTGAATACTTTTACTGCTGTAATTGTCTATTGCTCATGCTTGATCTATTTTTACTGTACACCGCTTTGAGTGAATTCCTTCAAAAAGGCGGTAAATAAATCCTAATAAATAAAATAAATAAATATACTGGCAATCCCTTTTTTATCGCCTGTTTTTAGGGGTTTAACCTCTTGGTTTCTTGTTCCTGCTTTTATCTCTATTCTTTTAGTTTATCTTATTGTAAACTGTTCAGTGGTAAACTTAGTTTATGATTGGCAATATATTAAGCCTCGGAAACAAATACAAATAAATAAGCATCATTAATTTTAAATGCCAGTCAACCAGGTTATAGATCAGTTTACCACTTTAAGAACCACCACTCAACAGTTCAGTTTTTTTTACGAGGCTCCTGTCTGAGAGCATGAAAATCCCTTATATTGCCTATCACCATCTAAATCTTTGCTCACCCACTCAAAGAAACTAACACAATTTCTTTTGGTAAAATCTTAGGACCAATTTTTAATGGAAGCACCCAAATGCATAATTCCCAGATGATGAAAGGTCTCACAGAAGGGGTCCAATCTCTCAAGGCCAGAGTAGCAGACTTGGAGGAGTTCAGGCAGAGAGGCATGTAGAGTAGACCTAAATGGACATTGTGGAGAAACACCATCTCCAGTATGGTGACCTCTGTTATTCCTCAGAGGAGAGATGCCACCTGAAAAGAGAGCATCACCTTGGTGAAGCAGGCAGTGATCCTGTTGCCAGGACCTTCCCTTCAGGGGATGCAATTAGCATTTAACTTTCAAAAAAGGAAACTTTGATAAAAAGAGGCATAATGGTAGAAAAGGAGCTGCAAAGGTTAAAAATTTAAATCAGGTGTGGCCAGATAGGCCAAAAAGAAAGTCAACATAGTTAAAAGGTGAAGTGAAAGAAGCTATTCTAGCCAAAAGAACATCTTTCCAAAAAATGGAAAAAGGATATGAACAAAAAAAAAATAAAATCAGCAGCAGCATAAGCACTGACACGTTAGATAATGTTACATCAGGAAGCGTAAGGGAGATAAAATTTTCAGATAATACACTGAAACCTTCTGCGGCTAGGAAAGTGAATAGAATGTTGGGTATTATTAGGAAAGGTATGGAAAGCAGGTGTGAGGATGTTATAATGCCGTTGTATCGCTCCATGGTGCGACCGCACCTTGAGTATTGTGTTCAATTCTGGTCGCCACATCTCAAGAAAGATATAGTAGAATTGGAAAAGGTGCAGCGAAGGGCGACTAAAATGATAGCGAGGATGGGATGACTTCCCTATGAAGAAAGACTAAGAAGGCTAGGGCTTTTCAGCTTGGAGAAGAGACGGCTAAGGGGAGACATGATAGAGGTATATAAAATAATGAGTGGAATGGAACAGGTGGATGTGAAGCGTCTGTTCACGCTTTCCAAAAATACTAGGACTAGGGGGCATGTGATGAAACTACAGTGTAGTAAATTTAAAACAAATCGGACTAAAAACCTTTTCTTCACCCAACACATAAATAAACTCTGGAATTCGTTGCCGGAGAACGTGGTGAAGGCAGTTAGCTTAGCAGAGTTTAAAAAGGGGTTAGATGGTTTCCTAAAGGACAAGTCCATAAACCACTACTAAATGGACTTGGGATAAATCCACAATTCCAGGAATAACATGTATAGAATGTTTGTACGTTTGGGAAGCTTGCCAGGTGCCCTTGGCCTGGATTGGCCGCTGTCGTGGACAGGATGCTGGGCTCGATGGACCGTCTTTTCCCAGTGTAGCATTACTTATGTACTTAGATGTAATAAACGACTGCTTCTTGGAGCAACTAGTCTAGAAACAAACAAGAGGAAGAGTCATTTTGTATCTGGTCCTTAGGGGCATGCATGGCACAGTGTAAGAGGTGGTGGTGTTGGGTCCCATGGGAAACAGCGATCACAACATGATCAAGTTTGGGCTACTATCTGGGATGAACCCGCAAAGGAAATCTACTGTAGCTGCATTTAATTTTAGAAAGAGCAACTATAATAAAATGAGAAAAATGGTTAAAAAGAAACTAAAAGAATCAGCTGCCAAGGTTGGGACACTAAATCAGGTATGGACGTTATTCAAAATTACCACATCGGAAGCCCAAACCAGATGCATTCCACGTATTTGCAAAGGCGGAAAGAAGAGAAAATGACAGCCAGCATGGTTAAAAGATGAAGTAAAAGAGGCTATTACAGCCAAAAGATTGTCTGTGAAATATTGAAGGAAGAACATAGGAAACTGAAAGACTTAGCATCCAAATGGCAGATGAAATTTAATGTGGACAAATGCAAGATGATGCACATTGGAAAGAATAATCCGAATCATAGTTACCTGATGCTAGGGTCCAACTTGGGGGTCAGCACTCAAGAAAAAAATCTAGGTGTCGTTAATATGCTGAAATCTTCTGCACATTGTGCAGTGGCGGCCAAAAACACACACGGGATGCAAGGAATTATTAGGAAAGTGATGGTGAATAAAACCAAAAATAATATAATGCCTTTGTATGGCTCAATGGGGCGACTGCAGCTTCAGTACTGCGTTTAGTTCTGGTCGCCGAATCTCAAAAAAGATATAGCAGAATTAAAAAAGGTTCAAAGAAGCGCAACCAAAATGATAAAGGGGATGGAACTCCTCTCGTATGAGGAAAGCCTAAATAGGTTAGGGCCCTTCAGCTTGGAAACAAGATGGATGAGGGGAAAAGCAAAGATACTTACCTGTAGCAGGTATTCTCCAAGGACAGCAGGCTTCTTATTCTCACAAGGTGTAGAACAAGTAGAAGTAAATTAATTTTTTACTTGTTCCAAAAGTATAAAAGCTAGGGGACACTCGAGGAAGTTACATGGAAATACTTTTAAAACAAATAGGAGGAAATATTTTTTCATGCAATGAATAGTTAAGCTCTGAAACTCTTTTCCGGAGAATGCGGTAACAGCGGTTAGCATATATAGTTTGCTATTGAGACAGACATGGGGAAGCAACTGCTTGCCCCAGGATTGGTAGCATGGAATGTTGCGACTAATTGGGTTTCTGCCAGATATTTGTGACCCAGCTTGCCCACTGTCTGGAAACAGGATACTGGGCTAGATGGACCATTGTTCTGACTCAGTATGGCTATTCTTATGTTCTTATGTATAGACATGGAAAGCAAAAAAAGAAAATTTGAAAAGAAGCTTGCTGTAGTGACAAAAACTTCTACTATGTTACTGATAACAACTTTTTCAAGTACATTAGAAGCAGGAATCAGTTGCACCATTTGATCATTACAGAGTAAAAAGAGAACTCAGGGAGAACAAAGCTATAGCCGACAGACTAAATTAATTCTTTGCTTTGGTCTTGACCAAGGAATACATAAGAAATGGTATTTAAAAGTGACAATTCATTGGAACCAAAACAAATCTGATACTGTGACTGTATCTGGATCTGTATTGTGGATTGTGTATATTCTAAATTGTAAACCACTTAGCCTTAAGAGTTTACAAATTTTATTAAATAAATCCATCCTCCAAGGTCCACTGAGATTTAACAGGCCAAAATCAACAAGCTATTAAGAAGATCATCACCTGGACCTGATGGCGTACATCCCAGAGCAGGTCTACTATTAATAATCTGTAACCCATCATTAACATCATCTACAGTACCTGAAGACTGAAGGGTGGCCAATGAAACACTAATTTTTAAAGAGACTGGTGAGCCTGACATTACTGCCAGGCTAAATGGTAGAAAATGTTATAAAGAATATTACTGGTACCTACACATAATAATTGTAAGCCGCTTTGGCTGTACCCACAGAAAGGCAGTATATCAAATCTATGAACCTTTACCCCTTTACCCTCCTCACTGAACACATAGAAAGACATGGTTTAATGGGACAGACTCAACATGGATTTAACCAAGAGGTCTGCTCATTTTTTTTTTTTTGAAAGTTTGAATAAACATGTAGATAAAGTTGAACAGATGTTAATAGTATATCTAGCGAGGCTCCTGAGGGAAACTAAAAAAGCCATGGGTTAAGAGGCTATGTCCTGTTGTGGACTGGAAACTGGTTAACAAACATAAAACAAAGTAAGGTTAAATGGCCAATTCTCTCAATGGAGGAAGGTGAATAGTGGAGTACCACAGGAATCTGTACTGGGACTGGTGATTTTTAACATATTTAAAAATGAACTTGAAATGGGGACAATAAGTGAGGTGATCAAATTTGCAGACCAGATAACATTATTCAAAGTTGTTAAACCAGATGTGAATTGGTAGAAATTGCAGAAGGACTTGGGAGACTAGAAGACTAAGCATCCAAATTGCAGATGAAATTTAGTGTGGCCAAGTACAAAATGAATGTGAACAACACACTGAAATCTTCTGCTTAGTATGCAAAAGCTGCCAAAAAAAGAAAACAGAATGTTAGAAATTATTAGGAAAGGAATAGAGAATAAAACAACAAAAAAAAAATCATAATGCTTCTGTAATCTTCTATTACAAGACTGCAGTTGAGTAACGTGTACAATTCTGGTTGTCATATCAGCAAAAATAATTAGAAAATTACAGAGATTGGCAACCATAATGATTAAGGAGATGGTACTCCTCTCATATGAGGAAAGGCTAGGGAGGTTGGGAGAAGCTGGGAGAGAGGAGACAGCAGAGCTGAGGGATATGTGATAGAAGTCTATAAATCCTGCGTGGAGTGGAACAGATACACACAAATCATTTTTTTTACTTTTTCAAAAAGTGCAAAGACTAAGGACCACCATAACGTTGCTCAGCAGTACATTTAAAACAAATTGGAGAAAATATTTTTTTCACTCAACATATGGTTAAGCTCTAGAATTCACTGCAAGAAGATAGAAACTATAAAAATGACAGTAGATACAGAGCATATGGCCTGTTCAGTCTTCCCATCCATACTAACTACTAAGCTCTTCCATCCCTTTCTCTCCTACCTCCATTAATGTTCTCTTCCATCTCTCCCTTTGCCTGTACCTTTTATCATACTTCTCCATAGGTATACAAATGTTTTAGATATAGCTCATGCTTTTTTCAGTAGTAGTTCAAAGCAAGCTAAATTCAGGTACACTACATATTTCCCTGTCCCCTGAAGGCTCACAATATAAATTTGTACCTGAGGCAATAGAGAGTTAGGGGGCCCTTTTACTAAGCTGCGTAAGCGTCTATGCGCACCCAATGCGCGCCAAGATGGAGTTACCACCCAACTACCGCGTGGTTCTTGCATGTCTGAAAAATATTTTTTTATTTTCGGGCGCACGTAACGGATGCACGCCAAGTGGCATTTGACACGCGTAGGTCATTACCGCCCAGATTCTTTACTGCTAGGTCAATGGCTGGCAGTAAGGTCTCAGACCCAAAATGGACACACGGCAATTTTCATTTTGCCGCACATCCATTTTTGGCCAAAAAAATGCCCTTTTTACAGGCACACTAAAAAGTGGATCAGCGCTCGCCCAAAACCTGAGCCTACACTACTGCAAGCCATTTTTCAGCGCGCCTTTGTAAAAGGACCCCTTGGTGACTTGCCCAAGATCACAAGGAAATGCAGTGGGATTAGAACCCTAGATTCCCCTGGTCTTCATTCCACTGCTTCAAAGACAAAGCACCGATTTTTAAAGTAACAACTTGGAAAGTCGTGTGTACATATGCTCATAGTTGATCCAAAGTGGAAGGATGTGGTAAAAGCAGTTAGTACTGCTGGGTTTAGAAAATGTTTGGATAAATTCCTGGAAGAAATGTCCATAAACTGCTACTAAGGTAGACCTAGGGAAAGCCACTGCTTACCCCTGGGAGTTGGTAGCATGAAATCTTGCTAGTTTTGGGGATCCTGCCAGGTACCTGTGATCTGGCTGGCCACTGTTGGAACCAGGATACTGGGCTAAATGGACCTTTGTTTTGGCCCAGTATGGAAATTCTTTTGTTCTTACAGTAAGTGGTGCAGAATATCACATGCAATGCAGTCACCATGGATAGAGGAGTATTCACCAGCCACCAGCAAGTATCTGCCCCAGAGTGCCTTTGATGCTGTAAACAGCTAGATTCAAGATACTTTACTATCCTTTCCCTTAATGGCCCTATCAATTTACCCATCTCTGAGGTGTGACTAACTGGTCTACTATTACCAGTTTCTTTTCTCTATACACATTTTGATGAAAAGGGACCAGACTTCCAGCTTTTAGCCCTCTGGATCCATTCCTTTTTCTAAAGAATAGAACAGGTTCACCAGTAAAGGTGCCATTACATTTTGTAGAAGTATTTACCTTCTCTCTCACCTTTACAAGCCTGAACCATTCTCTTATAACAATATGGATTCTACAGCCTGTGCCCTGAATATACCTGTAACCATCAGAAACCAGCTTTTCACAAAGGAAAATTACTGCTAGGCATACCAAGAAGACTTCATCCAAGGACATATTGTTTACTAGTATTGTAATTAGTTGTGTGATCATTTATTCATATAGTCTATTTGGATAACCATATTTCTTTATATATATTTTGGTGGTAATCTATTTTTGGTAGCACAAATCTACTTTTGTAAATCTGCTTTGTATTGGCCATATATATCTGATATGTTTCTATTCATAATCTACTATAATAAAACTCACCCTCAACGTTCTGAAGACAACATTCTGAAGTCACTCAGTCACTCCCTGAAGGGTTCGTCAGTTCATGATGGTGAAGCCACAACACTGACCATGTCTCTCTGCCCCGCCCTCGCATGACGGACCAATCAGAACAAACACCCTCAACGTTCTGAAACACAAAGGACCATCACAAACCGTTCCCAGGCAACGCTAGGCGACAAAAAAAAAAAAACCCCGGAAAAAACAATCAACCACTCAGCAAAGGCTGACCCCACTACAACCACATTCACATTTCACCAACAGAAAGACCCCCCTCCACAAACCTCCTTGACATACAAAACCACACACACACAATACAACAGAAACACACCCTCAAAGCCACACACCAATCCATCCCACTTTGCCAGCACAGCACAGCACATTCCCCAACCCCCACCCAAAAAACAAAACAAAAAAAAAAAACACATCAACAACCTGCACACACACACCCCACCCTCACACACACAAAATAACTCTGACACATACACACAAAAAAAAGCCACATGCTAGCGCCCGTTTCATTGGTTTCGGAAACGGGCCTTTTTTACTAGTAAATAATAATATATTCCATCTGTGGCATTGTTCCTTTCATTGGTACAGCTAGCTAGACTAAGGGCCAATTAAGTACTGTCATTCCCCTGAGCAAACAAATCCAGAATAATTGCTTTTGTGTGTGATTATCTGTTATAAAGTACCTTACAATTTCTGAGGTTCCTTAATATGTCAAGACAGATCCTGCAAGATGCATATGAACCCTCTCCTCTGCAGTAGCCCTCTGCACCCAGCCTGAGGCCTACTGCAGGCAAAACTACCAAGCCAGGATTTCAAGATGGAACTTAATACTGGAAGAAAGGTATTAGTGGCAGTATCTATCCATCACCAAATGCATGAACCTCTACCATCCATTGATTGGTCTAACCTACCTTGCCAAGAGTATGGGCTGATCAGTCATTTTCACACTGATCAAAGCCAGTGTGCCACATCTGGGTTCTAATGAGGCCTCTGAAATTACCCCCCCCCCCCCCCACCTAAAATCATGCAGCGAGAAAAAATAATAATAAATTACAATTTATAAAAGCTATAGCATTTTGGCAACATCTTGTTAACTAAATGGCCAGTCCAGACCCCCAGTGCTTTAACCTTTTCTTTCCTTCTTTCTATTTCCATTACTTTACCTTTTGATCATCCTCAGAGTTTTCTCTTCAAATACAAAACCTATAGGTAAGGTCCTCTGAACTTCCAGGTCTATTTATTTTATGTATATTCTTTTTTAAATCTGGCTGACTATCAACTTACACTACTTATATATGCAGCATTGTGTGCTGAAATAAAAATGAGAGTGCTGGGGGCACCTAATCTAACCTCTAACCTTACCTACAACAACAACATTGTCTGTACCAGGAGCTCAAGATCGGTTCACAAAAAATTGAGAATTACAATCAAAACATTACAATCCAACGATTAAAATACCAAAAGAATCTTTTTTCTAAATCTAAGATAATTCTGCTCACATCTAATAGATGGCGACAAAGAGCGCCACATAGATGGAATTGCAAAATTGAAAAGTTATTTAGTAGAGGAAAGCAATCTTAATAAGGAAACTGAAGGCAACTCTAACTTATTTAAATGGGTTTGTCGAGTGGAAATCAGACAAGGACAAATTTTTATTACAGTAGAAAAATAAAGAGGACAATCACCGTATAACATTTTAAAAGCCAGGAACAAAATCTTAAAATCTTTTGCAACCAATGTAATCTGTGCATCAAAGGAGAAACCCTATCATATTTTGTCTTGTTAAGGATTATTTTCACAGTTTATTTTACAAAAAAAGGTAAATGTGACAAGATTGATTTTGAAATACATAGACAGAAAAAAATTACAAAAATTCAATCTGGCATGAATGAATGCTAATACTAATTTCCGTGAATTATTGATTGAAAGAAGAGAACGAATCTGACGTATAAAATGTAATTGAACAAACACTGAGATAATCAAATGGTTCACCCATCTAGAGTGGAATCTAACCAACTGCATACTGTGGATTGGAAGGAGATAGTTTTGCCATCAGCAATATCACAGACCAGGGCTCAACAAACGCCAGAAGTCAGGTTATCATGGAAAAAAAAAAGACCTGGCACTTCTATCAAAGCTCCCCCCCCTCCACCACCACCATAACAGCCCAGCAGCCTATTCTGTAGTCTTTCATCCCCCCTCCCCACCACTGCAACACCCCAGCAGCCTCGTCCAGTCTTCAATCCCCTCCCCCAGCACCCTGTTCTTAAGTCTTCCATCCCCTTTCCCTCCCATTGTGGTCTTCTGATACATAGGTGTATGCACTCTACTCCTTCCAGCACAGTCAATGGCTCAGTGCTGATCACAAGTGGAAGAAAAGGAGACCCACTACACATCAAGCCACAGCATTCTCTTCTGCCATCCAGTGATGAATTTAAAATTTGAACTGCAAGGCACAAACTTTGTATTCAGCACCAAAGAGGAAGAGGAGGCGGGCAAAACTTGATGCACAGCTGCTCTCCTTTTCTTCAGCTTGTGATCAGTGCTGGGCTAGGTTGCAGGGAGTGGGGAAGAGGGAAAAAGAGTTGGGTATCTGTGTACCATGGGAAGGAAGGGGGGAGACAAAGACTACAGCCTGGGGAAAAGAGATGAGAGGTTCAGAGAGACTACATTAGGGGAGCTGTGATGCCAGAGCTGCTGCTGGGTGACTGAGTGGGTGATGAATATAACTCTTCTTCTCTCGATTCTATTATGTGTCTGTAACACATACATCTCTCATTCTCTACCACATCACTCTGTATTTGTTTCATCACTGGAGGCAGCTTACGCCTCATGGTGCTATGTAAGCCACATTGAGCCTGCAAATAGGTGGGAAAATGTGGGGTACAAATGCAACAAATAAATAAATGAAGCATAAGAATATAAGAATAGCCAGACTGGGTCAGACTAATGGTCCATCTAGCCCAGTATCGTGTTTCCAAAAGTGGCCAATCCAGGTCACAAGTACCTGGCAGAAACTCAAATAGTGGCAACATTCCATACTACCAATTCTAGAGCAAGCAGTGACTATCCCATGTCTGTCTCAATAGAAGACTATGGACTTTTCCTCCAGGAACTTGTCCAAACATTTTTTAAACCCAGACACGCTGTTATTACTACATCCTCCGGCAAAGAGTTCTAGAGCTTAACTATTTGTTGAGTGAAAAAAAATGTCCTCCTATTTGTTTTAAAAGTATTTCCATAGAACTTCATTGCGTGTCCCCTAGTCTTTGTACTTTATGAAAGAGTAAAAAAAATTATTCACTTCTACTCATTCTACACCACTCAGGATTTTGTACAGCTCAATCATATCGCCCCTCTTCCGTCTCTTTTCCAAGCTCAAGAGCCCTAACCTCTTTAGACTTTCTTCTATATGAGAGGAGTTCCATTCCCTTTATCATTTTGGTAGCTCTTCTTTGAACCTTTTCTAATTCCGTTATTGTACAGGCAATCTTGATTCCTCTACTTAATTACTGTAGCTCACCGTATTATAATATTAACAAACAACAAATTTATCTTCTTAACTTATGCAAAATACGGCAGCATGTTTAATATTTGGTTTGGGGAAATTTAGTGAAGCCAGTCCTTTGCTGGAAAAGTTGCACCCGTATCCAATTTAAGGTATCTTGTCAGACACGTACATGTATTTTATGGAGCTAATGAAGCTATGGTTGGAAAATTAATACCTCCGTTAAGTATACAAGAGCAGTTGAGAAGTGCTGGAAACCTGACATTGGATATACCTTTTACAAGGAAAGTGAAGTTGAAAACCGTCTGGGAACGCTCATTTTCTTTCAGGGTCCCAAAATAACCAGGGTGGGACCAGACTGCTGGCATCGCCATTTAAATAGGAGATAGAGCAGCTTTTAAGCTAGAACCTGGGGGAAGGTTGACAGTCGTTCAAAAATGCATGGTTCGGAACAAGATATCTTTCAAAGATATCACCAAAACAGGGAGGAAGATAGGGTATCCCGATAGCGTGGTTGCAACAGAGACCATAGTAGACCAGGGGGCTCATTTTCAAAGCACTTAGACTTACAAAGTTCCATAGTAACCTATGGAACTTTGTAAGTCTAAGTGCTTTTAAAATACACCTCCAGGTGTCTTTAAAGAAAAAGCAGACAAAAGATTGCAAATTAACACTGTCAACCGCTGAGCAAGATGTAAATAGGAACAACAAACATAATTTGGAATGTCTATATGTGAACGTCAGAAGCCTAAGAAATAAGATGGGAGAGTTAGAATATATTCCACTAAATGAAAAGTTAGATATAATAGGCATCTCTGAGACCTGGTGGAAGGAGGAAAATCAGTGGGACACTGTCAGACCAGGGTACAAATTATATCATAGTGATAGGGTGGATCGAATTGGTAGAGGGGTAGCATTGTATGTTAAGGAGGACATTGAATCAAATAGATTGAAAATTCTGCAGGAAACAAAACACAACTTGGAATCCCTATGGATTGAAATTCCATGTGTAAAGGGGGAAAGGATAGTGATAGGAGTGTTCTACTGTCCACCTGGCCAGGATAAACAGACAGATACAGAAATGCTATCAGAAATTTGGGAGGCTAACAAACTGGGCAACGTAATAATAATGGCTGATTTCAATTACCCCGATATTGACTGGGTAAATGTAACATCAATGCTATGGAGGTAAAATTCCTTGATGAAATCAGGGACAGCTTTATGGAGCAGCTGGTACAGGAGCCAACAAGAGGAAGAAAAAATTCTAGACCTAATCCTTCTGGTGCAAGATGTAATGATGCTGGGGCCGCATGATAACAATGATCATAATATGATCATATTTGATATCGGCTTTGGAGTAAGTACACACAGGAAATTCAGTAAGTTAGAATTTAACTTTCAAAAAAAACACTATGATACAATGAGTAGAACGGTGGGAAAAAACCATTTAGAGGAGAAGCTGTGAAAGTCAATTTACATCAGGCATGGTTGCTGTTCAAAAATAATGTCCTGGAAGCCCAGGCCAAATATATTCCGTGTATTAAAAAAGGAGGAAGAAAGACCAAATGACAGCCGGCATGGTTAAAAAGTGAGGTGAAGAAAGCTATTAGATCTAAAAGAAAATCCTTCAGCAAATGGAAAAAGTTTCCCACTGAAAATAATAAGAAACAGCATAAAGAATGTCAAGTCAAATGCAAAGCACTGATAAGGAAGGCAAAGAGGGACTATGAAAAAAAGATTGCATTGGAGGCAAAAACACATAGTAAAATTTTTTTTTAGGTATATTAAAAGAAAGAAGCCTGTAAAAGAATCAGTTGGACCGCTAGATGACCAAGGGGTAAGAAGGGCACTCAGGGAAGACAAAGCCATAGTGGACAGATTAAATGAATTCTTCGCTTCGGTCTTCACCGAGGAAGCTTTGGGAGCGATACCGGTGCCAGAAATGGTATTCAAAATGGATGAGTCATAGAAACTTAATGATATCTCTATAAACCTGGAGGATGCAACTCTGCAATCTGACAAACAGAAGAGTAGCAAATCACCTGGACCAGATGGTATTCATCCCAGAGTACTGATAGAACTGAAAAATGAACTTGAAGAACTATTGTTACTAATATGTAATTTACCTTTAAAATCAAGCATAGTACCAGAAGATTGGAGGATGGCCAATGTAACACCGATTTTTTAAAAAGTTTCCAGAGGAGATCCAGAAAATTAATAGACCAGTGAGTCTGACGTTGGTGCCAGGCGAAATGGTAGAGACTATTATAAAGAACAAAATTATAGAACATATTCAAAAGCATGGACTAATGAGACAAAGCCAAATGGATTTAGTGAAGGGAAATCTTGACTCACCAATCTATTACATTGCTTTGAAGGTGTGAATGAACATGTGGATAAAGGTGAGCCAGTTGATATTGTGTATCTGGATTTTCAAAAGGCGTTTAACAAAGTACCTCATGAAAGACTCCAGAGGAAATTGGAGAGTCATGGGATAGGAGGTAGTGTCCTATTGTGGATTAAAAAGTGGTTAAAAGATAGAAAACAGAGAATACAGTTAAATTGTCAGTA
Organism: Microcaecilia unicolor; assembly: GCF_901765095.1. Taxonomy (NCBI): domain Eukaryota; kingdom Metazoa; phylum Chordata; class Amphibia; order Gymnophiona; family Siphonopidae; genus Microcaecilia; species Microcaecilia unicolor. The sequence continues at coordinate 615,489,565 of NC_044031.1, forward strand.
TTCTCAATGGAGAAGGGTAGATTGCGGGGTTCCCCAGGGGTCTGTGCTGGGACCGCTGCTTTTTAACATATTTATAAATGATCTAGAGATGGTAGTAACTAGTGAGGTAATTAAATTTGCTGACAACATAAAGTTATTCAAATTTGTTAAATCATGAGAGGATTGTGAAAAATTACAAGAGAAAATTACAAGAGGACCTTATGAGACTGGTAGACTCAGCACCCTAATGGCAGATGACGTTTAATGTGAGCAAGTGCAAAGTGGAACCCGAATTATAGCTACATAATGCAAGGTTCCACGTTAGGCGTCACCGACCAAGAAAGGGATCAAGGCATTGTCATTGATGATACGTTGAAACCTTCTGCTCAGTGTCCTGCAGCAGCTAAAAAAGCAAATTGGATATTAGATATTATTAGGAAAGGAGTGGAAAACAAAAATAAGGACCTTATAATGCCTTTGTATTGCTCCATGGTGCAACTGCACCTCAAATACTCTGTTCAATTCTGGTCAAAGTATCTCAAAAAAGATATAGTGGAATTAGAAACGGTGAAGAGAAGAGTGCCGAAAATTATAAAGGGAATGGTACAACTTCCCTATGAGGAATGAGGAAAGGCTAATGTGGCTAGGGCTCTTCAGCTTGGAGAAAAGATGGCTGAGGGGAGATATGACAGAGGTCTATAAAATAATGAGTGGAGTGGAACATGTACACGTGAATAGTCTGTTGACTCTTTCAAAAATACTAGCACTGTGGGGCATATGATGAAGCTACAAAGTAGTAAATTTAAAACAAATCAGAGAAAATACTTCTTCACTCAACGTGTAATTAAACTCTGGAATTCGTTGCCAGAAAATGTGGAAAGGCTGTTAGCTTAGCGGGGTTTAAAAAAGGTTTGGCCGGCTTCCTAAACGAAAAGTCCATAGACCATTAATCCATAGACACTCTTCCATCCAGCATCTGCACCCTCTCTCCCCTATTCTATCCAGCATCTGCCCTCTTTACTTAACCCTCCATTGCCCCGCTCTCTGCTGGGGGGGGGGGGGGGGGGAGAAGATGCCATTTTCATTTTTGGCCAAAACCGATCAGCAAATTTTAACTACTGATTCAGTTTCTGACAGCCTCTATTTACAGCAGAACTTTTTGCAGAAAAAGGTTTGCTTTTTGTGCATTATTTATACTATTGATATTTCTGTATGACATTCCCTCTCCTCTAGAATATACATTTTTAGGGCTTTGTGCTTCATCTTGTACGGCTTTTGTTGTACCAATTTGACAGCCCTTATTTCAGAAGCTGGTGAGGTCTCTCTAATGGCCTGTATAGGGGAAAGATCACAGCCTTTATTCTGCAAATCAAGTATCTCCTTATGCCCCTTAGCACTCCTCTGACTCTGACCACTGTCTTGTCATGCTGTTTCATACAAATCTGTGACCATCAGTCATACCAGGTCTCTTTCTTCCCTTGGGTTTCTAGAGTGGAGAAGTGGCCAGATGATCAGAACAGTGAGTTGAGAACCTAGGAAGCCAGAGTTCAAACCCCACTTGTAAACTAGAAAATCTAATTTGGTTCCTGGGACAATGAAGGACAAATGAGCTGCCCAACTCATTTGACCCTCCACTATTCCAGGAACCAAATTAGATTGTATGCTCTCTCTTGAGCAAAGGCCTACCTACTCTAACTGAATTGTTTCTTACCTTCAGCATGAGTTTGAAAGAGTAATTAAATCAAAATCTCTGTATCTCATTCCACTGAGACCTAACTACCAAGCATCCAACCAGTTCTTGATCTTTCTAAGACCACTCATTATTAGATCTACTTCCCTATCTACTTTGTTTCAGATCCAAGTATCATCTGCAAAAATAAAAAAAGACCAGCTTTTTCCTACTTAACCCCCCTGCAATATTGAACAGAATCAACCCTCTGACACATCCTCCAATGATCAGCTTTGTTTCCTCAGTTTTTAATTCATTTTACTACTGTGAGGGAGGGAATGGTATAGCGGCAGGTTTCCTTAAGAACACACCCTCACTGAGGTTGCAGTTTAGCCACCTTACAGCATGTGGTGCTAACCTGCCATGTCAGGCTGAGTCAGAAGAGTGGGGCTCAGGTAAGGAGGAGGTTATATTCACTGAGCCAGAACAGTTCAGGGAGGTCCTAAAGAAAGAGGCTTCCCCGGGTAAGCCCCAAAGCAAAAAGGTCTCTGGAAGGGAATGTCCTGTTGGTTGTAGTACCTGAGGAAGGTCTGGGGAAGTAGAGTGGCGTTCAGTGGACGCTTTTACCTTGAGTTTGTGTGAAAAATTTTCAGTAAGGTAGGAGAAATTCCTTGGAAACCAAATTAAGAGACTTTGAGACGTAACCATTTAACCTTTGAGAGTTGTACGCATAACTCTTCAGCCCAAACTATACTCCCTGGGAATTCTTCACACAATGCACACAGAAGTACAGTACATACGATATCATCAGCACACATACCTACGTGCATGTATCCAGCTGCACAATCCCTTAAAAAATGAAAAGAGAAATAAATAAGGAAAAACATGTTCCCTTACATCTAAATATATTCTGATTCCCTAGGTCCATGTCCGGGTGAGAAAACAAAGAAATACTATCAGTGTCTCATCAAATATCAGAGAGATCAGCCACACGAACCCTCAATGTGCTAATTTCCAGGCTAAATCTAGGCCCTAGAACAAAAATGTCCAGACCTGACAAGCTTGTGAGGAGGCCCAACTGTGAGCGAGTTTATCTGACCTTGTCAGAGTTGTATCCCAGGGAAAAAGTATGAGCAGAGAAGCTGGGGAAAGTGTATGCACCTCAGAGCAAGTGTAAATGTTTTCACATACTTTTTGTGAGATCATTTTAAACAGAAAAGTATACGCATATTTTCACTTTTATTACTAGTGCAATTACCTCTCAGTCACAGAGTGAATCAGATTTATTTGACATGACCTCCCTCTGGTATGAAATCATACTGCCTCAGAAGTTGCAACTTATGAGATTCAGACTATCCCATTAAGTACCCTTTCCTTTAGCAGTAATTCCATTAGCATTTTCTTACCAAAGAAAGGCTACAAGGCCTGGAGTTACCATTCTTTACCCTGCTCCCATTTTTTTTTTAAGAGGGACATCTGTCAGATCTGAAAGTATTAATCACAGATAGACACAAATTAATGAGAAAGCACGTTTCTCCAACAGTGAATCTCTTAATACAGCAAACGCTTTTCCAGAAAGCAGGTGTTCACTGTAAAAGGCATTCCTTAGACTGCTATTTTTAAACAGATGGAAGACGGGGCACTTTTGACCATTTCTTCATTGGGAATGTTTGGTCAACATACCTACCGCAAGCTGACGAAAAGGCCCAAGTGTATCTGTTCAGCATCTGCTACAGAACAGCATGACCTCTGTTATGTTATGTTATGTTATCAAGGATTTATCTCTCGCCAACTCTCAATGTTAGATTCAAGGCGAGTTACAACCAAGAAACTGACCACAAATATCAGGGAAAAGTGAAGGAGGGACTTTGTGGAAGGGTTGAGTGTTTTCAAAACTTAATCTGCACAGTTATGAGATGACAGATCATTTAAGCCTGGGGCAGATAGTGTGACTGGCTATGAGAAAAAAAAACATTTTGCCTTCTCTAATGGATATACTTTTGATGCCTGTTTATTTTATTTTTTTTTTTAATTTCAGCTTAACAAGTTATTACCAAGATAAGCCTAACAGTTCTCAGGCACATGTGATGCAGCCTAGAGGTGCTGAATGATTTAGACTCCCCCTCCCCCCCAAGGGAAGGGTCCCACCTGTCCATGTTTGGAACATGAGAAATACTCAGGAATGAGCAGAATCTCAAGACACGCAACTCCATTCCAGCAACTGCAGTAAAAAAGAACCTGCTGATGGCTCCTGCTTGCTACAAGGATTATGTCATAGCTCAAACTGTATACTCAAGGAATGGAGTTATCGCATTCCTAAGAAATATGCTCCATGCAGGGGTGGAGTCACCAAATCTTTTCAGTGCACAACGAAGCATGAGCCAGATCAAGCACTTGTCCCACCGATACAAAACACTCAACGAGACAGAAGAAAAAAAGGGTGATGCAGTGGGTAAGGGTGGCAACCACTGGCCCCAGAATAAGAGAATGATCATGTCCATACTGATCTCAACTGATCCTTCACTAATGCTAGTCACACTGGCTCAGAATAACCAGTTATCAACATTGCTCACTGCAAGCACCGATGTCTAGGTAAGAATTACTGAACTCTCATTTTTGTCAAATTAGTTATTTATTCAACAAGGAAAACAACCAACAGCTATTCAAGTGATCCAGTTTTGGTCCATCTGTGTATCTGACAATACCTCTAGATTAATACGTTAATCATTCTATATATTACAGAAGTATTAGGAAGTCACTGTGGAACTCAAGGGACAGGGTAAAAGCAAGCTGCAAGAAACTAGCATTAATACCAACAGAAATCATGATGAGAAGGGCTGTGGGCAAGATGAGATACATGACCAACATAAAGAGGCATGGCCACATTAGAGAGCTCAATCAACAGAGGTAAAAGGGAGGAAATCAGTGAACCTTTGCTCATAGGGCACAGATACAGGAGCTGAGTCCTCGTTAATGGCCAGCCCAAAAAGGACACTCTTGAAATACAGACAGGGTCAGGATTTTTCCAGATGAGAAGGGTGGAAAAGTCTTTTTGTGAACCTTAAGTTTCAATTTCCCATTCCTTCTCCAAATTTATAGTGATCAAGTAGCAGAGAAATGCTGATATAAAATATGCTACTTCAGAAATGAGCAGTTGCAAGTGGTCTGAAGTTTTCATTTCCTCACAACCCCAATATCACCAATATATGATTTAGGTGGCACTGGAAAGTGTTTTTTTTTTTTTTTTTTTATAAGATTTTAATTTTTACATCAAGTATACATCTTGAATAGAAAAGATGGTTATAATAGTTCCTTTTCCAGTTATACAAGAAAAACAATACAGGCAAATACAATAAACTAAATTATCATCTTTAGTCCACAATAGAAAGGGAGCCCCTACTAACTTAAGGAAATAATGAAAAAAAAATCAGAAAAGCAATTTCTAATTAAGAATAAAGTGGCTGGTGAGAGCAATCGGGAATTTAAATCAATCATGGAGTTGAAGTTGTTACAGTTATTGGAAATGGAGATGAAGAATCTCTCAGTTTAGCCTCTATAAAAGTATTTAGTTGCTTTGCCTCAAAAAATACATACTTTACTGAATTCAATTTTATTACACACTTGCATGGGAAATTCAGCCAAAAAAGTGCTCCTAATTGTAATACCTTCGGTCTTAATTTAAGGAATTCCTGTCTTTTTCTCTGGGTCGCCCTAGAGATATCTGGATACATTCTAATTTGGCAACCTAAGAAATCCTGACTTTTATTAAGAAAATATTGCTTAAGTATCCAGTCTCTATCTGGCTGAAGTATGAAAAATACTTTAAGAGTAGCAGTTGTTAAACCCACATTCTCTCCTTCTATTATTTGAGTCAAGTCCAAGTTCAAATCTAATGTCTTTGGCGGAGGAACCATCCTATCCTCCTGTAACAGTTCTTTTTTCCGATTAGGTTCTATATAGTAGATCTTGGATATCCGAGGGTGGGATTTTTCTGGAATCTTTAAGTTCTCAGTTAAATACTGTTTAAAGGTTATCAGTGGTGAAATAGCCAGCTGCTTTGGGAAATTTATCAACCTCAGAGTATTTGATCGTTGATGATTTTCTAAAATTTCAATCCTATGTTGTAGAAAAATATTTTCCTTGATCAAATTCATCTGGATCTGTTGACAGTTTTGAACAGCAGCTGAGTTGTTTTCCATACTTTTACCCAGAGAAGTTACTTTTGTCTCTAATTCAGATATGCTTCCAATATCTAAATTACATTTCTGGGTAAATTGAGCAAACTTCTGCACAAATGAGGCTTCCAGTCCCACAAGTGCCTCCCATATATTTTCTAGTGTAATATTTTGAGGCTTACAAGGCAAAAACGACTTACTTGGGGTTCCCAAGTCAGGAAAAGAGGGTAAATCCGAGTTTCCTCCTGTGTCTCCATGATCTTCCCCAGTAATCTCTTCTCCTCCGCTCGCACCCGCTTCCATCGATGCGGGGATTGTCGGCGTCTCTGACACCACTTCGGCGCCAGGAGACCACGTCGGAGTTTTCTCACCCAGAGTATTCTGGGCCGTAGTTGACGCCATCGCCGGCATCGGAGGAGGAATCCTCACTTCGGGACTGAGCGTTGTTTCCGCCTCAAGCCGAGGGAGCGAGGGACCTCCCTCCGCTCCTCTCGGCAGCGAGGATAATCCCGTAGTCGTTCCCGATAGAAGGAAGCGGTCAAGTGTTGCAGTTCTAGGAAGTACAGGAATCGCGGGTCCAATTCGCTGTTTACCTCTCCTTTTAGGCATAATTTGAGTAAGTAAATAGCTTCTCAAGGTATTAAGTGACTGCAACGGTCAGAGCGACTTCCTATGCTGCTCATTCAGCCGCCATCTTGCTCCCCATTGGTTAATTTCTCTGGAAAGTGTTTATACACTAAATTATTCTATTTTGCACATCCAAGACTCATGCAGGAGGAGACCTTTAGAATAGTCTCACAACAGCAGTCTAGGTTGTCTAATTCCCAATTCTTTTGTGCAGAGACTACAAAAGGTTAAACTTCCATCTTCATTTAGGAGTAGCAGCTTGTGCACATTCACATTTTGGGCTAAACTGTAACACAAGATCAGCGGCTCTAACACAGATAGGTTCTGGACAGGAAAGATCATTCTTTTTTCTTAACTAACACATTTGGCTATATGCCAGCCAGAAGGATCAAGATACCCAGAGAGGTCTGACCAGAATTTCAGAGGAAACTAGTTGCCCAATGACAGTCAGCTGTTTATACTGTGTCAATCTTAAATCCATCCACAAGGTCAAATCCAGTTCAGAAAGGGAGGAACAGGACTCTGGATTTCAAAAAATGTAATGAGAGAAGAAATCAGGTTCATAGAGATCCCAATCAGGGCTAGTACCAGGCTCTCAGGCTACCACTGGAACAGAGGAGAAGCTGAATGGTTAGAGCAGCAGGGCGTGAAATAAATGCAAAATCCCAAAAATCCATAGTGATATTTAACTGCAGGTAATGCAGAATTAAATAGGAGAGAAAGGGAAATGCTAGAACTTTCAGTGTGCTGTAGTCACATTTTCCAACAGCATTCACTCTGCCTCATCTTTCATTGCAAGCCATCACCAGAGATTACTCAGTGGGGTCCCTAAAGAACACGATCAAACATCTGGCACCACCAGGTCCCTCTACTCCTGGAGCTTCTTATGGTTCCAAATTTAACTTGGAAAAGCATCCGTTCAGGGATCATTTCTAATAAGCACAGCAGCTGAGGCATGCTGTTCATCTTAATCGCGCCCAGAGAAAGCAGAGGGTACAGCATTCTGGTCTCACTAAGTTCTTTTAAGGTAGAAAGAGGAACACAATTCAGACTTTAAAATGGGCAAAATAAGCCATGCTGTAAGAGTTGCACTGTTAACCTACTGGTGAATTAAATTACAGTTCCTTTTTGAAACAGGACCCCTATTTTCAAAAGCGATCAGGGTCTCAGCTAGAACCAGAATTTGAATATTTATTGACAAACCGCCTTTATCCAAGGTAGAAGTACAAGAAAAGCATACATAATAAAATTATGTTACAGCAAATCTATGTAAGCACAAACTGTGTTCTGAAGTCCCATACATAACATGGAAGTCTGACAACACAAGACATGATCCCTTTTGGTTTTGGCCTTTCAGCCTCTTCTGGAACCTACCTCACCTATGGCAGACAAGTCTAAGTTCCGATGCCAAATATCATCATTTGCCGTTATCAAGGATTTCTCCCCATTCTTAATCCAGCTCCTCCTCCCACCTTCCCCAGTCACAGCATCCATCCCCCAGTTAGTTGAGTGGCACAGACCTCATCTTCAAAGCCCATAAAGGTGTCGCAGGAGTCAAGTCTGGCAGTCATACAGGCCAGTTTACCGCCCTGCTCTAATGTACGGTGACCTTCGACGATGAGCAATTCTTATGCAAATAAACTATTTTTGTGTCTAAAACAGTTATTGAGCTCTTATAAAATTAGGTCATGCCTAAAAGTATGTGGAGTGCAAGCCAACACAACCTTTTACAGTAGACGTGCACAAGCGGACTTTGGGCCGAGTATAGGCAGAGTCGTGATTTATGCTCGTATCTTCTAAAGTATATCCTAACATTTACACCTGGTCTCACGCAGGCAAAATGTCCACACCTTCAAGATAGTATTTTACAAAGTCACAGAGGCACCTTTGTGTCTTTGTAAAATAATGCTGAAAGAGGCCTTTTCTCCATCTCTAAAGCAGAATGGAGAATTAGGTCTTACCTGATTATTTTCTTTCCATTAGTTCTTCACACTATTCAAGGACATGTGGGTAGTCATGTCCATCGACCAGCAGGTGGAGACAGAGAATACAAAACTAAGAACCACTACTAGTAGCCCAGTTCCTCAGTATAGGTCCTCACGCAGTGAAGAAAGAATACCCAATCAGGTGCATGGTCAGCAACCAACCTAGCCAGCCACCAGAACTAACTGAAGGCTAAGTCCCTGGAAACAGAACATAAAGACAGAGCACAGTGCAGCCAATGATGGCATCAAGCTAAGGGAGAGCTCATGGAATAAGGTGAAGAACTAATGGAAAGAAAATGATCAGGTAAAACCTAATTTCTCCTTCTCTTACGTTACTTCCCACTATTCCAGGACATGTGGATGTTCAAAAGCAATCCTTACAAGGGAGGGGCAGGCGAACCCGCCACACACAAAACTGATGCCCCAAATGTGGCCTCTGACCGCGCGGTCACATCCACTATATAATGTTTACTGAAGGTATGCAGCGAAGCCCAAGTTGCTGTCCTACAGATATCAACTGGAGAGGACAGGGAGGCCTCTGCCCAAGAAGTAGTCGTACATCTGATGGAGTGCGCCTTCAAAATCTGTGGCAGAGACCTCCCTTCCAAGATACAGGCCGAGGCTACCGTCTCCTTCAACCAGCGGGCAATAGACGCCTTGGACGCCATGAGGCCTAACTTCTGCTTAGTGAAAAGCACAGAGTCTATGTGAACAACAAAAGTCATAGGTAGCCTCCAGGTAGAACAAGAGAGCCCTCTGCATATCCAGAAGCCTCAACGAGGCAAAATGGTCCCCCACATCCTCCCAACAAAAGGAAGATTCACCGATTAACATGGAAGGCCAAAACCACTTTGGGCAAGAAAGAAGGTACTATCCGAAGCAGAATGCTTCCTGGCCTGAATCAGGACAGCAATGACCAAATTTGAATAGCCCTTCTTCCTCAGCCGAACCCTCTCAAGGGCCAGGCTGTAAGATCAAAGGGGAAAGGATTCTCCATGGCCACCAGACCCTGACAGAGAAGACCTCAATTCTGAGAGAAGTGCAGTGGCTCCCCGTCCAAGAGCCTCACAAGATCTGCATATCACAGGCACCTCGGCCAGTTCGGGGTCACCAGGATCACCCTGCCCCAATGGGGCGCCACTCTCCTCAACAACCGGCCTATAATCAGTCATGGGGGAAAGACATACAGGAGGCCCTCGCTCGGCCATGGCTGCAGCAGGGCATCCAGACCCAGAAAGTCCCTTTCCCTGTAAAGGCTGAAGAACCATGGAACCATGGGAATGGGATGAGATCCAAGCAGAAAAGGCCCCAATGGCTCACCACAAACTGAAACGTCCCGGTCAACAGCTCCCACTCGCCAGGATCTAGAGAGTTCCGACTGAGAAAGTTGGCCTCCGTATTGAGTGACCCCGCAATGTGAGCAGACAAGAGGCAGCACAGATGCCTCTCCGCCCAGGCCATCAACAAGCTGGACTCTACTGCTAGCTGACTACTGCAAGTCGCCCCCTGCTTCTTGATATAGGCCACCGCTATCACATTGTCTGAAAATACCTGAACCGGGGCTCCCTCTAACAGCAGGGCAAAGAACTCAAGAGCTCTGCGAACCACAAGAAGATCCAGACAACTGATGGGCCAATGAACCTCCACCGGAGACCAAAAGCCCTGAGCCAGGTGACCCTTGCAATGGGCTCCCCAGACCAACAAACTGGCATCCATAGTCACCACCTCCCAGTGCAGGATCGGGAAGGGTGTGCCCAGACTCTATGACCGGAGAAGCAGCCACCACCTCATGACTCGTCTGACTGCCAGCATTCAAGGAAGCCAGATGCTGTAGTCTTCCAAAACTAGAGACCATCGACTGAGCAGACTGCTGTAGTGGACACATGTGTGCCTTCACCCAAGAGACCACTTCTATGGTAGCTATCATGGATCTGAGGGCCTGCACATAATCTCACGCCCGTGGCCAGGAAAGAAGCAGCAGCAAATGAATCTGACACACCAGCTTCACCTCCATCATGAAAACCTAAGCACATCGGGTATTGAAGAAGACACCCAAATACTGCAGCTGTTGCAACAGGACCAGCCTGCTCTTGCTGAAAATGATCACCCAACCCAAAGGCTGCAGAAGGTGGACCACTTTGGAAGTGGTCTCCAAGCTGTCCTGGTAAGACGATGCCCAGATCAGCCAGTCATCCAGGTACGAGTGAACACAAATTCCTTGCTTCCGTAGAAAGGCCCCCACCACTTCCATGACTTTGGAGAAGGTCCTCAGGCTGTGGCCAGGCTGAATGGTAGGGCTCTGAACTAAAAATGATGGCCCAGCACAGCAAAGCAAAGGAATTGTTGATGTGGCTCCCAGACGGGAATGTGCAAGTACACCTCCTTCACGTCAAGAGCGATGAGAAACTCCCCCTCTCGCACGGATGTGATTACAGACCTGAGGGTTTCCATCTAAAAATGCGCCACCAAGACACTTGTTGACCCCTTTGAGGTCCAGAATAAGTCGCAGGGCACCCTCTTTCTTTGAGACCACAAAATAGATGGAGTACTGACCCAGCCCGACCCAGGGTACAATGGCTCATAGGTCCGGCGAGGCCTCCACCGTACCTCTGATCTGCGCTGCCCAGGCGGTCCCTTGACAAGAGGATTGTAAGAAGAGTAGAGTGACCGGGCAGGAGAACTCCAACTTCTAGACCACGCAGAATATCCAGGACCCACTGATCCATAATGATGGTGGCCCATGCGTCCCGGAACGTCTGAAGATGTCCCCCTATTAGCATAGATGGGTGGGCTGGCCTGTAATCATTGTGATTGATTGGAGGAGGCAACCGCCCGCCCGGTAGGTTTCCTGACCCCCCTGAAAGGAAGACCGCTGGGAATGAAAACGTGACCTCTGGCCAAAGGATGGGCAGCCAAGCCTATATTTCTTGTTGTCATGAAACTATGCATGAGCGGAGGAGCGAGGCCTATCTTTAGGGAGTCGCTGAGGCTCAAACTCACCCAGCTTCTTAACCAAATTGCTCAGGTCCTCCCCATACAGCAATTTACCCTGAAAGGCCAATTTGACCAGACGGGCCTTCGAGGCAGCATCCATTGCCCAAGCCCTCAGCCAGAGCGGACACCTTGCAATGACCACCAATGACATACCCTTGACCAAAGCCTGAAGCATGTCATACATTGTGTCCGCAAGATAGGCCAAGCCTGCCTCCATCCGGACTGCCCAAGGGCTGCCTTGGAAGACGGACCTTTGGTGCCACTGCAAATAGGCACATGCGGCAAAGGAGCTACAAATGGATGCCTGTAGCCCCAAAGCTGCCACCTCAAAGGCTTGCTTCAAGGCCTGTTACAGCTTCCTATCTTGTAGGTCCTTTAAGGCCACTCCGCCTTCATCCAGCAAGGTTGTCTTCTTGGTGACTGCCGTCACCACCAAGTCCACCTTAGGAAAGGCAAACTTCTCCTTCTCTTTCAGGACTATAGGATAGAGATGGGTCATGGCCCTTCTCACCTTTAGGCCCATGTCAGGCACACTCCATTCTGCGGTAATCAGGTCCTGAATATCCAGGTGCACAGGGAATGCCTTGGACAGACCTCAAAGGCCCTTCAGAAGGCTTGCTGACTGACCAGCTGCAGGAGCCACCAAGGGTTCCTCAATGGAGAGCGTTGCCAGCACCTCAGAGATCAGGGAACCTAACTCCTACTGCTGAAACAGTCTTAGCACCCGAGGGTCATCCCCCTTCCTCTGAGGGAGCTCACCTTCCTCCAAAGGCTCCTCCAGCAAGGGCCCCTCTAAGCAAACTGACCTGACCTCCGACTGAATAGAGACCTGAGACCAAATCTCCCCGGGGTCATCCCCAAGATCCGCCCATGACCTCTTGGGGGCCGGGACACCCCCGCCTCTGTGCACACCGGATCCGTCAACCTGTTTGAGAAGAGGCAGCCTGTTTCAGTAGGTAGGCCTGATAGAGCAGGACAACAAACTCCAGTGAGAAAGGCAGTCCCTGACCCAGGGCTCCTCCCCCCACCACGAAGGGAGTACCACTTTCTCAGCAGCCTGCGCGGGAACCTCGCAATCCACCAAATTCAAAATGCCTACCGCTCCTGCCTCCTGCTGAGGCAAGGTGCCAAGATGCTGGATTAGGGACCCGGAGATGGAAGCCTCCAGCTGCTGCAACTGCAATCGCCCTGCCGGCACCATTCCAGAGTCAGCCCCTCCACTCGGAGTCACTGGCCTACACACCATGCAGTGGCCCGAGGAGTGCCGTGTCCCCCACAAGAGGCTCAGCACTTGATCCCTTCCACGGGGGCTGCCATGCCAGAGACCGCCATTCCTCCCAAACAAAAACACGTGGCACACCGCACAACACCTCCTGGCTTTCTGCTTTTTTATCTTTTCTTTTTTTTAAATGAAGTGCTGGAGGACACCATAAAAAAGAAAACCAACTACACAACTCCCCCAATGACGTCCCGAGGCCCCACATGCCCCAAGACAGACTAATCGCACCAGGACCACTCACCCCTGAAACAGCTGGGCACAGCACCACTACCGGCCCGCTCACACACTCTGTGCTGTTCCTGCAAAGAAGAGGTGTCTTCTGTACTCCTTTTTTTTTTTTTTTAACTCGGGTCCGATTGCTGAACAGGCACTCTAACGGAGGAAAGAAGTGCAGGGGAAAGGGTGGAAACTCCACAAGCGGGAGACACGACAGGGATCAGCACCACCAGGTACGTCAGCCCTAACACAGGATGCCACGCTCAACTGGGGGGGACCAGTTGACCAACTGGACCAGGAGCCAAGGCCTAAGAGCCAGAAACAGATGTAATCTGTCCAACCACCTGCTGGAGACAGAAGATACTGAGGAACTGGGCTACTAGCAGGGGGATATGTAGTGGTGCTCAGTTCTGTATTCTCTATCGCCACCTACTAGTCGATGGACATGAATACCCACACGTCCTGGAATAGTGGGAAGTAACGTAATGGAAGCCCTGTTATAAAATGAACCCCATAGTGTCCAATCAGTGTGCATTACCAATGAAACAATTTACAGTCATAGCCACAACTTTGTTTTACTTTTATGTACTGGTTTATTGTATTCAGTCCCTTCAAATTCTGGACTAGGAGGAAGTTTGTTTTGCCTTTGTTTTGATTTTCTTCTGCTATCTATGGACGCGTCATTCATGTTTTTTGCAGAACATCTGGAAGTAGGATCGGACAAGTCACAGAGCTCCCCATCTGGAAGGCTCACAGAGGATGTGGATTCTGGCCCATTGGAATTTGTGAACGAATGCATGACCAAACTGGAATTTGGTAATGGAAAAGAGAAACATTTCCCTTCTCTTTCTGGGACATTGTCCGCTTAGACAAAAGCCTGGAAGTGACATTATCTGTGAACTCCTTAAATTTGAAGACCTTAGTGGTGCGTATTCTACTGCTTTTCTGTCTGAGTTATGTGCTAACCCACCTCTGCTGTTGTGCATTCCAGGACTGCTCTGTCTCCTTCTGTGCCTCTAGTGTTGCCACAAATGCGGTGGTTTATAGCCATCAGCCCCACCCACCTGAAAATGACATCATCCGTGAGCTTCTTAAATTTGAAGACCAGCATACACAAGGAGGAGGACCTTTGTGAGGTCCTTCGAGCGCACCCTGAGGGCACACCCCTCATCTTTGCACTCGGCCTGTTATCTGAGCTATGGCCCTTTCTATTCTGGCCCCTCTGCCTTAGCTATCCCTTCTCACTACTACTACTATTTAGCATTTCTATAGCACTACAAAGCGTACGCAGCGCTGCACAAACATAGAAGAAAGACAGTCCCTGCTCAAAGAGCTTACAATCTAGTAGACAAAAAATAAAGCAAACAAATCAATTAATGTGTAGAGGAAAGAGGAGAGGAGGGTAGGTGGAGGCGAGTGGATACAAGTGGTTACGAGTCAAAAGCAATGTTAAAGAGGTGGGCTTTCAATCTAGATTTAAAGATGGTCAAGGATGGGGCAAGACGTAGGGGCTCAGGAAGTCTATTCCAGGCATAGGGCGCAGCAAGACAGAAGGAGCGAAGTCTGGAGTTGGCAGTAGCGGAGAAGGGAACAGATAAGAAGGATTTATCCAGGGAATGGAGTGCACGGGAAGGGGTGTAGGGAAGGATGAGTGTGGAGAGATACTGGGGAGCAGCAGAGTGAGCACATTTATAGGTTAGTAGAAGAAGTTTGAACAGGATGCGAAAACGGATAGGGAGCCAGTGAAGCGACTTGAGGAGAGCAAATTCCAGTTTTCAGGGGCTGTAGGCCCACAACCACCTACTGCACCCCTCAATCCTCATGGGCCCAGTGCCCCTCCCTCCTAACGCACAACCTACTCCCCTACCAGTTGAACCACTCTCCATTGGACTACTTAATTCCCACTCCTTGCAGGGTAAATCTCATCTGGGCCATGATCTTATCATGGCCAACCATCTACATGTCTTTTGTCTTACTGAGACTTGGCTGACAGATGCTGACGTCACCTATATACATCAAGCCACTCCATCGGGTTTTTTTATGTCTGTAATCGATCAAATCGATGTGGTAACGGTCTTGCAGTAATTTATTTTTCCCAGGTACAGCTGTCATGTTTCGCACCCATTCAACTCTCATCTAGAGTCTCTGTGCTTCCAACTAGCTACTCTACCAACCACCTCTTTCTTCCTACCACTCGTCCCTGCTGTCAGCGGCCTCCTTTCAGCTTCTTTACACTACAATCTCCAACCACTGACTAGATCCTACTTATCCAGTCATTCTAGGGGATGCAAATCTCCACCTGGATGACTCTGCTTCCTCTGCTACTCGTCTGTCCCTGGGCTTTCCTTCTAGAAATCTCAGCAATATTATGTCTACTTCCTCCTTGCTGAATTGAACTTAGATCTTGCTAGTTTTTCTCAATTGCCCTTTGACGACAGATTACTCCTGCCAGAATTCTGCACAACTGGGCCTTGGCTGGCAGCAGATCCTGTTGCAGTCGGAAAAGCTTCAGGCCCTAAAAGTTAGACACCCAGGGGGAAGTAATTGGAATTTATCATCTGCCTCCAGTGAGATGGCTGAAAATAAAGAGCAAATGGTTTCCATTGACTGCTTGAGTGTCTCAGCTTTCCTAAATTCCTCTCAGAATAACATTTTCACATGGACTACACTGTTAATCTCCCTATGTTCTGAATTCTATAAAAATTACTTTAAGTCAGATACTGAGAGAATTCATCGATGTTGCCTGGCTACATGGCTGAGGAGAAAATCTTTCCTCCAACTGAAACAACAGGTGACTGTAACGGGGGAACATTCCTTAAGTTTCACTATAAATGTATTATTGGGAACTAGGGAAATAAGTTCATCTTCTTTTAACCTTTGAAGCTAGAGAACATTGTTAAACATGCTATTTGAGATAAAATTTCTATGTTGTTGAATTGCTTTGGGTGGGAGGTCTGTTCTGTATCTATTTCGAGGGGGACCTGCCTAGTTATTACATTATTCTATGTTATGTTTTATTAAGGAGTTTTATGCAAGCACAACACATTGCATTTACTTGTAAACATATGCATTTAATTAAAGGCAACCATAAAAATAAATTACTATATGCTATTCTAGGATTTACTTATGTTTATATTCTTAGAACTCTCACTCCCCTCTCAGTGTGGATTTGGGATGAAATATTCCGAATTTGTTTTTAGGATATCCTTCCTGGGATGTGCTTATCGTTCTTTAAATATTTCATCCATGCTTAGTGATTTACCTTGCAAATCTAACTTTAAAATTTCAATAAAAATGTAAAAACTCTCAAGGGGCATTTCACATACTTCTTCAATTATTTTAAAGCTCTAAGCGCTGCTCAGGAATCGGAATGAAAAAAATACAGAGCATCTCTGGGCAAGCAGATAAAATGATATCTGACTGAGATGCTTTTGCTGCTCTGGCGGAACCTGAATAGCCTGAGAAAGATATGTTAGGAGATGATTTAACAGCTTTTTAATTAACATGTCATTCAGATACAGCCAATAAACAGGGAATATAATAGTTGTCCACTGGGTACAATGTTTACTGTTATTGTTTCAGCGTTTCTATAGCACTCTAAACCAGGCCGCCTGTGTGCCTAAAATTCATTGTGCAGAGTAGAAGTGGGGGCCCAAAGGCAGGGCTGGAAGGAGCGGCAGCGGCCTGCAACAGACACCTTTGCTGCGTACCAAAGGAAGGAAATGGAGAAACATAACATACAGAGAGCAGAGACGCCAGAAAAAGAACAAGTTTGACTATCCAGTCTCTCAAGTTCAAATCTGTCCAGCTAGCTCATGACTGTCTTGTCTATACTTTACCCTGCTTATATCACAATGCCAGCCTTCTCAGTCAGTCAGTGGCCTCACCCACTCCACATACTGTACTGTCTGTGCTTATACCCTGCTAATATCACAATGGCAGCCTTCCCACTCAGCCGGGGAACCTAACCCACCCCATATACTGAAATGTCTGAGCTTATACCCTGCTAATAGCACAGTGCCAGCCTTCCCACTTAGCCAGGGGACCTCAACCACACCACATACTGTACTGTTTATGCTCACACCCTACTAAGAGCAGACTGGGTGCCCCTCCCATGTAGCCAGAAGCCCCTCTGACAACACATACAGTACTGTTTTTAGATTTCTAGAAAAGATGTCAGAAGACTGAAATGTGTGAGATTCAAGTTGCACTAATGGTGTACATTTTTCTAGCCTGTTTATTAGTTTTTGCTTATTTCATTTTTTGCTTTCCTCTTATTTGAGAATAAATTGGCAATGGTGAACAAAGCCCAACAATACAGCTGTTTCTTTATCCCCCACCTTCTAAGAATGGACAGGTAAGGGAAGAAGTTCCCTCAACAGCAGTCTAAACTACGGTCTTTAACAACAGTTCATGGTCAGGATGATGTGATTCATTCAAGAGCTACTTTCAGTGCTATTCCAAAGTCAGCCACTGGGTGTCATTGTACAAGTAGCACACTGTTCTCCCAAGTGTAAAGAAATGCACCAGCCTGAGGTATGGGACCCTAAGTTGGAAAGTCTCTTCCTCCTTGCAAGCTGTGCATGCTAATCCTCAACCCAAGAAAAAGAAAAGCAGGAAAATAGTCTGCCCTTATTATAGAATAAATAAAGAATAGCACCTTCCTCTGCCCATCACAGTCTCCTGAACTTTCACCTTTCCTCACCTGAGTTAGGGCACTTTATCTAAGTGTTATTCATCTATAGAAAGTAGTTGCTGGGAGCCATCTATTGTGGATTGAAAACTAGTTAAAAGATAGAAAACAGAAACCCCAGGGGTCTGTGCTGGGCCCGCTGCTTTTTAACATATTTATAAATGATCTAGAGATGGGAGTAACTAGTGAGGTAATTAAATTTGCTGACGACACAAAATTATTCAAAGTTGTTAAATCGTGAGAGGATTGTGAAAAATTACAAGAGGACTTTATGAGACTGGGAGACTGGGCATCCAAATGGCAGATGACGTTTAATGTGAGCAAGTGCAAAGTGATACATGTGGGAAAGAGGAACCCAAACTATAGCTATGTGATGCAAGGTTCCACATTAGAAGTCTGTCGAGCAGGGACTGTCTCTTCATGTTAGAGTGTACAGCCCACTTCTCCTCTCCCTTCACTCTCTATCTCAGTTGATAACACCCTCATCGTCCGCGTCTCATCTGTCCGCAACCTCGGTGTCATCTTCGACTCCTCCTTCTCCTTCTCTGCGCATATCCAACAGATAGCCAAGACCTGTCGCTTCTTCCTCTATAACATTAGCAAAATTCGCCCTTTCCTCTCTGAGCACACCACCCGAACTCTCATCCACTCTCTCATTACCTCTCGCCTTGACTACTGCAACCTACTCCTCACTGGCCTCCCACTTTGCCATCTATCCCCCCTTCAGTCCATTCAGAAGTCTGCTGCACGTCTTATCTTCCGCCTTGACTGATATACTCATATCACCCCTCTCCTCAAGTCACTTCACTGGCTTCCGATCAGATACCGCATACAGTTCAAGCTTCTCCTACTAACCTACAAATGCACTCGATCTGAAGCCCCTCCTTACCTCTCTACCCTCATCTCCCCTTACGTTCCTACCCGTAACCTCCGCTCTCAAGACAAATCCCTCCTTTCAGTACCCTTCTCCACCACCGCCAACTCCAGGTTCCGCCCTTTCTGCCTCACCTCACCCTATGCTTGGAACAAACTCCCTGAGCCCATACGCCAGGCCCCTTCCCTGCCCATCTTCAATCATTGCTCAAAGCCCACCTCTTCAATGTCGCTTTCGGCACCTAACCACTACACCTCTACTCAGGAAATCTAGACTGCCCCAACTTGACATTTCGTCCTTTAGATTGTACGCTCCTTTAAGCAGGGACCGTCCTTCTTTGTTAATTTGTACAGTGCTGCGTAACCCTAGTAGCGCTCTAGAAATGTTAAGTAGTAGTAGTAAGTCAGCAACTGGGAAAGGGATCTAGGTGTCAAAGTTAATGATATGTTGAAACCCTCTGCTCAGTGTGCTGCAGTGACTAAGAAAGCAAATAGAACGTAAGGTATTATTAGGAAGTAATGGAAAACAAAAATGAGGACATTATAATGCCCTTGTATCACTCCATGATGCGACTGCACCTCAAATATTGTGTGCAGTTCTGATCACCGCATCTCAAAAAAGATATGGTGGAATTAGAAAAGGTACAGAGAAGGACGACGAAAATGATAAAAGGGATGGGACGACTTCCCTATGAGGAAAGGCTAAAGAAACGGCTGAGGGGAGATATAATAAAGGTATATAAAATACTGAGTGGAGTGGATGTGAATCGCTTGTTCACTCTTTCCAAAAATACTAGAACTAGGGGGTATGCAATGAAGCTAAGTTGTAAATTTAAAATAAATTAGAGAAAATATTTCTTTACTCAACAAGTAATAAAACTCTGGAAATCATTGCCAGAGAATGTGGTAAAAGCAGTTAGTTAGTAGGTTTTAAAAAAGGTTTGGATAATTTCCTAAAAGTCCATAAGCCATTATTAAGATGGACTTGGGAAAATCCACTGCATATTCTAGGATAAGCAGCATAAAATCTGTTTTGCTGTTCTGGGATTTTGCCAGTTACTTGTGACCAGGACTGGCCACTGTTGGAAACAGGATACTGGACTTGATGGACCTTCGGTCTGCACTAGTATGGCAATGCTTATGTTCTTACGCTTTTATTGGAGAAACATGCCAGATGCTAAAGACGAGACTCAATTTACACAGATATAATATTAAACATTCCAGTACCAACCAGGATGTCACCTCTGTGGGACAGCACTTTACAAAACCAAACACTGCATTAATGATCTTATGGTGAGAATAATGAGCCGGGGGAGGCGGGGCTGGAGGTTGGGAGGCGGGGATAGTGC
The DNA here is from genome assembly GCF_901765095.1 of Microcaecilia unicolor. NCBI lineage: Eukaryota > Metazoa > Chordata > Amphibia > Gymnophiona > Siphonopidae > Microcaecilia > Microcaecilia unicolor. Next base: position 615,509,404 of record NC_044031.1, read on the forward strand.
TGGGCAGACTTATACGGTCTGTGCCAGAGCCGGTGGTGGGAGGCAGGGATAGTGCTGGGCAGACTTATACGGTCTGTACCAGAGCCGGTGGTGGGAGGCGGGGCTGGAGGTTGGGAGGCGGGGATAGTGCTGGGCAGACTTATACGGTCTGTGCCAGAGCCGGTGGTGGGAGGCAGGGATAGTGCTGGGCAGACTTATACGGTCTGTACCAGAGCCGGTGGTGGGAGGCGGGGCTGCTGGCTGGGAGGCAGGGATAGTGCTGGGCAGACTTATACGGTCTGTGCCCTGAAGAGCACAGGTACAAATCAAAGTAGGGTATACACAAAACGTAGCACACATGAGTTGTCTTGTTGGGCAGACTGGATGGACCGTGCAGGTCTTTTTTCTGCCGTCATCTAACCTGCATTAATCTATGAATTACTATGCATAAAGTTGATTCACACATGTCAAAAATAGTGTTTTAACGTAAATAAGAAGCCCAAATCCAAAAATTAAGAAAAAAAAAAAGGCCAAAATGAAGCAAACCTTTTTCTCCATCCTCAGTGGACACCTATCTGCTGAGAACTGAAAGAAGACCATCATGTCACAAATGCCACAAGACATCTTTCAATATTTTAAGTCCCTACTGACATGAGAAGGTTGACCAATCAACTCAGAAGTATAAAATTCTCTATCCTAACTACAACAGGTTTCTTTCAATTTACTTAGCGATGTTGCTCTGACTTCTCGCTGTTGAAAGGATTTAGGTCAGCAACCATTTAGAAAACGATCCTATGATTAATGTTATTTAGAAACTGAGAATGGTGGTTTCCACATGGATGAAAGTAATCAAGCAGTTAGAAATATCAGCATTTAATCACTTTAAATAAGAACACGATTGTTGTTCAGATTTCAGCATTCTGTGGTAAGAGCAAGAAATCTCTGAAATACATGCAAAAACATAATCCCTGAAGAAGACAATCCTCTCAGTAATTAACTCCTTTTAATCTGGACAAATCAACTCCCTGTATGAACTCAATAGCTGTAAATGAAAACCATGAAGTGTTTACTTTATTTTTTATGAAGCACTAAAGATAAAAATGTTCAACAAAATTAAAAGATCTGATAATGATCTCATCTCCGTCTAGAGTCTTAGTGCTCATGAGACCCTCCCAACTACCCTACTGAGACTACAGCCCAAGTGCTCCTCTCCTGAGGCCTTGTACTACTGCCATTCTCAAACTATGGCCCAAATTATCCTCTCAAATCCTAGTACTCCTTTGGGGCAAGGAAGGGATAGTAGATGGCATGGATGGACAAACTAGATAGGTCATATGGTTTTTATTTGCCCTCATTTTTCTATTATATGTTTAATTCCCAGCTTTAAGTGAGTCCTGGTACTCCTCTACCACATGATACCTCCCAAACTGACATTAGAAAAGATTACTGAATTAATATCTGATTGTGTTTATGTGTTGTCTTTCTTGCGTATCATGGTATATAGTTTATTGTTATCTGCATAGAAAGTTTAGATATGCAGGACACATTGAAGAAAGAAGGAATAACCTAACGGTTAGTGCAGCGGCATGAGAACCAGGGGAACAGGGTTCAATTCCCATTGTAGCTCCTTGTGACTCTGGGTAAGTCACTTAAACTTACACTGCCTCAGGTACAAAATAAGTACCTTTACATAACATGTAAACTGCTTAGATTGTAAATACAGAAAGGTGGTATATCAAGTCAAATCCCCCTTTCACTTTCCTTTACAGAGGAGTGTGGTAGCCGTGTTAGTCCACTCTTAAGGTTATCAATAGAAATCAAACAAAATAAAACATGGAAAAGAAAATAGGATGATACCTTTTTTATTGGACATAACTTAATACATTTCTTGATTAGCTTTCGAAGGTTGCCCTTCTTCGTCAGATCGGAAATAAGCAAATGTGCTAGCTGACAGTGTATATAAGTGAAAACATTCAAGCATTACTATGACAGTCTGACAGGGTGGGAGGATGGGGGTGGGTAGGAGGTATGCATGGGGACATCAAAGCATATCATTGATATTCTAACAGGATGGGTGTGGATAGGTGAGGGGAGGGTGATCAACAGAGACATACAGCTTTATGGTTTATAGTGGGCTAGGAACCCCAGATCCTTGTTAAGTCCTTTCTGTTGGGTGTTAAAATATTCAATCATTCTGACTTCAAAGGTCTTAAAGTTTTAAAGTTACCTTTCAGGATTCTCACTGTGAAGTCACTGGTACAGTGTCCTGGTCCTGTAAAATGCTGACCAACAGGTGTGGGAACCCTACTGGCACCAGTATTGTTCATGTGATGTCTATGTAAATTGAATCTTGTCTTAAGCATCTGGCCTGTTTCTCCAATATAGCATCCCCACCAGTACTGGCCTTCCGACAGCCACCCAACTTAAAACACAAGCTAATCAGAAGTAAACTTCCATCACAGACTGAAAAGGAACAGAAGGGCACACTTCCCTGTAATTTATCCAGTTGCAAACTATGCCAAAATATTTCACAGGATCCCAAAGTCATCCACAAAGGAAAGATATTCAACATAAAGGGATCTTTCACTTGCTCATCTTCCAATGTGGTATATATCATTCAATGTAAAAAATGTAACGAAGGATGCTATATTGGAGAAACAGGCCAGATGCTTAAGACAAGATTCAATTTACATAGACATCACATGAACAATACTGGTGCCAGTAGGGTTCCCACACCAGCACATCTCCCCTCAGTCTTATTTCTTTCAAACTGATGAGCATTTTAAATTCTTGATGCAGAAGTTAATAATATTGTTCAAATGATCAAAGGGAACCTAGAAGAATGTATGTGTGTATATTCAGAAGAAAATAATATCTTGTTTTCTTGGTCAAATGAACAGATTATATCCTACAAATATTCTGGTTTTCTCCAAAACATACTGGGTTACTAGAACCCTGCACTGCTGTGTATAAAAATGATTTCATCTTGCAAGGTTTAACTTTTATAAACAGTTCTGCATCCTCCCATGCAGTGTACCTTGTTTCCGTAACTCTGTCTGGCCTTTGTGAAGCCTATGTACAGCTTATTAACCACAGGCCAATCAGCCCAGCTTAACCTCTTGAGAGTGAGATCCATAGAGTATGGCTTAACAAGGACAATTCTTGAGACTGCAGTCCAAAGAGCTGGCTTAACGGGAACACCTCTTGAGACTGCAGTCCAAAGAGCCTGGCTTAACGGGGAAACTTCATTACAGTACAAAGAGTCCGGCTTCAGAGGGAAACCTCTTGAGACTGCAGTCCAAAGAGCCCAGCTTAACGGGGAAACCTCTTGAGACTGAAGTATAAAGAGCCCAGCTTCAGGAGGACACCTCGAGACTGCAGTACAAAGAGCCCGGCTTCAGGAGGACACCTCTTGAGACTGCAGTCCAAAGAGCCCAGCTTAACGGGGAAACCTGAGACTGCAGTACAAAGAGCCAGGCTTCAGGAGGACACCTCGAGACTACAGTACAAAGAGCCCGGCTTCAGAGGGACACATCTTGAGATTGCAGTACAAAGAGTCCAGCTTAACAGGGACACCTCCTGAGACTGCAGTACAAAGAGCCTGGCCTCAGGGGATCACCTCTCGAGACTGCAGTACAAACAGCCTGGCTCAACAGTACACCTCTTAAAACTACAGTCCAAAGAGCCAGCTTAACAAGGACATCTAAAACTGCAGTCCAAAGAGCCTGGCTTAATGGGACACACCTCTTGAGACTGCAGTCCAAACAGCACAGCTTAACAGGACACTTCTTGAAACTGCTAGCCTGCTCTTTGCACATCCTGGAGCAAAACATCAACAAAGGTAGAGGACTCAAAGAAGAATGAAGCTGCAAACTCAGCACCAAGATGGAGTGGAGGAGTGGCCTAGTGGTTAGGGTGGTGGACTTTGGTCCTGGGGAACTGAGTTCGATTCCCACTTCAGGCACAGGCAGCTCCTTGTGCCTCTGGGCAAGTCACTTAACCCTCCATTGTCCCATATAAGCCGCATTGAGCCTGCCATGAGTGGGAAAGCGTGGGGTACAAATGTAACAAAAATAAAAAAATAATAAGAGCAAAAACATAAGACAACCTGAAATGAGACACAATGACACAGGACACTAAGAAGGGAAACTTTTATTTTAAAGCTTGAAGAAAAAAACTACATTCAAATCATGTGGACCCACAATCCTTCTCCTCCAATGAATAATCAAACAACAAATCAGTGCACATCTGGTAAGACGTGGGTCGCTGTCCGCACATGCTCAAAAAGGTTACTTAGAAAACTTTAGGAGGATTCTGTCCATCAGTTTCATTTTTATTTATTTATTAGGATTTATTTACCGCCTTTTTTAAGGAATTCACTCAAGCCGGTGTACAGTAGGAATAGATCAAACATGAGCAATAGGCAATTACAGCAGTAAAAATATTCGAACAACAATATAAAGTATGGCATGGTATACTACTTGCAATGACAACACAATATCTAGAACATTATAATTGGTAGTGAAGGGTAAGGCAAAGTTGTAACATATAGATGAGTAAGAAAGTAGGAAGAATTAGAAAGTAAGGTCAGAGAGATGGTTAAATATTATCTCAGCTACGGTAGGAGTGGATAAACATGTCCCGCTGCAGTATGTGCAGCCCAAGTCAATCCTTGTGTGTGTGAGTGAGACTATAAGTGTTATAAGTGACCCATAAGTGTTAGTCATCCTTCCTTAGAGAACAGGAACAATGCATTGCACAGGCTGCCAATTCAACCAAGCAGCTGTTCAGTATAGTAAACAGCCTACTGCAACCCCCACAACAAAACCAGCCTGCCCAGTCTAAACTGAATTGCAATGATTTTGCTGCATACTTTGCCAACAAAATTAAAAGTCTCCACCAGGATTTACAGGCAATCCCACCCAGTGCCCAACCAGTCAATCAGGGGTGCACAAACTCGCCCCCTCCTAACAGCGACAGATGGAACACTTTTAACCCAATGACAGAGGAGAGCCTTGACAAAATTCTAAGACAACTTCGACCAACTACCTGCTCCCTCAATCCCTGCCCATCAAAGATAGTGCAGCAGGCAAGTATGGGCCTTATAGAAGGCGTCACAAAAATTGTGAACACCTCTCTTTCTAATGGGCAACTACCAACAGCATTAAAAAGGGCAGTGGTTCACCCTCTGCTGAAAAAAAAAAACAACCTTGACCAGGACAAACTTGAAAGTTACAGGCCAGTATCCAACATCCCATTTCTAGGGAAACTCATAGAACAAACAGTCTGTGTTCAACTTAATGAATGGCTAGAAAAGAGTAACTGGCTAGATCCATGTCAATCTGGATTCAGACCCGGTTATGGAACAGAAACGGTCCTCGTCTCCCTGCTAGATGATCTTCACAGAAACCGAGACAAGGGATTCGCCTCAATGTTAGTACTGCTAGATTTCTCAGCAGCTTTTGACACTGTGGATCATGATATCTTGCCAGCACAACTGACAGAAACAGGTATCAATGGAACAGTACTTGCTTGGTTCAGATCCTATCTATCAGACAGGCAACAATCCATAATGTTAGGCAGCAACTCATCACCACCATGGACACTGACCTGCGGGGTACAACAAGGATCGATACTGTCACCTATTCTGTTCAATAGCTACCTCAAGCCACTAGCTGAGCTGATTCAGTCAATGGACACTCAGTTCTACATCTATGCGGATGATGTGCAGCTACTCATACCCATTGAACCTGACTTACCCTACAGCTTGAATAAACTGATTACTTGTCTAACATCAATTCAAGAATGGACTAAACACAACAAGCATTGCCTGAACCCAAGTAAAACCGAGCTTCTCTGGGTCCCTAACACAAGTGAATACATACCTGACATCAAAATCCCTTTTGGGAAGTATGAAGTCCCCCTCAAATCGCAAGTCAGGAACCTTGGAATACAGTTAGATTCAACACTTACTCTGATTCCCCAAATCCAAGCAACCTTCAAGAGCTGCTTCTACTATTTGCAACAGCTACGCTGCCTCTCTCCTTACATCAAGAAATCCCAGTTGTGCATGCCACAGTAACATCAAGACTGGATTACTGCAATACACTATACAATGGTCTGACTACAAAGGGTCTGCACCAGCTCCAGTTGATTCAGAATGTAGCAGCAAGACTCATAGAAGGTTGCAAGCGACGTGACCACATCACACCATTTTTGCAAAAACTTTGTTGGCTACCAGTACAATACAGGACTAAATTTAAAACTCTATGTCTGATCTTCAAGGCCCTGAAAGGAAATGGCCCCGAGTATCTGAAGAATAGGATGATCCTCCACACACCGCCAAGGACACTAAGGTCCTCCCAAGGACTTTCACTAACTACACCCTCTCCAAAAGACATTACACGATGTGATACCCGCAAGCGAGCCTTCTCCGGAGTAGCCCCCACACTCTGGAATGCATTGCCTGAAAGGCTTCGCTTAACACAAGACTATCTGTACTTCAGGAAGCTGGTGAAAGCTTGGCTCTTCAACCAAGCCTTTAATGGAAGAAGTAACTAACTTGTTAGTCTCACTCACACACACAAGGATTGACTTGGGCTGCACATACTGCAGCGGGACATGTTTATCCACTCCTACACTAGCTAAGATGATATTTAACCATCTCTCTGAACTCATGTGCAACTTTCTTCAAATCAGTCCCCTTACTTTCTAATTCTTCCTACTTTCTTACTCATCTATATGTTACAACTTTGCCTTACCCTTCACTACCAATTATAATGTTCTATTACGCATTGTGTAGTCATTGCAAGTAGTATACCATGCCATACTTTGTATTGTTACTTGAATATTTTTACTGCTGTAATTGCCTATTGCTCATGTTTGATCTATTCTTACTGTACACCACCTTGAGTGAATTCCTTCAAAAAGACGGTAAATAAATCCTAATAAATAAATAAACAGGAGCAAATAATAAATGTGAAAAGTGTTCCCAGAGTCAGAGCCCCTTTAAGCTATTTTAAAAATATTAGCTAAGCCAGCCACTATCCCCTGCATTGGCTCCTACAAGTAATTCAGGAACTCAATCGCCCAAGAAAGCTGGGAAACCTGAACCTGCGAAATAGCATGGACTGACGAAGCTGCTGCTCAGAGCCCAGCCAAGTATGTGAACTTTTCCCAGTCACTTAGCCACTCCCGCTGCAGCCGGCCTCAAGGACAAGCCAGTGAGAGTGAGAGGGCCGGGTGGGTAACATAATGATTTACGAGCAAGGTCAATCCTGCACTAAGGGCTGACAGGATGGATCAAGATTGCTTCCAGCAATGAAGGAGGGATCCATCATACAAGGGGGAGAGAGTACCAAATACAGGCATTACACTCTAGGGCAGGGTTACGGTTACAGTAAGAGAACCCATATACAGATGACGACATTTTACACAACATGAATACAGCAACTTACTTTTATCCAGTTGCAACCAGGCAAATAGCCGTGGATCACGTAAACACACGTAACCGAAAACAAGGAAATTCTCCAAATGATAAACGAGGGAATCCCCATTCCCAAACAGCTTACTCTCCAAATGGAAAGACATCCAGTAGAACAGGAATGGGGACAGATTCATGGATTGTAAAGGCTTGAAGATAGGGAAAGAGGGAGATGAGAGGAGAGGGGCTGGCAATGATTATTTGAAAAAGTTTTGCAAAGACCTATGTACTACTACTGTCCACAAATATGTAAGACAGTCCCTGCTCAGAGGAACTTACAATCTATTTAAAAAAAAGACAAACAGGACAAATAAGGGATAGAGAGTTACATTTAATGTGGGAATAATTTAAACATGGGTATTGAGGTGAATAAGGGGTTAACATTTAAACGCAGCCTCAAAAAGTTGGACTTTGAACCTGGATTTGAAAAGGGCCAGAGAGAGAGTAAGACTTACTAAGTCAAAGTCTATCCCAAGGTACAGCACATCTATATGGAAGGAATAGAATTTGCAGTGGAGAAGAAAGGCACAGATAAGAGTGACTTAAATGATGAGCAGTCTTCCCTGGAGGGTTTTAGCGAGAGATGAGAGATACTGAAGAGCTGCAGAATGAATGAACGTGTAAGTCAGTAAGAAAAGTTTGAACTGCTTGTGGGAAAGAGATAGAGAGCCAGTGGGGTAATGCAAGCTGACGACATACAGTTATTCAAAGTTGTTAAACTGCAAGAGGACTGTGAAAAATTACAAGAGGACCTTACGAGACTAGGAGACTGGGCATCTAAATGGCATATGACGTTTAGTGTGAGCAAGTGCAACGTGATGCATGTGGGAAAGAGGAACCTGAACTATAGTTACAAGATGCAAGGTTCCACATTAGGAGTCACCGACTAGGAAAGGGATCTCTAGGTGTCATCACTGATGATACGTTGAAACTCTCTGCTCAGTGTGCAGCGGTGGTTAACAAAGAATGTTAGGTATTATTAGGAAAGGAATGAAAAACAAAAATGAGGATGTTATAATGCCTTTGTAACACTTCATGATGCGACCGCACCTTGAATAATGTGTGCAATTCTGGTCACCGAATCTAAAAAAAGATATAGTGCAATCAGGAAGGGTACAGAGAAGGACAATGAAAATCATAAAGGGGATGGGACGACTTCCATATGAGGAAAGGCTAAAGCGGCTAGGGTTCTTCAGCCTGGAGAAAAGACGGCTGAGGAGAGATATGGTAGAGATCTATAAAAAAATGAGTGGAGTAGAACGGGTAGACGTGAGTCGCTTTGTTTACTCTTTCCAAAAATACTAGGACTAGGGGCACGCAATGAAGCTGCAAAGTAGTAAATTTAAAACAAATCGGAGAAAATATTTGTTCACGCACCGTGTAATAAAACTCTGGAATACGTTGCCATTGAATATGGTAAAAGCAACTAGCTTAGCAGGGTTTTAAAAAGTTTTGGATAACTTCCTACAAGAAAAGTCCATAAATCATTATTAAGATGGGGAAAATTCACTGCTTATTTCTAGGATAAGCAGCATAAAATGTATTGCACTGTTTTGAGATCTTGCCAGGTTCTTGTAACCTGGATTGGCCACGGTTGGAAATAAGAAGCTGGGCATGATGGACCTTTGGTCTGTCCTAGGATGACAATGCTGATGTTTTTATGTTATGTAGCAGAATTCTGGATAGAAGAGGAGAGAGATGGTTTAGGGGGAGATCTGCGAGGGGCAGGTGGCAGGAAGTGATGAGGATGTTCAGAAAGGACAGGATAAATTTTGGTGATGATAAGCTCCTTTGAGCAGGGACTGTCCTTTTTTGTTAAACTGTACAGCGCTGCGTAACCCTAGTAGCGCTGCAGTAATGTCAAGTAGTAGTAGAGGTAGAAAGAAATGACAGGTTTTAGCAGTCTGATGGATATGGGCAGAGAAAGAGGAGGAGTTAAAGATGATCCAAATGTTATGAAGGGAAAATAAGAAGCTTTGTCTTGTTCGTGTTCATTTTCAGATGGCAGTGGGATGTGCAGGCAGCAATGTAAAGACAAGCAGGCTAAGAATTGGGCATGATTTCTGGTGAAATTTCTTGTACAAAAAGGTAGATCTTGGTGGTCTCACTGTAAAGATAGCACTGAACACCAAGGGAGGAGATAAGAGCACCAAGAGAACAAATACTGTGCAAGAAGAGATGAAGTCCCAAGACAGAGCCCTGATGTACACCGATAGTGAGATAGCTGTGGAGAAGGATCTACCAAGATGGGAAATTGGAAGAGCGAGGGTGTCCAAAACAGAGGAGAGCTAGTGTTACAGGAAGAAACTGCCTCATTAGGTATCACAGTGGGAGAAAGGAGATAGGAAACAGTGGTGTACAAAGTCAACAGCCTGACGATTTCTAAATATGTTGGCGGTGATTAGGCAAGACTGTGGGAGAGAGTGGCTAAATATAAAAGTTATCAGATGATGGGGAAGAATTGGGGTAGAGAAATTTGAAAGCAAGTAGTTGGAGAAAAAGACAAGATTGAAGCATTGGTTGTGCTGGTGAGCAGGGGTAGTAGAACATTGTTAGAGGCTGAATGAGGATGTTAAAGCAAGAAACTGAGGCATAAAGACTCACAGAGGTCATCGGCATGAATTTTATTTTACTACATTTGTATCCCACATTATCCCACCTCTTTGCAGGCTCAATGTGGCTTACAATTCATCGTGGATACTGGAAATAGTGAAGAATATACAACTGGTTTACAAAAAGTTTTGGGTACATGATGGTGAAATACATGAAATTGTCGAGCAAAAGACATTAAAGAACATAAAGAACGTTTCTGGATATTTTGAAGAATGTACAGTTACACGTGTTGATCTTTGTGATATATTTTGTCGAAGAGATAAGTTTTCAGTAGTTTGCGGATGAATGTTAACGTCCCCAAGAATGAGGGAAGAGGAAGATGGTTCAAGAAAGAAGGAAAGCCAGGAGTCAAAGTCAATGAGAAAGGAAGAGGGAAACTTATCATGGGGTTGATGAATGACAGCTATCTGGAGAGGCAGTGGAGTGAATAGGCAGATGACATGGATCTCTAAAGGAGAAAAGGAGGTGGAAGAAGGGTTGAAACTTACTGGAGGGCAGGAGCCAGACACCACTAACACAGCCAATGAACAAGGTATATGGAGGAAAAGGTAACCATCCATGACATCACCTGAAGCGGAGTCTCGAAAGAAAAGCCAAGCTTCAGTTAAAGCACGAAGATGCAGAATATGAGATAAAGAGGCTGTGAATGTAGGCAGGTTTGTTGAAGAGAGACTGGACATTCCACAGGGTACATGAGACGAGGGAGGATCTGTACAGCTGGGGTGACAGTTGCTGGGGGACCAGGATTGGGATTGATATCACTAGTTTAGGAGAAGAAGGAGGAGTAGGAGAGTGCAGAAGACAGTAGCAGAGGCATAACATAGTAACAGTAAATGCCAGCAGATGAAGCCTCCACAGTCCATCCAGTCTGCCCAAAATAGTGTCCAGTTTTACCCGGCAGTCTGTAAAGGTTCCACTTTTCCATGATTAAACACTGGCATCACAAATAGGACAGGGGCAGAACATACAGTTGTTTTCAACCCTAAGAATGATTTATCCTTGTCCATAGCTGACAAAGTGAATGATACATACCTGTAGCAGGTGTTCTCCGAGGACAGCAGGCTGATTGTTCTCACGACTGGGTGACGTCCGCGGCAGCCCCCACCAACCGGAAGAAGCTTCGCGGGCGGTCCGCACGCAGGGCACGCCCACCGCGCATGCGCGGCCGTCTTCCCGCCCGTGCGTGACCGTTCCCGCCAGTTGAATGACAAGCAAAAATGATGAAAACGCAACTCCAAAGGGGAGGAGGGAGGGTAGGTGAGAACAATCAGCCTGCTGTCCTCGGACAACACCTGCTACAGGTATGTATCATTCACTTTCTCCAAGGACAAGCAGGCTGCTTGTTCTCACGACTGGGGTATCCCTAGCTCTCAGGCTCACTCAAAACAAGAACCCAGGTCAATTGAACCTCGCAACGGCGAGGATACAACAGAAAATTGACCTACGAAGAACAACTAACTGAGAGTGCAGCCTGACCAGAATAAATGCTGGTCCTGGAGGGTGGAGTTGGATTTACACCCCAAACAGATTCTGCAGCACCGACTGCCCGAACCGACTGTCGCGTCGGGTATCCTGCTGGAGGCAGTAATGTGATGTGAATGTGTGGACAGATGACCACGTCGCAGCTTTGCAGATCTCTTCAATAGTGGCTGACTTCAAGTGGGCCACTGACGCTGCCATGGCTCTAACACTATGAGCCGTGACATGACCCTCAAGAGCCAGCCCAGCCTGGGCGTAAGTGAAGGAAATGCAATCTGCTAGCCAATTGGAGATGGTGCGTTTCCCGACAGCGACACCTAGCCTGTTAGGGTCGAAAGAAACAAACAATTGGGCGGACTGTCTGTGGGGCTGTGTCCGCTCCAAGTAGAAGGCCAATGCTCTCTTGCAGTCCAATGTGTGCAACTGACGTTCAGCAGGGCGGGTATGCGGCCTGGGGAAGAATGTTGGCAAGACAATTGACTGGTTAAGATGGAACTCCGACACCAGCTTCGGCAGGAACTTTGAGTGGGTGCGGAACACTACTCTGTTGTGATGAAATTTGGTATATGGAGCATGAGCTACCAGGGCTTGAAGCTCACTGACCCTACGAGCTGAAGTAACTGCCACCAAGAAAATGACCTTCCAGGTCAAGTACTTCAGATGGCAGGTATTCAGTGGCTCAAAAGGAGGTTTCATCAGCTGGGTGAGGACGATGTTGAGATCCCATGACACTGCAGGAGGCTTGATAGGGGGCTTTGACAAAAGCAAGCCTCTCATGAATCGAACGACTAAAGGCTCTCCAGAGATGGCTTTACCTTCCACACGATAATGGTAAGCACTAATCGCACTAAGGTGATTCCTTACTGAGTTGGTCTTGAGGCCAGATTCTGATAAGTGCAGAAGGTATTCAAGCAGGTTCTGTGCAGGGCAAGAACGAGGTTCTAGGGCCTTGCTCTCACACCAAACGACAAACCTTCTCCACTTGAAAAAGTAACTCTTTTTAGTGGAATCCTTCCTAGAGGCAAGCAAGACGCGGGAGACACCCTCAGACAGACCCAACGCAGCGAAGTCTACGCCCTCAACATCCAGGCCGTGAGAGCCAGAGACTGAAGGTTGGGGTGCAGCAACGCTCCGTTGTTCTGCGAAATGAGAGTCGGAAAACACTCCAATCTCCACGGTTCTTCTGAGGACAACTCCAGAAGAAGAGGGAACCAGATCTGACGGGGCCAAAAGGGCGCTATCAGAATCATGGTGCCGTGGTCTTGCTTGAGCTTCAGTAAGGTCTTCCCCACCAAAGGTATGGGAGGATAAGCATACAGGAGGCCGGTCCCCCAATGAAGGAGAAAGGCATCTGACGCTAGCCTGCCGTGTGTCTGAAGTCTGGAACAGAACAGAGGCAGCTTGTGGTTGGTCTGAGAGGCGAAAAGGTCCACCGAGGTGGTGCCCCACTCTCGGAAGATCTTGCGTACCACTCTGGAATGGAGCGACCACTCGTGCGGTTGCATGACTCTGCTCAGTCTGTCGGCCAGACCGTTGTTTACGCCTGCCAGGTACGTGGCTTGGAGGAGCATGCCGAACTGGCAAGCCCAACGCCACATCCCAACGGCTTCCTGACACAGGGGGCGAGATCCGGTGCCCCCCTGCTTGTTGACGTAATACATTGCAACCTGATTGTCTGTCCGAATTTGGATAATTTGACAGGACAGCCGATCTCTGAAAGCCTTCAGTGCGTTCCAGATCGCTCCGAGCTCCAGGAGGTTGATCTGAAGATCCTTTTCCTGGAAGGACCACAGTCCCTGGGTGTGAAGCCCATCGACATGAGCTCCCCACCCCAGGCGAGATGCATCCGTTGTCAGCACTTTCGTGGGCTGTGGAATTTGGAATGGACGTCCCAGGGTCAAATTGGTCCGAATGGTCCACCAGTGCAGTGAAGTGCGGCAACTGGTGGAGAGGCGGATGACATCTTCTAGATTCCCAGTGGCTTGAAACCACTGGGAAGCTAGGGTTCATTGAGCAGATCTCATGTGAAGACGAGCCATGGGAGTCACATGAACTGTGGAGGCCATATGACCCAGAAGTCTCAACATCTGCCGAGCTGTGATCTGCTGAGACGCTCTGGTCTGGGAAGCCAGAGACAGGAGGTTGTTGGCCCTCGCTTCGGGAAGGAAGGCCCGAGCCGTCTGAGTATTCAGCAGAGCTCCTATAAATTCCAGAGACTGGGCTGGCTGGAGATGGGACTTTGGGTAATTTATCACAAACCCCAGCAGCTCCAGGAGGTGAATAGTGCACTGCATGGACCGGAGAGCTCCTGCCTCGGAGGTGTTCTTGACCAGCCAATCGTCGAGATATGGGAACACGTGCACTCCCAGCTTGCGTAGATACGCCGCAACCACCACGAGGCACTTTGTAAACACCCGTGGGGCAGAGGCGAGCCCAAAGGGCAGCACACAATACTGAAAGTGCCGTGCGCCCAGGCGGAATCTGAGATACTGTCTGTGAGCTGGCAGTATCGGGATGTGAGTGTATGCGTCCTTTAAATCCAGGGAACATAGCCAATCGTTTTTCTGAATCATTGGCAGAAGGGTGCCCAAGGAAAGCATCCTGAACTTTTCTTTGACCAGGAATTTGTTCAGGCCTCTCAGGTCTAGGATGGGAAGCATCCCCCCTGTTTTCTTTTCCACAAGGAAGTACCTGGAATAGAATCCCTGCCCTTCCTGCCCGGGTGGTACGGGCTCGACCGCATTGGCGCTGAGAAAGGCAGAGAGTTCCTCTGCAAGTACCTGCTTGTGGTGGGAGCTGAAGGATTGAGCTCCCGGAGGACAATTTGGTGGCAGGGAGGCCAAATTCAGGGCGTATCCGCACCGCACTATTTGGAGAACCCACTGGTCGGAGGTTATAAGAGGCCACCTTTGGTGAAAAAATTTTAACCTCCCTCCAACCGGCAGATCGTCCGGTACGGACACTTTGAGGGCGGCTATGTTCCCATGGATCCAGTCAAAAGCCCGTCCCCGGCTTTTGCTGTGGAGGCGCAGGGGGCTGCTTAGGCGCACGCTGTTGACAAGAACGAGCGCGCTGGGACTGTCCCTGTGCCTGACGAGGCCTTCGGGCCAGCTGGGTGTACCTACGCTTGGTAAAAGCATAGGGTGCAGCCTGCCGGGCCCGGGAAAAACGTCCACCTGCTGAGGTGGATGCTGAAGGCGTCCGGTGGGAGAGCTTGTCGAGGGCGGTTTCCCGCTGATGCAGTTGGTCCACCAGCGGCTCGACCTTCTCACCAAAAATATTATCCCCCCGGCAAGGGACGTCGGCCAGTCTCTGCTGGGTGCGGTTGTCCAGGTCAGAGGCACGCAGCCATGAGAGCCTGCACATCACTATACCTTGGGCCGCAGCACAAGATGCCACGTCACAGGTGTCATAGATACCCCTGGACAGGAACTTTCTGCACGCCTTCAGCTGCCTGACCACCTCCTGAAAAGGCCTGGACTGCTCCGGCGGGAGCTTGTCAACCAGGTCCGCCAGTTGCTTCACATTGTTCCGCATGTGGATGCTCGTGTAGAGCTGGTAAGACTGGATGCGGGTCACGAGCATGGAAGATTGGTAGGCCTTCCTCCCAAACGAGTCCAGAGTGCGAGACTCCCGCCCCGGGGGCGCCGAGGCGGTATCCCTCGAACTCCGTGCCCTCTTGAGAGCAGAATCCACGACCGCCGAGTCATGAGGCAATTGGGGCCGCATTAACTCTGGGTCCGAGTGGATTCTGTACTGGGACTCTGCTTTCTTGGGGATGGTGGGATTAGATAATGGTCGCATCCAGTTCCGAAGCAGTGTCTCTTTGAGGACATTGTGCAACGGCACCGTGGAGGACTCTCTAGGTGGTGATGGATAGTCGAGGACCTCGAGCATCTCAGCCCTCGGCTCATCCACAGAGACCACGGGAAAGGGAATGCAAATAGACATATCCCTGACGAAGGAGGCAAAGAAGAGGCTCTCAGGAGGCGAGAGCTTCCTCTCTGGTGAAGACGTGGGGTCGGAGGGAAGGCCCACAGACTCCTCTGAGGAGAAATATCTGGGGTCCTCCTCCTCCCCCCACGAGGCCTCTTCCTCGGTATCGGACATAAGCTCATGCAGCTGAGTCCTCAACCGGGCCCGGCTCGACGTCGAGGCACCGAGGCTTCGGTGTCGTCGAGCGGTGGACTCCCGCGCCGGCGGGGACGAAGCTCCCTCCATCGACGTCGACGGGGACTCCACCTGCGTGGCGGTCGAGACCGGCGCCGCAAGCGGCGTCGGCGTCGAAGGCCTCGGCACCGGGCTAGAGCTCGCCGGCGCCACAATCAACGGCGCCGAGGGCGCAAGCACCCCTGGCGCCGGCACAGCCTGGCACATCAGCCCTTCCAGGATCCTCGGAAGGATGGCTCGGAGGCACTCGTCCAGGCCCGCTGCCGGGAAAGACGGGGGTCCGGTAGAGGCGTCGGTGCCGGAAGCTGCTCGGGTCCAGGAGACTGCACCGAAGTGCAGGGAGCCTGACGCGTCGGTACCTCCACTACCGAGGGGGACCTTTCCTCTCGGCGCTAACGCTTACTCGGCATCGACTCCTCTCCGGCGCCGGGGGCCGGATGCATCGATGGCGACCGATGACGGTGCTTCTTTGATTTTTTGCAGTGCCCGTCATCGGCGCCAGGTGGAATGGAGGAGGAGGAGGTCGATCCCCCTCGGTCTCGAGGGGCCGGGTCAGACAGGGTTCGGTCCCGAGGGCCATGAGCAGAGGGAGTGACCGGGGCCGATTGCCCACGCGGCCTCTCACCCCTACCGTCACCGGAGGACCGGCGGGCCGACGGGACCTGTACTCCTGGGGTCGATGCCATCGGTGCCGATTTCGCTGACATCGATACCGGTACCGAAGAGCCGGCCGTCGATACTGATGCCGTCAAGGTCGACGTCGAGGGGCCGGCGCAAGTTCCAAAAAGACGGTCCCGAAGAACTTGCCTCGCAACTTGAGTCCGTTTCCGGAGACCAAGACACAAAGTACACGACTTGGTATCATGCTCCGGCCCGAGGCACCAAGCGTGGGTGTCGGTCTGCGAGATAGGCCGGCCGCACCGACACTAATTAAATCCACTCGGGACCTTCGAGGACATCGATGGAAAAATCGCGTCGGCGAAATCAAAGTCGTCGATGGTGGCGGTAAAATCACACCTCGAAAAATAACTCGACCGGGCGGCCACAAGGCCGCAACGCGACGCCTCCGCTAGAAACGAGGGAAAAAACACAGCGTGTTCCTTTTTTTTTTTTTTTTTTTTACGAAAAGAAAAAGCTTTGGGGAACACGCAACGAAGAACTGAAAAAAATAACGAAGGTTCGCGAACACGCGACGGTTTTCCGGGGCTGACTAAGAGAGAGCGGGTAAACACGACTCTCTCCAGGCGCGGAAAAGAAAAGACTGGCGGGAACGGTCACGCACGGGCGGGAAGACGGCCGCGCATGCGCGGTGGGCGTGCCCTGCGTGCAGACCGCCCGCGAAGCTTCTTCCGGTTGGTGGGGGCTGCCGCGGACGTCACCCAGTCGTGAGAATAAGCAGCCTGCTTGTCCTCGGAGAAACATCATTTATTTGCTAATATCAACTTTATGATTCTACCCCTCCCCCCCCCCCCCCCCCCCCCCCCCCGAGATATGCAGCACCTGCAATCACAGCATATGCATTGAAAGAGAAGAAGTATGCATATATCACATCAGAATCTCTTCCTGCCAATGTTAGGGCACAGACCATAGAAGTCTGCCTAGCACTGGTTCTACTTCCCAACTACTGGAGTTGCCATCGAAGCACACTCCAGCCTTGATCCTGATCTGACTTTACCATTTATGAGAACAGGACCCTAGACACCTGCCTAGAATTGGTCTTACTTGTCTACCTCTGGAGCTGCTGTCAAAGCTCACTCCAGCTATGAGGTCATTTGTTTGAATTTGATTCCATCCCTTTTCTATATAGGGATCCTACGCATTTTTGAAGTCCGTCACCATTTTTGACTTCACCATGTTCCTCAGGAGGGCATTCTCGACATCCAACAACCTTTCTGTGAAAACGTATTTCCTGATATTGCTACTAAATCTACCACCCTGCAACCTCTAGGCATGACCTCTAGTTCTACCTCTTTCCCATCTTTGCTAAAGATTAGTTTGCATATTAATGCCTTTTAAGTATGTAAACATCTGTATCATATCCCCCAGGGTATACATATTAAGGTCTTCAAGTCTCTTCTCATATATCTTTTGGCACAAGCCCATATCATTTTTCTCGTCTTTCTCTGAACTGCTTCAAGTACCTGGCAGAAACCCAAATTGTGGCAACATTCCATGCTACCAATTCCAGGGCAAGCAGTTGCTTCCCCATGTCTGCCTCAAGAGCAGACTATGGACTTTTCCTCCAGGAACTTCCCCAAACCTGTTTTTAAACCCAGATACACTAACCGCTGTTACCACGTCCTCCGGCAAAGAATTGCACAGCTTAACTATTCATTCAATGAAAAAATATTTCCTCCTATTTGTTTTAAAAATATCCCCATGTAACTTCCTTGAGTGTCCCCCAGGCTTTGATACTTTTGAAAACGAGTAAAAAAAAAATCGATTTACTTCTACTCATTCTACACCACTCAGGATTTTGTGGACCTCAATCAAATCCAGCAGCGTACCCAGAGCGAGGCGGTGGGGGCGGACCGCCCGGGTGCATGCTGCAGGGGGTTGCAGGGAGCAGCCACGCAGCTGTCGGCTCCACGGGTTCTCTGCTCCATCTGATGTTACTTCCTGTTCCAGGGCAGAGGGAGCAGGGAACCGCGCGGCTATTCCCAGCACCCCAGGAGGTAAGAACAATGCACCTGGGTGGGAGGGGTTTCAAGGCGATGTGCCGGGGGGGATGATGCTGCACACGGGGGGAGGAGGGTGCGCCAACCAAGGAACACCACTGATCACATCTCCCCTCACCTGTCTCTTTTCAAGGCTGAAGAGCCCTAACCTCTTTAGCCTTTCCTCATATGAGAGGAGTTCCATCCCCTTTATCATTTTGGTTGCTCTTCTTTGAACTTTTTCTAATTCCGCTATATATTTTTTGAGATACAGCGACCAGTACTGAACGCAGTACTCAAGGTGAGATTGCACCACGGAGCGGTACAGAGGCATTATAGTATTTTTGGTCTTATTCACCATCCTTTCCCTAATAATTTCTAGCATCCTGTTTGCTTTATTGGCCGCTGCCACCTCACATTGAGCAGAAGATTTCAGCATATTATCTACACCACCACCTAGATCTTTTTCTTGGTTGCTGATCCCCAAGGTTGACCCTGGCATCAGGTAACTATGATTTGGATTATTCTTTCCAATGTGCATCACCTCGCATTTGTCCACATTAAATTTCATCTGCTATTTGGATGCTCAGTCTTTCTGCAATATTTCACAGTCCACACGTGTTTTAATAACCTTGAATAGTTTTGTGTCACCTGTAAATGTAATCACCTCACTCATCATTCCGATTTCCATATCATTTATAAATATGTTAAATAGCACCGGTCCCAGTACTGATCCCTGCGGCACTCCACTGTTCACCCTCCTCCATTGAGAGAAATGACCATTTAACCCTACCCTTTGTTTTCTGTGATCACTAATTATTGCTTTATTTTATTTTTGAGAATGAGTTAGAAAGTTATTAGTACAATTTTGAAATTTAGCTTTCAAACTTGTTTAATAAATGTTATACTTAGGAAGGTAAGAAGAGTGTGTGATTAAAGTCAATTATTAAGGATTGAGATTGAAATGGGATGTCCCATAAGAGCCTCAATATCCTATCTGTGTCTGATGCTCTGACTTAAATTTTTAATTATTATTATATATGCATAGTGAGTTAGGAAGCATAGTAGTAAAAAGTTGAAGGGTGGATTTATATACGCTTTAGCAGTTTTTTGGCAGTAGGCAGTTGTATTTTAGAAAGATAAGGTTTTTTGATATATAGGCTACCTCTCATATAATTTTTGTATTTTGAAACTGTGAGCCTGCATAGTATAATGGTGAGGTTAAAACCTTGCAAATGTGACCCAATGGGGACATAAAGCTATTTGGACTCTGGTCAAACCAGGTTACACTAACATTATTCAAACCACTTTTTTAACAAGTTGAGAATAACAAGAATGTAACCTGAATGCAAGAATTACCTTTAGAAAGCTGTGAGGTGCCTCACACTCTCTCAGAGAGACCAAGGAGGACCCCTAGCCTCTCCAACAGAACAAAAGTGGATTTTATTTGCATTGCTGACTCCTAGGGCTGATCTGTTCTCAGTCTCTAAATGGGTTCTGCCATGCAGATCAGAAAATTCCCAAGGCTTTATGTAGCTGCTTTTCAAAGGGTTCAGGCCCAGATGCACTAAACCTTAACGACCCTTTAACGAAGAAATTTTCAACCATAGCATGCATTAAAGGCCATTTTCCTACGATGCTAGCAGCTAACAAAAACGGAATGCAAATGAGTAACTACCATTGAAATGTGGACAATTCGGGATGCACTAACCATACCGACGATTGCAACGAATCATTTACCATGATAAATTTAACGTGAGGTCAGACCTGTCGTTAAGGCCTGAGCTGTCATCTCCCCGCTTCCCCCTGCAGAATAAAAATCCAAGCTGGTATGTTTAAAAACAAAAGTGAGATAAACAACACAAACACGCTTTCCCCTGCATAAAATTGAAAATCAAAACAAACATCAAAAAAGGATCGGGAGGGGGCAAAGGCGCTCATCAGAAGCGTCCTGTATGGACGGCCTTGCCCCCTGCCCGAGGTCGCTGCTGCTCCTCGCTTCTCCCTGTATTAAATAAAAACTCAAAATAAAAATCAAAACTTTTGCAGCGCCGGGCCCCCCTCCCTTCCTGTCTCTCTCTTTCTCCTTCTCCCACCACTGCTCCGCCTCCCACCATCCTCCGCCCCCGTGCCCCGCCACCCTGAGGTCGTCGCCTCCGCTCCCCCCTCCACCTTACCGGGCCCATGCAGCGTCTCTCACCTCTGTGTGAAGGCGCTGCACGGGCAAGAACAACAGCTGATCGACGCAAGTCTTCAGGACATCTCTCCTTCCCTGACGTGGGCACGCCCCCATCTGACGTAAGCAACCTACGTAGTTACTACATCAGACGGGGGCGTGCCCAGGTCAGGGAAGGAGAGACGTCCTGAAGACTCGCGTCGATCAGCTGCTGTTCTTCTTGCCCGTGCAGCGCCTTCACACAGAGGTGAGAGACGCTGCGTGGGCCCGGTAAGGTGGAGGGGGGGCCCAGTGGAGTGGTGAGCGGCGGCGACGACCTCAGGGGGGCAGGACACGGGGGCGGAGGATGGCGGGAAGCGGAGCAATGGTGGGAGAAGGAGAAAGAGAGAGACAGGAAGGGAGGTGGGCCCGGCGCTGCAAAAGTTTTGATTTTATTTTGAGTTTTTATTTAATACAGGGAGAAGCGGGGAGCAGCGGCGACCTCAGGGGGTGGGAAGGCAAGGCCATCCATACAGGACGCTCCTGATGAGCGCCTTTGCCCCCTCCCGATCCTTTTTTGATGTTTGTTTAGATTTTATATTTTATGCAGGGGAAAGCGGGGAGCCACGTGTTTGTGTTGTTGTTGTTTTTTTTTTGTTTTGTTTTGACGTTTGTGGCATGCATAGAGCAGCCAGCATAACGCTTGGCTGCTCTGCGCATGCTTTAGGGGCCGATTACCGACGGGGATTACACCACTTTAATGAATCTTTAATGCATTGTACTTTACAATACCGTACCAAACATTAAAGACTTGTTTTTTTGGTGCATTCTTCATTTTTTAAAATTCGTTAAGGACTTTTACGTTTTACATTTTTTTTACGTTTGGTTGATGCATCTGGGCCTAAGAGGAAAAGGCCCAATGAGAGGCCTGCCGGTAGACACAGGAAGAGCTCCAACTACATCACACACAGGAAAATAAGAGGCTGAAACGTCCCCCGCCCTCCCTCCCTAAAAGGGAAAAGGAATCCCTGAGAATAGGGGAGGGGGAAAGAAAGAGTATTACTTGAAATGGATAGTTTAATGGCTGATGTTTACAACCCTGGTGTAGTACCAAACATATGCAAAATCAATAGGATGGACCAATATTACTGCACTGTGGCACCTCAACACTCCAGGGGAACGTAAAGAGGTTAATCCCTAGCATTACTAAAGAACTGTAGTACCAGTGTCTTTCCAATCAATATA
This sequence comes from Microcaecilia unicolor, assembly GCF_901765095.1. Classification (NCBI taxonomy): domain Eukaryota; kingdom Metazoa; phylum Chordata; class Amphibia; order Gymnophiona; family Siphonopidae; genus Microcaecilia; species Microcaecilia unicolor. The sequence continues at coordinate 615,531,185 of NC_044031.1, forward strand.
CTCCCCTTTCATATTGTACTGGCAACTGTACCCAAAACAAGATGCAGCTGCTAATGGTCCCCCTGGTTGATCCCATTCTGAAAGGTGGGACTGGGTTCTCTAAATCTGTATCTAAAGGCTTACAGTCTTGACTAAGGCTAAAACCTTTGGTCACTAGTGAACCCATTCCTTTCAGCCATTCACAAAAGCTCTGTAGCTCCTCAGGTACTCCCTCAGGTTTACATTTTATTCTAGACTCTCACCGCGGACTTAGCAAAGAAAATCCCAGCTTTCAATTGGGTCACAGCTGGTAGTGGTTCAGGGGTTTTGCTGACGCTCTGTAGTGCTGCTCCATTTGCGGTCTCTGCTTCCTGGGCAGCGTGGCCTGTGCTGCTCTGTCCGCGGTCTCTGCTCCCTGGACAGCATGGCCTGGGCTGCTCCGTCCACAGTCTCTGCTCCCTGGGTAGCGCAGCCTGTGCTGCTCCACCACCATCTCTGCTCCCTGGGTAGCGCAGCCTGTGCTGCTCCGTCCGCAGCCTCTGATCCCTGGGTAGCGCAGCCTGTGCTGCTCCGTCCACAGTCTCTGATCCCTGGGTAGCGTGTTTTCTGCCACGGGCTGTGCTGCTAACAGCACAGACTTTCCTGATCTGTGACAAAGCAGGATAGGGGGACTGTACCAAGATGCACCAAAAGGCAGACAAAGCAGAGATTTACAACTCAATAAAGCTTTATTCAGAGGTCCAGGTACCCCCTATTCCATTATACCATGCTTATGACAAAAAGGGCTCAAAAATATAGATATAATCCAATATAATTGGATTTGATATATCGACTTGATATATCGCTTGATACATTAAGTTTTAAAGTGGTTTACATTTTTAAAATTTCAAATATCCTTAAGCCATTCTCATACTCAAAGATAAGGACAAAGGAACTCAATTCCAAGTCCCACCCCATCAGATCAAAATGACTCCTAGGTGCTGATTAACTCCCTTTAGCTCACTCTTTGGGGTGACCTGCCACTCGATGTGGGCCTTCACTTGACAATGGGCCTCTTCGCCCCCAAATGCTTTCCTGCCTGTTTATAATTACTGTGCTAACCCCAAGGAGTCTGCTTGGGCCCTGTTTCACTGCCTCAGGACCTCCCCGTCACATAACCTGAATTTTTATTGAAACAGAAAATACATTTAGATCAGTTTTACTCCTTTGCTCCTCCTTGTCAGCTTACGCTGGGGGGGAAGGGAGAGGTATCACAGTTCACAGTTAAGTGGAAAAACTGTCAATCAGCTAATCCAAGTTGCCAGGCATACAACTGCCTACTTGTAGAAGTCCAAGCTTGGACTGGATTTCTGAATAAGACATGATGATCAAAGAGCTAACATTCAGAGATTACTGCATGCTATTAAAGAGAAGTAAGAAAACACACACCTTCCTTTCATTGTATTACCTTTATCTCTTGTTATTCCTGTGGATTTACTATACCTATTGTGTTTACAGTAACATTTCTTCTGTACTATTTTTTGTGCTGAGTGTAAAAATAAAGCTTTTTTATTATTTTATTTTAAAGCATTCTGATCCAGCAGAAAGTGGAAACTGGTTTCCAATTATACCTACAATTCTCTCAGAGTGATGCTGCAAATTTCAGTAACACTTTGATCAAAAGTTTTGCCATGAGTCACTGGCCCCACATACCCAGTGTATATGGATCAACCAGTTTTGGGAGTCCCTTCAGGCCCTTTGCTATACTGCTGACACACAGGAGCCCAGGTCCTGTCTGGGAGGGCGAAAGAAGAGGGGAAGCAGCCAGGTTCCTGCAGCAGGAAAGCTACCAGCATCCTGAAATTTCCTGCTGCCCCACCTCCACCAGCTGGCCACAGTGCTGCTGATCGATGCATTTTTCAAGTCAATTAAAGTGATTATCTGTTGGGTCCAAACAAATGGTGCGCGGCATCTCTCCACCTGAAGCCTCGTTACTCTCCACCAGCCTCCTGCGCCTCCAAATTAAACTGCTGATAATATGAACCAGAAGGAAAAAAATGAGCGCATCTTGCCCATAGGAAATGGATTCTTCCCCCCCGACCTCTCCCCAGAGCCAGCCGATCACCAGCTTTTATATACTGTGTTCTCGGCGATCATTACTAATTCAATTTTCTTTTTATGAGCTCGCTTATCTGCTGCAGTATAGTGGCAGCGTTGACCTCCTTCACACGGGTAAATGTTTAAAATCTTTTTCCTGATTAATTTTGCCAGTTAAGGGAAAGAGGAGAAATGGCCCGGCTCTTAGCCATCACAATGAATAAAGCTTAATGTTGATTGTGATGGAATTTCTAATGCCTGGGAAATTGATTGAATGCAGCAATTACGGTGCAATAGTAACTCAGGGGAAATGGGATCGTTTTCTCCTGGCCACAGCCTTTTGGTTATTTAAAACAATCCAATTTGCAAGGATAATTATATATTAGTGTTTTATCTGCCACTTGAAATGAACATGGGAGTTTTGATACTGGCCCAGCATTAGTGGGTTATTGCTGCAAATTACTTGATATCTGCTTTCTGTCACATAAGGGGGAAATTAGGCAATCAATTACCAGAAAAGGTGCACTAGGAGGGGAATGAGGGGGGCAAGGCTGCCCTCCGGTGGCCATACAAGGGAAAGGTCCTAGCAAAGTCTGGCATTCACTCAAGTCTGCTTTCCCCTTATTTCGGCTTTTTTAGAGCCAGACAACAGGCTCAACAAAAGCTTTTCATTGGCACTTACAGTAAAATGTGAGATCGCAGAGAACACAGTGAGGGAAAGTGAAGAAAACGCAGCCAATTTTGAGCATACTTTCAGGATTAGTGAACTGGAAAGCAGGGATGTAAAAATTCCTACCCCCAAGAGCTTACATGCAAAGAGGCTGCGTTTGGTGCGAGTGTATAACGGGCCACATGTGACAGCAGCCTTTTATGAACTAGCACAAGGCTCTACCATGCAACAGAAACTAATCACAGTTCCGAGGTGAGTCAGAAAATATAAACCTGTCATTTGAGGACAGCTTAATGTGACATGCCACAGATAACTGCCCCTTCCATTTACAAGATCTCTGGACTTTATGCCACACAGCTGAGGCAAGGTGAGAAGTTTATGACACGGATTACACTGAAAGATTCTGTGGCTTGATTTAGTCCAATCTGTTTGGCTCTCACATCTGATGGGCTGTGCCAACTACACAGGAAGGTGAGAAAGGGCAGCAGAGGAGAAAAAAAACAGCTCTGGATGCTTGCCTACGGCAGGGGAAGTGTGGGGCAAAAAAAAAAAAAACCTTCCAGTATTTGCAGTCACTTGGCTACTACCACATGACTGTTAGATTAAAGGTAACCAGAAGGGCTATTTTATATCCAGGTACTCAATCACCCAAAAGATGGAGGATGACAACTGCAGACCAAAATGGGCAAGTCTAGTACTTTCCACCAGCACTTGTTTGCTCCCCCCAAGTGAGGAAGAAAAAACAACTATGCCCAACCTCTGAAGAGAAACTAATACTGAAGTGGGAACCCACTTGGACATGCTCAGCTTCTATGGACTGGCAGCAGCACAAGAACTCTGAACCCCATGGCTCTTCCTTCCCTGACATATGTACAGCATGTAATGGATGGGGAGGAGCAACTGCAGGGCTGGCTACAATGGCTCAGCATGTGGTCTACTGACTTTGCCACTGGCATAGCCAAACTGAGATAAGATGATGATGGGGAACAGAAAAGCATATAATGAGGGGAAGGGAGGAAGATGAGGACCGGTTTTAAATCCTGGATCCTAACAATTCCTGCTGCCAAACAAGAATTTTTCATATTTCTCCAGTTCCCACACAGTAGTGAGCATTGTGAACATTGAACAGGTTCATTCTCTCAACTTTTCAATCACATTCAAGCCTCCCGAGTGTTACAGCAGTGTGTACAAATGAAAGTCGTCACCCCCCCCCCCCCCACAGGAGAAAGGGAAGCAGACACCTGAGCTTCCACTTCACTCTGCTGCCACCTCTGGAGATAGTAAATATCCACCGCCCCCCCCCCCCCCCCCCCACCCATGATCAAAGGCTTAAGAGGGGCCCCTAATTTTGAAACACAACAGCCAGGAGATCCCATTCCAAACACTTCCTCAGGTACTCTGTTCTTTAAAAGCAAACCAAGAAGCCACACCCCAAGACCATCACATTACAAGATGTTCAGCACACGCTCCTGAGTCCAGCTACATTTTAAAAGGAACTAAGAAAAGAAATGTACTGATTGCAATTACCAGGCTATTTGTAATTAAACGAGACTAAACCTTTGACAGGGGGTGGTTGCAATCTTGAACTTACAGGTGGACTTCACTAATGTGTCCTATAACTAGCAGTTCCCAGGAAATTATTTATGTATTTTGCAACGGTTTTCACTCTTTTGAACATTGCTCACATTAAGGTAGGAGTTTGTTTCACTGACCTACCATAGACACTCTGTACTTTTAATGTAACACGACAATTGTAGAAATACTTAAAAAGTAATCCAGCAAACCCAAATTAGCTCTGGTTTCTTAACAAGGTCCAAAAGTTAAATAAGCCCATGTGTCCAATCACAGTAGTCGAGCAAATATTCTTGGATGAAGAAATAGGTTGCTTCTGTTCTATGAAATGAATATGAAGCAAAGGTCTACACATGCCAAATGCGGAATTTCCAAAAGAATTCTAGGATAAAGTTATTCAAAGGTACAGATTGGGGGAAAGCTGTAAGGAAATTTCAATAACAGCAATTCTATAACTGCGCACCAGCAGTTAGGCATCACACGCGTATGTAAATGCTGCCTTAATTGCCACTTACCTGCGCACCAACGGGGGAGGGGGGGCATACACTTAGGTGGAGTTTGACTGGGATATGAGCATGTCTCCCTCTGATGCACACACTTTTTACAATATTATAAGATAGACATTAGATTATGTTTATCTTTATTTCAAATCTTGATATATTACATATCACAGTGGTTTACATAGTCAACATTAAAATGAAATAAAAGGGAATGCCATTTAAAAAAAAAAAAAAAGAAAAGGAAAGCCATATTGAGTTCTAGATAAAAGAAACAAAGTTTGCAGATTGCATATCTGGCAACTCACCAAAGCACAGGACATCTCCAGCTTCTCAAAAGCAGTAGTGAAAAAGTGAGTTTTCAGCAATACTTTAAATCAATTAAAAGACCTTATACTATGTATAAAGGGTGGAAGAGCATTCCACTCCCTTGGGAAAACAAAAAAAAATAGCCAAATATCATGTATATTGAAAATGTGCCTGTTTAGGACTTTAAAGTAGTTGGTGTGAATTCACTGATCTTAGTGAGCAGGTAGGCATGTACGGGACTGTCAGCATTGCCAAATATGATGGCAAACCAAGATAGTATGTTTTATGGGCTAAGCACAGTATTTTGAAAAGTATTCTAAAGTTTACTGGAAGTCAATGTAATTTTATCAAGAGAGGTTTAGCATGGTCAACCTTCTGTGCCTTCAAAAGTTATCTAGCCATCGAATATTGAAGCAGCTGCAATCTTTTAAGCTGAGACATGGGTAGGCCTGCATAGGCCAGATTACAATAATTCATTCTTGAGAAGAACAACGCATGAGTGAGAGTATGTAATGAAGAAAATTCTATGCAATAACGAATTTAGTGAAAAAAGGCAAAACCTTTTTTTTTATTACCTCTGAAATTTGGTCATGAAATGATAGATGGGAGTCAAATATAACGCCCACGTACCGAAATGTTGGAGAAGTTGCAACTGGCAAATCAAGTAATTTAAGTGGAGAGTTAGGCAGGGATAGAGAACCAGTTACCCAACAAGCGACAGTTTTGTCAGGATGCAAGACCATTTGTCGCATTTCCTCACATGGTTAGCTGCTATAAGTGGGCGTGCATACATTTCAGAGTGCCAATGCTGGTTTGTGCTAGTATTCCATAAAGCAGAGCTACTCAAATGGTGGACCGTGGTCCACAATCTGAACCACTGAGCCTTCCCGTGTGAACAGCTGAGGTGCCTTTTTTTGGCCCTGAAGCCACAGCCAGAAATGCTGGCATCTCACCCTCTCCCTTTCCCCCAGTCCTGATCTCCCCTCCCTGGGTCCATCCAGTGTCTCTCCCTCTCCAATACCTCTCCAGCTTCTCTTTTCTCATACAATCAGCAGCTGCAGCAATTCAAGCAAATGGCTTCTGGCAGGATCCAAGGCATTCCCTGGGTTGCTTCCACCTCCTCTGTTAAAACTCCCTGCTTCTGCGAAGGCGGAATGTGACCCAGGGACAGGCCCGAATACGCATCTGTGGCTGCCGATTGCCTGAGAAAAGAGGGGCTGGAGAGATACAGGAGATGGAGAGACCATGGATGATCCTAGGGAAGAAGGGGACCAGGACTGGAGGGGGAAAGGAGAGGATGAAATGCCAGTATCTCAAAAATGCATTCATTCCTAAACAACATTGAGCATCCTCCCCCCCCCCCCCCAAAAAAAAAAAGGGAAATCCCCGTCTCCCACTTCTTTCTACAGATTTTAAATCACTTTCAAATATCCAATATACATATACCCCACTATTTCAGTAAGATCGCCCCACCCTAAGCACACCCCTACAAATTAACCAAGTAGCCCCATATCTAAGGACTTCATTATTGCTTAATTAACCCAAAGAAATTTAACATCTGAATCAGGAGTTCCAAGGTCCAATCAAGTCACTGCAACCTGCGATCCCTCCACTTGTTCAAGAAACTCTCAAGCTTCCTCCACCGACCTAAGGCTCCTCGACGATCCATTGTAGGTAATTTTAAGGGTAGCAGGGTACAGCAAAGCAAATCTTATTTTCATGGCAAACAGCTTCAAGCAGATTGGAGTGAATGCCACACCAGCAAAGTAGTCTTGGAAACAGAGAACCCGTTGATTTTCATAAGACAAAAATCTCCCCACTCTCAATGCTTGTAAAATATCCTGTTTATGGAGAAAGTTCAAGAGGCGTAATATGATCACCCAAGGCTTAGGCGAAGAAGGTAAACAAGGCCCCACTCGGTGAGCCCTCTCTATACACAAAGGGCCTTTGCGATCTGATAGATCGAGTTCCTTGAACAGCCAGGATTCCAAAAAGGCAGGTAAATCCTTATCTCCAATCGCTTCTGATAATCCTACCAATCGAAGATTATTCCTGCGCAAACGGTTTTCTAAGTCTTCTATCTTGGCTTCCAGGGCTGAAATCTTTTTGATCATTAAATCCTGTGTCCCCCTCCACTTGTGTAACGCGATCTTCCACAGCGCTGGTATGGCTCTGAAAAACCACACAGTCTTTAGATAATTCCTCAATCTGGGCATGCAAACGCTCTAATTTTGAGTCAACTGGGGACAAACACCTCTCTAACAGCTCCTCGAGAACTGCGGACATTTCGGCACTGATCTCCAAGACATATGCTGATGACACCGAGGGTCCGGCCGGGCTAGAGGGCGCCGCCATTTTTTCTCCTGCTGTCTTGCCTCGTGCTTTTTATTTGTGCGCCGATTTCGTCACCATCGCCACAGCCCCAGGCAAGATACTTTGTTCCAGCAGTGCCTCTCCCTTATCATAAGGCCCCTGCTGACATTTGTGGGAGCAGATACTCTCATTCAGCTCGTTCAAACTTTTCCTATAAAGGAGTAGGGACATTAAAAGCAACGGCGAATGCCTGCAGAGCTAGAAACCTATGGCTTCATAATTTTCCTTGCATTTTTGTTCTAATCAAAAATTCTATTGAGGAAATATTTTAACAAAAATCTGTTTATTCTTAGCAGTCAGGTGCAGACCAAATACACAAAAACAATACAAGGGTTAGCAAAACAGAATGTCAGGTTTTCAAGACAGAAACTAGGTTCGTGAGCCTTTGGGCCACTGAAACCACCCCACACCAGAGACAAGGCAGAACTCTGACAGGAACAGCTAGACTTCACCTGCACTTGACCGCCCTTCCCCAGGAGTTGAGCCCCTGGGTGCAGGCGGCCGGCAGGACTTACCGGACAGGGCAGGAACTGGATACCAACTAGGCTGAACAGGGACTGAGGGTCAGAGGGGAAGGGAATATACATGGGCAGTAAGGCAGGAAACTGGCCTAGGACTCACAGACAGACAATACTACACAAGGCAAGAAAAGGTCAAGCTAGAGGACAGAAACTGAAAGCTGCAAAGCAGCCACTGAAAAACACAGACAGACAAGAGTCAAGGCTAAAAGCTGCAGAGCAGCCACTAAGAAAGAGACACAGACAAACAGAAACTAAACCAGGAATACAGACAAGAAACAAGACTAGGAAATAAGCAATAAACCTAAGCTAAACTACCACAGACTAACTAGAACCAGACAAGAAACTCAAACAAGAAACCAGACTAGGCAGAAGTGCAACAAAGCACCAACAAACCAGGGACCTTAGACTTGCAAAGGCAAACACAGAAGTTTCCAGGTGATTAATAAAGCCCATCAGCTGCTGAAGTTCAGCTGCAGGAATCACAAGGCAGCTACGGGTGCTGTTCAGGCACAAAAAAGAAAAGCAAGTCTGGCAGCCCGGAAGATCCGGACCGGACTGGGCTGAAGTCTGGAATGGGTGACAGTCCATAGCAGCCACCGGTTCTGGCCACCAGAGGGCGAGGTGAGCACAGACAAGGAAACATTCACATACGTGACAAAGAACAACTAGCAAAAGTCAACCAATTGGTATAGTAAACAATGAAACAGAACAGCAGGCTGCCAATAATATAATGGGAAACCTACCCACCCCCCCCCCCCCAAGTAGTCCAGAATCTAACAGAAAACAAAATGTCAACCAAGAGAAACTCGGCCAAAAAAGATATCCCTCAGGAACCAAAGGAGCAATAATCACCCAGTAAACTTGTTCAAAATTAAACTGTGCTGTCTGGTGGGCAAAGCAGTTAACATAAGAAGCCAAAACTGCAAGAAATTATTTCTGCCTCTTAAAGGTAACATGAGCTTCCTTGGCCTCCCATAACATGAGTGTATAAAATTGGTTGCTCCATTGCCAATACATAGGCACCGTTCCAATGAGATCATCACTAAATACCAGCTCTACCGAGGGCCTCACTGCCACACCCACTTGCATAGGTCAAAATTGGTAACCAATAAGTTTGTATAGCCCAAAAAGAATGTACCAAAATACCCTCGGAATAACAGCACTTAGCGCACAATGGGGTAGGGTGGTTTGGACCAAGGGCTTCCTAACCACAAGAACATATCAAGTAAAATCAAATTCCAGCATATCATCACCGTGGAAAGCAAACTGTGGAGTACCACAAAGATCACCGCTATCACCGACACTCTTTGACCTAATGATCATTCCATTAGCCAAGACCTTATCCAACCAAGGCCTTAACCCTTTCATATATGCAGACGATGTCACAATATACATTCCTTACAAAACCAAACTGACAGAAATCACTAACGAAATCAATCTCAGCTTAAACATCATGGACTCATGGGCAAATGCATTTCAACTAAAACTCAATAAAGAAAAAACACACTGTCTCATCCTTTCATCCCAACACAGCGCAGACAACCCCACAAGTATCTACACCCCAGACTACACCCTTCCTATCTCAGACAGCCTGAAAATCCTCAACGTTATGGTGGACCGTAATCTAACGCTAGAGAGCTAAGTGGCATCCACAACAAAGAAAATGTTCCACTCAATGTGGAAACTCAAAGGCTTGAAACAATTCTTCCCAAGGGAAACATTTTGCAACCTGATACAATCAATGGTACTAAGTCACATAGACTACTGCAATGGAATTTATGTGGGATGCAAAGAACAAACCTTAAAGAAACTTCAGACCAAACAAAACACGGCAGCTAGGCTTATATTTGGAAAAACGCAATTTGAAAGCACAAAACCCCTCTGCAAAAAGCTACACTGGCTCCCAATCAAAGAACGCATTGCTTTCAAAATCTGCATCCTGGTTCACAAAACCATCCACGGTGAAGCCCCGGGATACATGACAGACTTGATCGACTTACCAACTAGAAACTCATCTGAATCAACACGAACATTTCTAAAGCTGCACTTCCCAAGTTGCTAAGGACTTAAATACAAATCAACTTACGCATCCAGTTTCTCCTACATAAGCACGCAACTGTGGAATGCACTACCAAAAGCCTTAAAAATGACGTACGACCACCTAAACTTCCAGAAATCACTAAAAACTAACCTACTATAAACTACTATAAATCACTTTTATAGCGCTACCAGTCGTATGCAGCGCTTTACAATTGAACATGAAGAAGAAAGACAGTCCCTGCTCAAAAGAGCTTACAATCTAACCTGTTTAAAAAGGCATACCCTACCAATCCAACTTAAATGCCGGATCTCTGCAACACAACAAAACTAAAGTATGTAATGGACATAACTCAACTCTTCCGTTTATGACTCCCAAATGTGGCTGTGCTACATGAACTTTATCTTACCACAACATCACTTTGTATTTGTTCACATCGGAGTCTGCAAACGCCTCTCCGGTACTATGTAAGCCACATTGAGCCTGCAAATAGGTGGGAAATGTAGGATACAAATGTAACAAATAAATTACAATTGGGGCCAGTTCATAGACTTGCCCTTTATGTTTTATTAGAAATAGTGTGCTTTTTTTTTAAATCAGAGCTCCAAATATTTATTACTATTTTGCAAAAAATGTACTGCCCAAAAGCACTCACACAGCCAGTAGTGGGTGCTTCCTTTTTTTTTTTAATACTAAGGTCTGCAAAACAGATACGTTTTGGATGGACAGCCCTATGTGAATCCCAAATTTATCCGTTTCAAAGAGGAGTGGCCAGGGGTGCTCCAGGGCCTTAAAGCAGCAATATTCAGACACCATCTGGATACTTTCATCCATTGAGGTTTGATTTATTATTTACTTGCCTTTCACCTTTTCTAACCTTCATATATGAAAGCGTATTACATTTCTATTTTGATACAATTACATACAAAATACTGTAAGGATAAAAAAAACAGTTACATAACGTAATACAATAATCACAGTAATAAGAACATTACATATAATGCACCCTCACCTTTCTCAAAGCCTTTAACTGTTTATGAAATGAAGATAATTAGTTTCCTCTCCATCAAGATCAATATAACTATAAACATGCCAATGCAATTTCAGGTAGAGATGCAAGATTTAACTGTGATCTAGCTGGCAGAAGTACTAAGACTTTAGCTAGCTAATGTGGTATTCCCTGTAGGAGAATTTATGGACCAAGCACGACATTGTAAACTTAATCCTACTTCCACTGGAAGCCAATGATATATAATTACCAATGGAGTAACATGATCATAGTCCCACGTTCCAGTCAATGATTTAAGAGTAACATTCAGAAGTGGCTGGGGCACGCTGAACCAGAGAATTACAATCATCTAATCTATTCAGAACTAAAGATGAGCAGCTTTGTGACATTTTCATGCTCCAAAACTGAATGCAAACAATGAATCATAGGAAGATAACAGAAGCAAGATTTAATCACCTAGGAAATCTGAAAATGATATTATAAGCAGCTTGTCAAACCTGACTCCCAGACTAATTAAATGATCTAGTAGCAGAACTGGAAAATCTGCAATGGTGGGCACTATATTTAACTTTTGGCCCTGCCTAGAAATGCAGAGCGCCCTCGTCTTAGCAAGATTAAGTTTCAACTGCTTTTTAAAATGCTGCTTATTAGCCACGGTTTATTTAACCTGTTACCCACCTCAGTCAGAGCATAAACATAATTAACTGCACATCATCTTTGAAAAAAATATTTTCCACCCCAAATTTTTCAATTTTGCTCATCAGTAGTACCAAGGGGCCAGAATTTGATCCATGCGGAACCTTACATGTATATTTGGAGCATTCTCACCAGTGGATAACCTATCACATAGCCTTTCAATCATCTCATAACCTTGCTCCAAGTATCCAGACTAGTGTTTCCCAAGTCAATTCTGGAGTACCCCCTTGCTAGACAGGTTTTCAGGATATCCACAATAAATAGGCATGAAAGAGATTTGCATATAAGGGAGGCAGTGTATGCAAATCAATTTCATGCATATTCATTGTGGATATCCTGAAAACCTGACTGGAAAGGCAGTACTCCAAGACTGACCTAGACCATACAGCTGCCGAATCAATAAACCCTGATGAATTGCAAACACTGCTAACAAATCTAGATGTAACCACAAAGCATCCTAGCTCTGGTCAACTCGCGTTCTATTGTCAGTAACTGCAGGCCACACTGTTTCCACTCTGGAATGTGGCCAACATATCTGATGGAGTCAAATGAAAAGAACTGATATTTTTCCAAATAATATTGCATTTAAGAACAAGTTTCTCCAATAATTTCAATACCAACAGTAAATTTGATACTGGGCAAACAAGCTGATACTTTGGCAGGTCCACCATCATTTTTTTTCAGATTAAGGTCTTACAGTCACTGGCAGATACAGAACCACTGCCCAAAGATTTGTTCATTAATAAATATGGCCCTGTCGCTATTTCACTAGCTCATTTCTTGATCACATATGTTGGCATGTGATCTCTACAAGTGGATGAAGGGCAAACAGAACCCACACTTGACTAATTACTAGTTGGGACACCAGTCTGAACTCCATCCATTCGCCAGCCACGCCTCCTTTCCATCCCTGCAAGCGTAATTTAATTTCTATCTGGCTTCATCATCTTACCTAGTTCTTCCAAACAATCAGATAACTCATCATCACACCTAGGACTGGGCCCAAAAGTTCTGGCTATATTGGTTCCGCAAAACAAAGAAAAATATGATACTGACAACACCTCTAGCTAACTGACCCAACAACTGATGCAATTACAAGAGCTATTGACAGAATCTGTCCTTCTTAGAATGAGTTAAGGGCTGGCAATTAAAACTATTATGATTTCTACATTCATTCTTATCCTCTAAATTATAATTGTTTTCTCCACATTTTTAAGACCTCCTGGTCTGGCCCTTGAGGATACCACGGAAAAATTAATTCTTACCTGATAATTTTCTTTCCATTAGTCCCAACAGACCAATCCAGGGACGTGTGGGTTGTGTCCCTCTACCAGCAGGTGGAGATAGAGAGAACCTCCAAGGTTTACTATGGGGCTCATTTTCAAAGCACTTAGCCTCCCAAAGTTCCATAGAAACCTATGGAACTTAGCCTCCCAAAGTGCTTTGAAATATGCCTCTATATGTGGACCTGTGCAGCCAGCTGAACCTCAGTATGAATGATACCAAAGCAGTGGAATGGAAACAATAGAAAACTCTCCTGACATTGTCAGACCAATTGCCGAACATACTTCCACCACTTCTATATTTATTTTATTTTTTAATCAAACAAAGGAACATTCAGAACAACGGAACACGAAAAAAAACTAACCAACTGCAACCAACCGCAGACAGTAAACCCAGGGGGGGGCTCTTGATTGATCTGTGGGACGCCATGGAAGGAAAATTAATTCTTACCTGATCATTTTCCTTCCATTAGTCCCAACAGATCAATCCAGAGACTTGTGGGTACACCAAGCAGTCCTCAAGTAGGGTGGGCCACCCCAACCCAGCATAAATCACCCACGAGCCAAACACCGCATCTTGACGAGCTTCCACATCCACCCGATAATGACGAGTGAACGTATGGACCGAAGCCCATGTAGCTGCCCTGTAGATATCTTCCAGAGAAACCAAACGGGACTCTGCATAGGAGGAAGCTTGAGCTCGCGAAGAATGAGCACGAACTTGCAAAGGGGCTTGCTTGCCCAATGCCATGTATGCCAAAGAGAAGGCCTCCCGTAACCAACGGGCTATGGTGTCCTTGGACGCCATATGACCCTTCTCTTACTGCCTCCAAAAAGGACGAAGAGATGGTCAGAAAGACGAAATTCATTCGTCAACTCCAAATACCTGAGAAGAGCCCGTCTCACGTCGAGGCAGTGAACAGCCCAGAATTGCTCAGGGTAATCTTCCCGGCGGAAGGCTGGCAAATGCAGGGACTGCCCAAGTGGAAACGAGAAACCACCTTGGGCAAAAACGAAAGAGCTGTCCTAATCGATACCCCCGTCTCTGTAAAACACAGGAAGGGGTCTCTGCAAGAAAGGGCCTGCAACTCTGAAGTTCTCCGAGCGGAAGTAATGGCTACTAGGAAAATCGTCTTCAAGGTGAGATCCTTAATCGTAATCCTTGATAAGGGTTCGAAAGGAGGATGCTGAAGCGCTTTGAGAACTAAATTAAGGTTCCAGGATGGCAGAACTAGCACGTGAGGAGAGTGCAAACGATTTACGCCCCTTAAGAAACGAACCACATCCGGGTGGGAGGCAATGGATGCCCCCTGAAGCCGGCCTCTAAAACATGCCAGAGCTGCCACCTGCACCTTAAGAGAACTCAATGAGAGTGATTTTTGTACAGCCTCCTGAAGGAACACGAGGATAACCGATACTGAAGCCACTGACAATCGCGAACTCGCACACCATGAGTCGAAGGTACGCCACACCCTAGCATAAGCTATCAAGGTGGATCTTTTCCGAGCCTACAGCATAGTAGCGATAACTGCATCCGGATACCCTTTTCTTCTCAACCTCGCCCTTTCAAGGGCCAGGCCGTAAGACCAAAGGAGGATGGATCCTCCATCGTGACTGGCCCCTGCAGCAGGAGACCATCCTGTGCCGGAAGCAGAAAAGGACGATCGAAAAGAAGCCTGATCACATCTGCGTACCAGGGTCGTCTGGGCCAATACGGGGCCACTAGGATCATCGACCGGGATGGCTGGCAATGCAAGTCAGTAACCTTCCCACCATTGGCCACGGGGGAAAGGCATACAGCAGGCCCCTGGGCCAACATTGAAGAAGGGCATCGATGTCTTCTGAGCCCAGCTCTCAACCCCTGCTGAAGAAACGGGGAACCTTCGCAGTGAATGCGGTGGCCATTAAGTCCATCTCTGGCATCCCCCAATGGGCAGTTATCTGATCGCAGGCCAGAGGGGAGAGCGTCCACTCCCCCGGCTCCAACTGGTGGCGACTGAGAAAGTCCGCTTGCACATTCTAGACCCCGCTATATGAGCCGCTGTCAAGAAAGAGAGATGAGTCTCTGCCCAACGGCAGATCAGAGCCGCCTTGTGCTAGGGGTGAACTCCTGGTGCCCCCCCTGATGGTTTATGTAGGCAACCGCCATCGCATTGTCCAAAAGAACTCAAACTGGGCAACCGCGGAGAAGAGACAGAAACTCCTGAAGGGCCAGACAAATCGCCCATAACTCCAAGTGGTTGATGGACCATGACGCTTCAGTCGAAGTCCAAACGCCCTGGGCCGTCTGTTGCAGGCAATGAGCTCCCCAGCCAGACAGTGGCACATCCGTGGTCACTATCTTCCAGTCCGGGGTTGCCAGAGGAATGCCTGACACCAGATTCTTTTGAATGAACCACCAGTGCATGATTGTGTGAAGACGGGCCGAACATGGCACCCAAACCTCGTAATCCTCCGAGAGCAGAGACCAACAGCTCAGAAGGTGCCACTGGAGGGGGCGCATGTGAGCTCTGGCCCACTTTACCACATCCAAGGTGGAGGCCATGGAACCTAGAACTTGTACATAGTCCCAAGCCAGCAGGTTCGGAGTCTGAAACAGCGCTCATAACTGAGCCTGTAACCGCTGTGCTCGAGCTGAAGGAAGAGAAACTATCCCTGTTCGGGTTCGAAGCACACCCCCAAGTATTCCAGCGTTTGGGAAGGCATTAAGCTGCACTTCAGGAAGCTGATCACTCAACCAAGCGTCTGAAGCAACCCGACCACTTTGTCAGTTGCCGCCGACTCTCCTCAAAAGAAGACGCCCGCACAAGCCAGTCGTCTAGATAGGGATGGACCTGAATCCCTTCCTTCCTGAGATAGGCCGCCACTACTACCAGGACCTTGGAAAAGGTCCAAGGAGCTGTGGCTAGGCCGAAGGGCATCGCTTTGAATTGAAAATGATGACCAAGCACTGCAAAGCGAAGAAAGCGCCTGTGGGGAGGTCAGATTGGAATGTGTAAATAGGCCTCTTTAAGATTGAGAGAGGTCAAAAACTCCCCTGGCTGTACCGCTGCGATCACCGATCGGAGGGTTTCCATGTGGAAAAGCCGAACCCGTAAGGACCTGTTGATGCACTTGAGGATCTAAGATGGGTCACCAAGACCGCCCTTTTTTGGCACCACAAAATAAATGGAGTATCACCGCACCCTCTTTCTGCTGGGGGTACAGGCTGGACGGCACCCAGCCATTGTAAGTTGAGGAGGGTATGTCGAATGGCCCACACCTTGGCGGGACATTTGCAAGGAGATTCCAGAAAAGAGTCTGCTATCGGATGAGCCAATTCTAACTTGTAGCCATCTCTGATAACCTCAAAGACCCATTCATCGGATGTTACCCTGGTCCACTCCACCAGGAATAGGGACAGTCTTCCCCCAATAACCGGCTGGATGTGGACCAGGGCCCCATCATTGGTGGACCTGGCTGCGGGCTGGTTTCTGTTACCGGAAAGGATGGCCCGCCTGTCACCTCGAAAGGGCTGAGGCCTCTGAGAAGACCTTGCTCTCTGAAAAGAGACCCGCGACCTGGACGGCAACGCCGTGTATCCCTAACTTAGGTCTAGGTCCCGCCAGTCGTACAAACTTGGACCTGTCCTCCGGGAGGCGCTGGCCCTTAAAGTCACCGAGGTCCTTCACAATCTGTTCTAAATCTGTCCCAAACAAAAGCTTTCCCCTAAAAGGAAGCCTTGCTGAACGTGACTTAGAGGCCACGTCTGCAGCCCAATGCCACAACCACAGCCAGCGACGAGCGGTGACCGCTAGGCAAACCTCCTTCGCCAAAGCCCTTAAAAGATCATAAGAAGATCCACAAGGAAGGCTAAACCGGACTCCAAGGCCGGCAAAACAGCCATGACATCTTCCGGAGAGGAGGATTTCTGTACCCACGATAAGCATGCTCGCGCCGCATAGGAGCCACAAACTGAGGCCTGCAGGGAAAGGGCCGCTACTTCAAAGGACAGCTTCAAGCAAGTCTCCAACTTACGATTCTGAGGGTCCTTGAGGGAGAGTAGTATTCTTAGTGACCGCTGTGATTAAGGAATCCACCGTAGGGACCTTCAGCAAGTCTAAGTCAGGAGCAGGTAGCGCGTAAAGACGCTACATAGCTCTAAACAACCTTAAGCCACTGTCCGGCGTATCCACTGCGCCGAAATAAGGATCTTCTTGGCCTCATGCACATGAAAGGAACGAGGTGGCATTTGGTGCCAGATATAATAGAGGGAACCGTACCTGTTCCCCTGACAATTCAGGGGGGAAATGGCCAAACCTCAAAAGCCCTAACAATCAGGGAGGGAAGCTCTTCCCTACGAAAAAGGCGGGCAGCCATCGGATCATCCCCCTCCTCAGAGGGCAGGGTGACCTCATCTGCCAAATCCAAAGATTCTGAGGGAGAACCCGGAGACAAAACCGGGCCATCTGTGTCAGATAGCTCCTTGGGATCCAAAATCTCCACCCGGGGACGTTTTAGCAGGAAAGACTGAGAGGCTGCAGCAACCGAAGTTTGCTGAGGAAGAGATGGGGCTGCCTGAAGAGAAGCTCCTGACTTCTTCAAAAGAAAGGCGTTGTGCATTAATAAACAAAATCCAAACATCATTTTCTCAGGCTCTCAAAACATAAAAAAAGAGAAATATCTCAATTCAGTATAAACTCAAAGCAAGCTCAAACTACCCACATCAACTACCCCACTGAGTTGCACATGAAGAGAGCACAAGGAGCACACACCTTTGGCTGACTCATTCAGCAGTACACCTCAGATATCCACTTCTCTTGTAGAACCAAGGTATGATGCCCTTTGTGTGTGTGTGGTGGGGGGGGGGGGGTACTAAAGCAAAATGACGCAATGTCAGTACTCTCTGGAGCGGAACCAAAGCTCACAGGCAATGACAGCAATTCTTCAATAAAAGTGTCATATGTAACTAAAATATGGAAAGGGCCCAAACAGCAGTCAATTTTCAAAAGGAAATTTATCTAAGTCCAAGGTTTTCACCACATGGATTGGACCACTGAATATCAGGCATAAAGATAAGTAGAAAAGTCTCATATTATTGAATATCGATCCTCTGGTTTCCAAGATGCAAAGTGAACATAATAAAAGTATTTAGTTCTGGAGATAGCTTGTGCATATCCCGAAACTTGCCAATTTAGCTGTTTCAGCTTTTCAATTTAATCCTTGGATCAATTTCTTTTCACTAAAACTTCTTGGTTTTTGCCAAAAAAAAAAAAAAAATGAACAATGCAAGCAAAAAAAGCCTAATTCAAGGGAACTGTCAGGGATCAGGGATAACGTGAGCCCTTGGACCCCTGCTGAGGAGCAGCAGCGGCAGGCAAAACCCCCCAACCAACACTGGGCTAGCACACCAGCAAGGCAAGGACAGCAGACGCAGACAAGCAAGCCGGAACACACGGACTGGAACACACTGGGCTGGAACACACTGACTAGAACTAGGCTTCACCTACACTTGGCTGCCATTCCCCAGGGGTTGAGCCCCTGGGTGCAGGCAGCCGGCAGGGCTTACAGGACTGGGGTTACAGACAGACTGAGACAACAGGATTCAAAACCAGCTTGACTAAAACAGGGTGAAGGATTCGCAGACAGACAGAAACAGGGCCAAGGAATACCTACAAGCTTGGCAGAAGCCAGACTCAAGATAGACCCCACAAGCTGGACAGAAACAGGATATAAGATACACAGGCAGGGCTGAACTAAAGCTGCAGGTAGAGGGCAAGAGCAGAGGAGGACTAAAACAGAAAACAACACAGGACTAAGCTCAGGCACGACAAGAACCACAGCAAAAAGGTAATGGGCAAAATGGAGGCAGAACTCAAGGAAGACAAACAACAGAACCAGGCAGGAAGCTAGAAGCTAGAAGATAGCCACAAGGTTACACAAAACACACAACAGAACTTTAGACAAGAACAAACAGAAGTGCCACAGGCACAACAACCAGAACAAAGCAAGGCTAGGCAGAAATGCAAACTGCAAACAAAACTGACCTGCAGACCTTTGTCGATGCAATGGCACTGAATAGAAGAACACCAATTCCTTATCAAGGCCCTGACTGATGATGTCACAACTCCAGGACACAGGAAGAAAGCATACTGAAGCACAGAGAGGCTTAACACACACAGGTGCAGTATAGTGGAGTAATTAGAGCCATGCTGGAAGCAGCCAGCACACAGAGACAGAGACAGAGCTAACTTAGGAAGAACAGACAGAAGCCAGCTCAGAAGCTGACCGCCAGAAATAAGGTGAGTCTGAGAGGGGTCACCGACCACAATCGTGACAGGAACTGAGAAATTTCAGGGATGTACACAGGCTTTTCCCCACTTGTCTAATTCTCTTTTGAGTTCCACAACATTACTTGCCTTAACCACGTCCTCAGGCTTAATTATAGGCTCTGTTTACAAAGGCATGCTAGCGTTTTTTAGCACGCGCTAGTCATGTAGATGCCCATAATAGGAGTAGCCTAGCAGTTAGTGCAGCGGACTTTGATCCTGGGGAACTGGGTTTGATTCCCACTGCAGATTTTTGTGACTCTGGGCAAGTCACTTAACCCCCAGGTACAATACCTACCTGTATATACTATTGCAAACCACAGAAAGGCAGTATATCAAGTCCCATTTCACTTTCCCACTTTCCCCTACGGGCATCTACATGGTTAGCGTGCGCTAAAAATGCTAACCCGCCTTTGTAAACAGGGCCCTACGTATTGCATTTAAAAAACAACAACTTTTAAGGTCTTCCTGTATTGATTTCTTCAGCAAGGCATTTTATACAAAGCTATTCAAGAGTACCATTTGTGCATGCATGTTTCACAAGTAACACAATTAACAAAGACGAAACTGGCCCAACCAGTTTGCCCAGTTGAATTCTTTCACCTGAGATAGATAAGCAGACATATTTCCATATCATCATTTATTCATTTATATACTGTTTCTTATTGCTATTGCAAAACAGAACGGTTTACATTAAAAATATAAATAAAATACGCAACCTCAAAATCAACATCCCACTTCCCAAGTGATTAGAAAGTTCCCCTCCGCTCCCTGCTCACTAGATACATGCCCCAACTATATTATGAAAACATCCCCCACCCATTTCATTGAAGATCTCAAATCCCACCTAAACTTCCATGTTCCATGAAGGACTATTCCCACTACACAAGGGAACATTCTGCTCACACCTATCCCAAAAGACACCAAGAAAAAAAAAAAAAAACAATATCAGAAACTACCTGCCAGAACTTGCATCAGTACCATTAAGGACCAAGATGATGGAGGGCATAGCAGCCAAACAACTAACAGAATACATCAACAACTTTTCATATTACATGAATCTCAATTAGGCTTTAGACCCCACCATAGTACTGAAACAGTGCTAGTCACACTACTGGCCAAATTTAAACACAAAATCTTAATAGGCAAAACACCCCTACTACTCCAGTTGACATGTCAAGTATATTTGACATGGTGGACCACCAAATTCTACTAAGAATACTCAACAAGATAGGAATTGGAGGAAAGATACTCTCATAGATCAAGGGATTCCTGGCCACCAGGTCGTACCAAGTGAAATCAAATTCAATAATCTCCCCACCTTGGAAAGCGGAATGTGGTGCACGACAGGGCTCACCACTCTCACCCATATTATTCAACCTAATGATGATCCCACTAGCCAGGTCCCTATCCAAATAAGGCATCGATCCTTTCATATACGCTGACGACGTCACAATTTATATCCCTTTCAAAAATAAACCATCAGAAATCACCTCCAATATCACTGACAGCATGAACACCATGGAATCCTGGGCATCAGCCTCAAGTTAAAACTAAACAGGGAAAAAACACATTGCCTCATACTCTCATCTCCACATGATACTGAACACTTTACAACTATCAATACCTTGGACTCATCTCTCCCAGTCTCAGACAACCTGAAAATCCTAGGCATCACCATAGACCATAACCTATCACTTGAAAACCAGGCCAAGGCCACCATAAAGAAAATGTTCCACACAATCTGGAAACTCAAACGCATAAAACAATAATTCCCACAAGATGTATTTCACAACATGATCCAAACCATGGTTCTGGCCCATGTGGACTATTGCAATGGTAGTTACGAAAGATGCAAAGCCCAAATCTTGAAGAAATTACAAACAGCACAAAACACGGCAGCTAGACTCATTTTCGGAAAAATCTGATTCGAAAGTGCCAAACCCCTTCTCCAAAAGCTACACTGGTTATCGATCAAGGTACGAATAGCCTGGAAGATCTGTTCTCTGACGTACAGAATAGTTTTCGGCCTATCATCAGGCTACATGATCAATCTAATAGACCTGCCAACCCAGAACACAAATAAATCAGCGAGATCTTACCTAACCCTCCACTTCCCAAGATGTAAAGGCATTAAATACAAAACGACTTACGCCTCCACATTCTCCTAAGTTTGCACCAAAATTTTGAACTCACTACCAAAAGACCTAAAACTCAAGGACAATTACCTAATCTTCCCAAAACATCTGAAGAACCACCTTTTCAGAATGTTCATCCCCACTGAACCAACATAATCTGTCCAGTCCACCGTATTATATCACCAATAAACATACCAGTGGACAGAAAAGGCACAAGTTTCCATCGCTCAACTCACCACAAACGCATAACGTGTCTACCTGAAACTAAATTAAAACCCACTAACCTGTCATTAACAAGACACATGCTAATCTCATTATTCTACACAAATTCTACCATGTTTAGTCAAACTCCTTTGAATCTACTACAGACTCTCACTATTGCACATAAATTGTAACCTTGTTCGATACAATCTGTAACCAATTTACTCCAGAATCATGTAAGTCACACAGAATCTACCAATAGGCGGGAAAATGTGGAATACAAATGCAATAAATAAATAAATACATAAAACATCTTATTCTTCAGCCAGCCTCTCAACGCCCTCCCTATCCATCCAAAGCATTCCCTGAATTCACCAAGGTTTTAGCTTCCATGACCTCCACAGTTATGGCATCTCAGCACTAGTCATCTTCCTCTGTAACTATTACATGACTAACACTAAATTCAGCACTCAGGTCCCCCTTCCATGCCTTATTTCCATATTTTCTAATAATCCACAAAGCCACAAAAAAATAACAAAGCAATTGTGCCAAACACCCAGCCTCCACCTGCTCATTGAATATTTGAATTTCTATTACAGTCACTCCATGCAGATTTACCCAGTGCCATCTCGGAAGCCCAGTGTAACTATACCACTATTGTTAGGTTCACCACCACTCCTCTTTGCAGGTTATGTAATGCCTTCTTGGAAGCCTATTCTGTGGATAATTCTGTGTACGTGTGTATTAGTTTGTGCGTATTAGTCTTCTTTTAACCCGAACAACTACCCAGTGTAACTCAGAATAATAGAGGTGTGTCTCACTACAGAGCCACCCACCTTGGCTTATACAAAGCTCCTCCCCTGGCTCAGTGAAATGGCTGTACAAAATAAATAACAACACACCTTCAGCCTGGATTTAAAATCAAGGCTCTAAGATCAGATGGCAATTAATTTCAGGCAAGCTGAGATGACGTTCCTTGCTGCAGCCTAGTAATTGAGCAGTCATTTGATAACCATCCACGAGGCGCCATCACCACTCAAACATGGAGGCTACTGCCTTCCCATTGGGTTGTGAGGGATTATGGAAGTGGGAAAGCCAAGAAGAAGCAGGGGAGAAGAGGACATAACTAAGCACAGTTTAGGACAGGGAGAAACGGCCGCAGAAAACAGGTTTTCAGTACAATCCCTAAACATGGGCAGAAGAGCAACGAACTCCAAGCCTCCAGCAAGTAAAAACTATCAGAAGACGACAACATAAAAAACACGATTGTTGTTGTCTGGGTCTTGAAACACCCGAGTAAGTGGAACCGAAGTCTTCTAAGTGCATTTCCATTTGGTTTTCAATGAACTCTCTTGGTTCCACTTACTCAAGATGCAACCAGATCCAGGCAACCACACCAATCATGACACCAGCTGTACAAGCCTAAGAAAATATCTAAAATAATTTACCCGACAGAATATATTCCTCAAAGAGCCCATGGCCCACATTGGAGCACAGGTGCTCAGAAAGCTCCACCATAAGTAAAAAGCAATCACTTCTTTACAACGAAATCCTGCATGCTGACAGATGGCACAGCTTTGATACTCCTCTCTTTAAGTTTCAGCTCCAGGCTGCCTGACACCTCAGGGATAGGACCAAGTTTGAAAATGAAAGCACAGAAATGAACAGAACAGGACTTTTGCTCCTTCCTTCCTTCCTTACCTTCCCTCACAGGCACATGCTGTCTGGGTGCAGGGAGCCGGCGAAGCCGATGCTTTGTGATTTGCACCAGCCCTTTGGATGAGGTTCTCTTTACCACCTGGGGAGATTTGCCCCTCACAGTATTTCTCCTCCTAAGCCAGTAACGACTTTTCACAATCACTGCTGGAAATGAAGAGCTGGCCTTCTTGTCTGTTGGAGAACTGTAAAGAAAAAGCACAAACATCAGCTCCCAGAGCAGAATCACATCTGACTTCAACATCAAACACAGCACTGGGGCCAGAGGAAGGCAGAAAGAGGAGGATAAAGGGAGAAAGTTGGAAAGGCTGCATGAAACAGGGAAAATAGCTAGGACAGCAAAAATTACTACTACTACTTAACATTTTAAGCGCTACTAGGGTTACGCAGCGCTGTACAAATTAACATAGAGGGACGGGTCGTCAACAGTGGAAACCATACTGAAGGCATTGAGAAAAGCGAGAGACTTTTTAACATTTTCTTAAACATGTCCGTGAAAGCATTACAGATATAGGAACCTACAGAGCATTTTGGAAATTAGAGTTCATTGAAAACTAAATGGGAAAACCACTATCAGAAGACATATGTGGTAGAATTTAAATATTGAATTGAATTAACACTTCTTTGCATTGACCAGGTATTAAAAGGATAAGACCTTGTGACCTTAGAACACATGTAACAACATAAAAGTAGCCATATGGGTAAGACCAATGGTCCATCTAGCCAGTATCCTGTTTCCAACAGTGGCCAAGCCAGGTAACAAGTACCTGGCAGAAACCCAAATTGTGGCAACATTCCATGCTACAAATCCCAGGGCAAGCAGTTGCTTCCCATGTCTGTCTCAACAGCAGACTATGAACTTTTCCTCCAGGAACTTGTCCAAACCTTTTTTAACCCACATATGCTAACCGCTGTTACCAGATCCGCCGGCCAAAGGGTGATCTTGCCAAGCTCATGGCCTTTGCATTCTGTCAGGGATTCAGGGATAATGTGAGCCCTTGGACCCCTGCCGAGGAGCGGCAGCAGCAGGCAAAACTATTCTTTGAAAAAATATTTCCTCCTATTTGTTTTTATTTTCCATGCTAACTTCTTTGAGTGTCCCCTAGTCTTTGTACTTTTGGAACGATTAAAAAATCGATTTACTCTACTCGTTCTACACAACTCAGGATTTTGAAGACCTCAATCATATCTCCCCTCATCCGTCTCTTTTCCAAGGTGAAGAGCCCTAACCTCTTTAGACTTTTCTCATATCGTTTTGGTCACTCTTTGGAAACTTTTCTAATTCTGCTATACCTTTTTTGAGATATGGCGAGCAGAACTGGTATCCTGAAACCTGACTGGTTGGAGTGTTCTCCAAGGACTGGACTGAGTAATAACAGTGTCTTTGTGTGAATCCCCAAAGAAACTGTTTCCAGCCCCATGAAAGCATATCAGGCCACACTTCTGCGGTGCAACGAACAATGCAGCACATACCAAACTGCTGCAGAATAACCTGGACAAACAGGAGGAGCAGCTGTTAAACAGCAAATGAGATTTCAGTACAATAAAAAGGAGTATGTAAGGTGGTGGGCTTGAAGAAAGGAAGGAGGTTAAAGTAACCAATAAATGAGGAAAGGGCACAAGGACAGACAAAGAGCCTGGACCCAGCACAGCATCAATCAGGGTAAGACAATACACTGAAATCCTCTGCCCAGTGTGTGGCGGCAGCCAAAAAAAGCAAACAGGATGCTAGGAATTATTAAAAAAGGGAAGCAAAATAAGATCAAGAATATTAAAATGCATCTGTATCACTCCAAGATGCGACCACACCATGAGTATTGCGTTCAAATTCGGTCGCCGTATCTCAAAAAAGATATATGGAATTAGAAAAGGTTCAAAGAAGAGCAACCAAAATGATAAAGGGGACGGAACTCCTCCCGTATGAAGAAAACCTCTTTCACCTATGACTCTTCAGTTTGGAAAAACAGTTGACTGAGGGGAGATATAATAAGTACATAAGTATTTCCATACTGGGACAAACCAAGGTCCATCAAGCCCAACATCCCTGTTTCCAGAAGTGGCCAATCCAAGTCATAAATACCTGGCAAGATCCAAAAAAAGTACAAAACATTTTATGCTGCTTATCCCCGAAAATAGGCAGGGATTTTCCCAAGTCCATTTTAATAACGGCCTATGGACTTTCCTTTAGGAAGCCGTCCAAAGTTTTTAAAACTCCGCTAAGCTAACCGCCTTTACCACATTCTCTGGAAACAATTAAAGTACTATAATTAAACATTGAGTGAAGAAACATTTTTTTTCCAATTGTTTTAAATTTACTACTTTGTAGCTTCATGAATGCCCCCTAGTCCTAGTATTTGTTGGAAAGAAGTAAACAGATGCTTCATCTTCTACCCTTGCACTCCAATATTATTTTATAGACCTCTATCATATCTCCCCTCAGCCGTCTTTTCTCCAAGCTGAAGAGCCCTAGCCGCTTTAGCCTTTCCTCATAGGGAAGTCACCCCATCCCCTTTAACATTTTTCATAGCCCTTCTCTGCACCATTTCTAATTCCACTATATCTTTTTTCAGATGCCGTAACCAGAATTGAACACAATATTCGAGGTGCGGTCACACCATGGAGCGATACAAGGGCATTATAACATACTCATTTTTGTTTCTATTCCTTATCTAATATACCTTACATTCTATTTGCTTTCTTAGCCACGCCAGCACACAGAGCAGAGGATTTCAACGTATCATCAACGACGACACCTAGATCCCATTCTTGGTGGAACCTTGCAATGACGTAGCTATAATTCGGATTCCTCTTTCCCACATGCATCACTTTGAACTTGCTCACATTAAACGTCATCTGCCATTTAGAAGCCCAGTCTCCCAGTCTCATAAGATCCTCTTGTACATAAGTACATAAGTACATAAGTAGTGCCATACTGGGAAAGACCAAAGGTCCATCTAGCCCAGCATCCTGTCACCGACAAGTGGCCAATCCAGGTCAAGGGCACCTGGCACGCTCCCCAAACGTAAAAACATTCCAGACAAGTTTATACCTAAAAATGCGGAATTTTTCCAAGTCATTTAATAGCGGTCTATGGACTTGTCCTTTAGGAATCTATCTAACCCCTTTTTAAACTCCGTCAAGCTAACCGCCCGTACCACGTTCTCCGGCAATGAATTCCAGAGTCTAATTACACGTTGGGTGAAGAAAAATTTTCTCCGATTCGTTTTAAATTTACCACACTGTAGCTTCAACTCATGCCCTCTAGTCCTAGTATTTTTGGATAGCGTGAACAGTTGCTTCACATCCACCCGATCCATTCCACTCATTATTTTATACACTTCTATCATATCTCCCCTCAGCCGTCTCTTCTCCAAGCTGAAAAGCCCTAGCCTTCTCAGCCTCTCTTCATAGGAAAGTCGTCCCATCCCCACTATCATTTTCGTCGCCCTTCGCTGTACCTTTTCCAATTCTACTATCTCTTTTTTGAGATACGGAGACCAGTACTGAACACAATACTCCAGGTGCGGTCGCACCATGGGAGCGATACAACGGCATTATAACATCCGCACACCTGGACTCCATACCCTTCCTAATAACACCCAACATTCTATTCGCTTTCCTAGCCGCAGCAGCACACTGAGCAGAAGGTTTCAGCGTATCATCGATTTTTCACAATCTTCTTGCAATTTAACAACTTTGAATATCTTTGGTGTCATCAGCAAATTTAATTACCTCACTAGTTACTCCCATCTCTAGGTCATTATAAATATGTTAAAAAGCAACAGACCCAGCACAGACCCCTGGGGAACCCCACTAACTACCCTTCTCCACTGAGAATACTGACCATTTAACCCTACTCTCTGTTTTCTATCTTTTAACCATTTTTTAATCCACCATAGGACACTACCTCCTATCCCATGACTCTCCACTGAAGTCTATGAAATCGTGAGTGGTGTAGAACGGGTAGAAGTGAATCGATTTTTCACTCTTGCAAAAATACAAAGACAAGGGGGCACTCAATTAAATTACATAGAGGTACTTTTAAAACAAATAGGAAGAGGGAAAAATTAGGTCTTACCTGATAATTTTCTTTCCATTAGCTCTTCACACTATTCCAGAACATGTGGGTAGTCATGTTCATCGACCAGCAGGTGGAGATACAGAATACAGAACAGAGCTCCACTACAAAGACCCCTGCCACCAGCCCAGTTCTTCAATACAAGTCATCAAGCAGGAGAGAAAGAAAACCAGACCAGGAGCATGTGCAACACAAGACAAAACAACAAAAAACAATCTGAAGTCATGGCCCCAGGAGGAACAATACAAAAGGAAGGTGCCCAGAGCTGCCAAGCAGGCCGTCAAACCACGAGTGGGCTCCTGGAATAGTGTGAAGAACTAATGGAAAGAAAATTATCAGATAAGACCTAATTTCTCCTTTCATTATGTTACTTCCCAGTATTCCAGGACGTGAGGGATGTTCAAAAGCTATCCCTACAAGGGCAGGAACGTGGCCTTGCCATACACAGAACCAATGCCCCAAACACGGCCTCCAACTGCACACCCACATCAACTCAACATTGTTTACGAAAAGTATGCAGCAAAGCCCATGTTGCAAGCCCTACAGATATCCACCGGAGTGGACAACGAGACCTCCACCCAGGCAGTCGCTGTAGGCTTTTTACAGTGAGCCTTCAAGCCCTGAGGGGGAGACCTCCCCTCCAGAACAAAAGACAAGACCACAACCTCCTTCAACCATCGGGCAATAGACACCTTGGACACGATGAGGCCCAGCTTTTGCTTGCCAAAGAGGACAAAAAGCCTATCTGACTGATGAAAGTCCTAAATATTCAACCTCTCAATGCATACTAGATCCTTGTCCTAGTTACCTTATGAAGGAAGCTCCTAATATATTCATTAATCTGCTTCAGCAGCATAACTCCTTCCTAATATTCACAGCACTTTCCCTGATAATAACAGTTCTATTATCCTAACACCAATACCAAAAAACAATTCAATCACCATAACTGATGTAACAAACTACAGACCAGTAGCCTCCATTCCTTTGATGATAAAAGCGATGGAAGGAATAGTAGCAGCACAAACTATGGACTACCTTTCACATTTCTCCCTACTAAACAAATCACAATCAGGTTTCAGACCACGCTATAGCACCGAGACTGTCCTTACTACCCTTGTATCAAACATAGTAACATAGTAGATGACTGCAGAAAAAGACTTGCATGGTCCATCCAGTCTGCCCAACAAGATAAACTCATATGTGCTACTTTTTGTGTATACCTTATATTGATTTGTATCTGTCATTTTCAGGGCAAAGACCATATAAGTCTGCCCAGCACTATCCCCTCAGACAAGAAATTAGCATAAGGTCTAAGATCTTAATAATGCAGTTTGATATGTCTAGCGTATTTGATGTAGATCATAATATCCTACTAAACATACTAGACAACTTTTGCATATGTGGCACAGTCCACAAATAGTTTCAAGGATTCCTGAAATCAAGATCTTACAAAGTGAAAATGAAAGGAACCTTATCCTCTCCTTGGTCACTGAACTGTGGCGTCCCTCAGGGCTCTCCATTATCACCCATTCTGTTTAATATAATGATGTCACCACTAGGTAACAGACTAGAAACAGCAGGATTCAAAACATTCATATATGCTGATGATGTTACCATATACATAACCTTCAAAAAGAACATTCAAGACATCTTACAAAAGGCAAAACTTTGCTTAAATTTGATGGAAACCTGGGCCTCAGAATCCAAACTAAAGCTAAATAAAGAAAAAACTAAATTCATGGTCATCACCAACCTATTTGACCAATTGACAACAATCTGAAAATTCTAGGTATAATTATAGATAAACATTTAACATTTGTTACTCAAGTTTCCTCAGCAATCACAAAATCTTTCAGGCCTCTTTTGAAACTAAAAAGGATCAGACCCTATTTCTCATCAGAAACATTTAGACTATTGGTACAAATCATTAACATTAACTCAATTTGTTTACTGTAATGCCATTTGCACTTCCCCAGCTGTAAAGGACTAAAATACAAGGTGATACACGCCACCACCTTCTCTTACATGAGCACGCAGCTGTGGAATGCATTACCTACAGCCCTGAAAGCTACTAATGAAATAACCAACTTCCGCAAATCTTTGAAGACACAGCTCTTCAACAAGGCCTACAAAGAGAACCCATAACCTCACAAACTACCTCACCAATCCTCCTAATTATTATAGTCCACCTTCCATACTATCCTGCCTAACACCTTCCTTTCCTTTTCTCTTCTCTTACTTAATCTCTATACAATACTAAGTGTATCTGATATCATGGAAGGACTATGTCATAACAAACTCTGTAAGCCACATTGAGCCTGCAAATAGGTGGGAAAATGTGGGATACAAATGCAATAAATAAATAAATAAATTTGTGCTGGCTGTAAGGACTACCCATTGAAAAAACTCCAAACAGCTCAAAACACTGCAGCCAGGTTCATATACAACATCTCTCGCTTTGAAAGTGCCTCCCCTTTATTAATCAAATTACACTGGCTTCCCATCAAAGCGAGAATCACCTTCAAATTATGTTCCTTTATGTTTCAAATCCTAAATGGCACAGCTCCAGACTATACGGTACCATTAATAAACTTACCTCAAAGAAACGCTAAATATGAGGCAAGAAACTATCCCAAATGGCAAAAAAGTGATCTACAAAACTGTCCACTCTGCAGATTTCACTTACCTAGGAACCAAATGGTGAAACTCCTTACCACCCAAAACAATATACAAGAATATACTAGATTCCGAAAAATCCTCAAATTGTTCCTATTCAAACAAACCCTCACAAAGAACAACCATATCTCAAACAACTAATTATTACCTGAATTGGTTATTACTCTATTTACCATTAAAGTTCTCTTTGCTTCATGTACAATTTCTCATTCATAATAGATTTTCTAAATGTTAAACATCCATAGCTATCCCAGTATGTTCATGGTACTGTATTGTAAAATTGGATTCTTACAACAAATTACTTTCTTATGTATTATTCCTTGTTATCTATCCTATACTGTTTATTGTAAGCCACATTGAACTCAAACTTGTTTGGGATAATGTGGGATATAAATGTCACAAATAATAAATAAATAAGTTTGTCACTTCGAGACAGCGCAGAAAGCGCTCTACGAATGTCCAGAGAGAGGCAAACTGAGCACCTACATCCTCCCAGCAACAGGATGGGAGTTCCACTGACTGATTTACATGGAAGGCTGACATGACTTTAGACAGAAAGCAAAGCACCATTCTAAGTGAAACCCCCAGCTTTCAAAAACCGGAAAAAGGGATCCCGACAGGAAAGTTCCTGAAGCTCCGAAATGTGCCACACCAAAATCACCACCAAGAACACTGTCTTCAGCATGAGATCTTTCAAGGTCGTCTTCCAAAGCGGCTCAAAGGGAGACCGCTGCAGAGCCCGATGGACTAGATTGAGGTGCTATTCAGGAAAGGGTGCCCGAAAAGGCGGATGAACCCTACTTACTCTCTTCAGAAAACGAACCACATCTGGGTGCTCCGCCAAAGATGAGTTCTGCAAGCAACCTTGGAAACATGCCAAGGCCACCACCTGTACCTTCAAGGAACCTAACACCAGACCCTTGCACACCCCAGACTGTAAGAATGACAGAATGTGACCAACAGAAGAAGAAAAAGGATCCAATCCCCTTTCAGCACACCAGCTTTCAAAGGTGCGTCACACGTAGGCATATGCCATGGAAGTAGAATACTTTTGAGCTTGAAGTAAGACCACAATGACCAAGCAGGATCCAAACAGCCTTAGCCGAACCCGATCAAGGGCCAGGCCAAAAGACCAAATGGGGAGGGATCCTCCATGAACACCAACCTGACTGAGAAGTTCCAGCTGAGAAAGTCGACCTCCACGTTTAGAGCTCTCGCAACGTGAGCTGCAGAGCAGATGTTTTTCTGCCCAGGCTATCAGCAAACCGGCTTCCACTGCCAGCTGACCGCTATGAGTCATTCCCACCCCCCGCTTGTTGATGTAGGCCACCACTGTCGCACTGTCTGAGAATACTCATACCAGAGACTTTCCCAACGGCGGAGTAAAGGCCACCAGTGCCCTGCAGACTGCCCGAAGCTCCAAGCAGTTGATGGCCCACAACACCTCCACTGGAAACCACGAGCCTTGGGCCAGGCGGCCCCTGCAATTGTCCCCCACACCCAACAAACTGATATCCATGGTCACCACTTCCCAATGCAGAATTGGAAAGGGCACCCCCAGGCTCAGAGACTTAGGAAGTAACCACCACCACATACTCTGTCTGGCAGCTAGCATCCTAGGAAGCCGGAGACCAGTGGCTGAGCCACTGGATCTCTGAAGCCACATATATGCCCTCGCCCAGGGCACCATCACCACAGCCGCCCTCATGGACCCGAGAACTTGAGCATAATCCCAGGCCTGGCATTGTGGCAGGCGGAGGAGAAACCGAATCTGATGCACCAACTTCATGCATCACATTTCCGTCAGAAAAACCTGGGCCCGCAGCATTTCCAATAGAATGCCCAGATATTCCAGCTGCTACGATGAAACCAGCCTGCTCTTCTCGAAATTGATCACCCAACCCAAGGACTGGAGAAGTCGAACGATCGTGGAGGTCGCCAACACACTGTCTTGATAGGAAGATGCCAGTCGTCCAGGTACAGGTGAACTTGGATTCCCTGTTGCCTCAGAAAGGCCACCACCATGATCATGATTTTGGAGAAAGTCCTCGGGGCCATGGCCAGGCCAAAAGGCATGGCCTGGAACTGAAAGTGCCGGCCCAATACTGCAAAGCTGAGAAACTGCTGATGTGGCACCCAGATGGGAATGTGCAAGTAGGTTTCTTTGAGGTTGAGAGCGATGAGATCCACAACTGGCTGCACAGTACCTTCCTTCTGTGGAACCACAAAATAGATGGAATATTAATCTGCATTCAGAGAGAAGAACAAGAATGATGGCCTGAAGTGCCAACAAGGTATCGACCATGTCCCTGATCAGAGCGGTCCTTTGACAAGAAGACCGTAAGAAGAGAGGAGCGACCGGGTGGGAGAACTCCAACTTGTATCCATCCCGCAGAATGTCCAGCACCCACTGATCCGTAGTGATGGTGGCCCAAACGTCCAGAAACGCCGGAAGACGCTTTTGATGGACCCCTGAGACACTTTATAAGGCCCACAGCCTGGCCCCCTGGCAGTAACCCTGAGGGCTCCTCAATACAGCGCTGCCAGAGCCTCAGAAATCAGGGAGCCCAACTCCTCCCTGTAAAGTAAGCGGAGCACCTGCAGGTCATCACCCTCCCCTGGAAAGATCTCACCCTCCTCCAAAGGCTCCGCCAATGAGGGCACCTCAAAGCATAAAGATGCCACCTTTGAGAGTGGAAAAGCCTGAGACCAGGCCTCCTCAGGGTCCACCAAAACATCCCATCTGGGCCTCATAGAAGCGGGGGGGGGGGGCACCCCAACTCCTGGAACCATGGGAGAAGAAACAGCCTGAGGGGAAGCACCTTGCTTGAGCAAATAAGCCTGGTGGAGCAAAAGCAGAAATTCAGGAGAAAAGGGCAGGCCCTGACCCAGACCCCCCCCCCCCCCCCCCACGAGATCACGAGAAATCCTCACACACTGCAGTCGCACACTCCGTGCCCTGCCCGACACTCGCGTGCTCCAGCCTACACATCATGCAGCGGCCCGAGGAGGAGCGGCATCCTCCACAAGATGAGCAGTGCTTGACGCCCTCCGTGGGAGCTGCCATCACCAACAAACATACCACTCAGGGATCTCTTTTTTTATACTGCCGGAGTTACTTGTACTTTACTGTTGTTTTGTTTTCGTTTTTTTAAACGAAGCGCAAAGCACCACTCCGCAGCATACAAGACAGGGTTCTGAGGCCCCACTCATCAAAGGAGACTCGCTGTACGTCCCTTGCACATCCAAGGGCCAAGGCAAACCCCAGCAAACACTCAAAAGCCCGCCAGAGCACTTCCGCACCCTGGCCACCTGATTCCTCTTATTACTATGGTTTGTTTGTTTTGGGTTTCTTTTGTAGAAAACTGTAAGCCGGTTGCTGAACAGGCCGGAAGATGTGGTAATGGCGGTTAGAGTATCTGGGTTTAAAAAAGATTTGGACAAGTTCCTGGAAGAAAAGTCCATAGTCAATTATTGAGACAGACATGGGGAAGACACTGTTTGCCCCGGGATTGATAGCATGGAATGTTATTACTAATTGAGTTTCTGCCAGGTACTTGTGACCTGTATTGGCCACTGTTGGAAGCAGGATACTGGGCTACATGAACCATTGGTCTGACCCAGTACGGTTATTCTTATGTTCTTACAAAAGGAGGCAATATCCCAGTGAAAGGAGACTGAGGAAATGCAAAAAGGGACAACTTTCATGATCAGGAAGAAGTTAAGAGGGATACTGCAACTGTGGAAGTCTTCCAGAGCCCAGACGCCAATTTCTCCAAGAGAACATTTCATGCTGTTCAGCTATGAAACTGGAGGCTGCAGGTAATTCCAAAGCTAACAATTTATCTTACCCTGTATAAGGTTAAAAGTAATAATAGCTTTCAGCTGAAGGGGGGGATGAAGTTTCTGGTATTGAGGGTAATTTGTCACAAGAAATTGAGAATACTGCAGATCAAATTATCTGGGAAACTACTCTGCTAATTTCATTGGTGCGAAAGCCAGACAAGAACTGGATATTTAGCCAGTCTTTTCCTTAAAGAAAGCAATCTCTGGCTTCTTGATGAGAAAATGTGAATTCCTTCTGATGGAGCTCACTGAACATCAAGGCTGCCTAAACCTGTGACTGGAGGTGTTGAAAGAGGGCAGCCCAAGCTCTGCTGTCAAACCAAGTACAAGAAGAATCCATCTCTCTTTGGAGCAAGTCATACATTTTATTTTCATTAAACCGAGGGTCCTCATTTCTAACTTTGGGGGTAAATCTATTATGCACAAATTACCCCTGTAAATGTTTAGAATAATGGCATGTAGTTTGTGAACAAATACACGCATATATGCCAAAAGTCTTCCTAGGTGCTAGTCTGGAAATGTGTATATTTTACAGGTAGACATACACATAGGCAGAGCGTGGGCAGAACTGCCACTTACACAAATAACTTAGAGAATACTAGAAGATACAGATGTTATCTCTGGCAGTTCAGGGTGAGCTCTACGGCTGGCATAAGTGTATTGGTATTCTATAAAGGAATGTAGGAGCCTATAAATAGGTACTTTTAAATAGTATGACAAAACGGTGCGTTTCCTCTTCCTCCGTTGCTGTGTGGGAGGCTTGAT
The DNA here is from genome assembly GCF_901765095.1 of Microcaecilia unicolor. Lineage (NCBI taxonomy): Eukaryota > Metazoa > Chordata > Amphibia > Gymnophiona > Siphonopidae > Microcaecilia > Microcaecilia unicolor. Next base: position 615,565,936 of record NC_044031.1, read on the forward strand.
GGGACAACAAATGGTGACTGGCAGTAGCTGGGACTGAATGAGTGATGCTGTGTGTATTTGGTATCTATCCCCTTCCTCTCCTCTTGCCCTCAGCCTCGCTCCACTCCCCCAGCACTTATCCCCTATCTTCCTCCCTCTCTGCAGTTTTGTGCTTATTACCTGCTGGACAGATACTTAGTAAGTGCTATTGCTTGAAGGGTAAGGTGTGATCCTGAATCACAGAAACATGGAAAAATGTAGGCAGATAAAGATCATATGGCCTATCCAGTATGCCCAACAATGCCATCTGTTCTCCCTATCACTTCCTTAGAGATCCTATGTACCTATACCAAGCTTTCTTGAATTCTGATACAGTTTTTGTCTCGGCCACCACCACTGGGAGGCCGTTTCATGGATCCACCACCCTTTCTGTAAAGATATATTTCCTTAGATTATTCCCGCGTCCTTCCCCTTTCACCTTCATCCTATGGCCCCTCATTCCAGAGTTTCCTTTCAATTGAAAGACTCACCTCTGTGCATTTATGCCATGAAGGTATTTAAACATCTCTATCATATCTCCCCTCTTCCACATTTTTTAGCATGAAATCTTAGCTACCAAGTTCCAGACCAAGCTTTACAAGGTCCCTTCTCATAAAGTACCAAAAAGGCCTTTTATGCAAGTGAAACAGGCTTTACATGTGAAAAACCTGAACCCGTGTGTGTCCAAGCATTACTTTATAAAATACAAGCACCCATCCCAATGCCTCCTCTGTTTCCATGGAATAACCACAAGCAGAAAGAATAAGAGCGTCATTTTCCATATGTAAAACCTGCCTTCTACATTTAGCATCTCAATGCAGTTACTGCTCTGGACCGAAAGGAGATCATTTTATAAAGTTGTTTTCACATATGCACATAAATAGCTTCTTTTAAAATAGCAAGCAGCCTGAAACTACACACGTGGGTTAGAAAACATGCTGTTTCACAGGCGCTTGCATAATCCAGGGAAGTGCCTACTCCTGCAAGATAGATGCCATATCTGCTGCTTACCCCCATCGATTTTAGGAAGTAATACCCAAGTAGGCATCCACTTGCCTCTTAATCCAAGCATTCTGTTATAAAATAACACTCCATGAGTAGAAGAGTAGTCTAGTGATTAGTGCCATGGGCTGAGAACCAGAGGAACTGGGGTCAATTCCCACTGCAGCTCCTGGTGACTCTGGGCAAGTTACTGAACCCTCCCATTGCCCCAGGTACAACATAAGTACCTGAATATAACATACTGCCTTTCTGTGGTTACATCAAAGCAGTTTCCATGTCAAATCCCATCCTCTTTCCCTTTCCACAAAGCAAATTTTCAGTCAGCTTAGGTCAGCAAGTCAGCCTGCTGAACCTGCAGTCCTGGAGTTAACCAGATCAGATAAGTTATCCGTCTCCCTAGACCATGCCCCTGGCACACTTCTTGCACCTCCCAGACTAACGTTCCCAGTTCAAGTTGTGGGCCAGATGGATTTTAAGCACTCACTGGCACCAAAGTTTTAAAACGAACTGTATGGTTGAGTTGGTGATTTAACTGCACATCTCTGCTGAACAGCGACCCCAATCTGTACTAACTGGAGATCTCGTTAGGGGTTATTTTCTCCATTTTGGAATGTATTAATTTGCTTTTATTATTATTGTTCTGGAGCTTGGTGAGCAGTTAATTAAGTTATAAATAAATGGAAATCTGAAAGAACTAACTTAATTTGTATAGTCAGCACTGCTACCCATCTTCGTCCTTTCTTAGATAATGATACTTGTGCCATTCTTCTCCATGCCCTAGTTATTTCTAAACTCGATTACTGTAATATGATTTATATTGGTCTCCCACACTCCCTTATTAAGAAACTACAATCAGTTTAAAAACAAGGCTATGCATATTAATGCGACATTTCAATCATGTTTCACCTCTACTAAGACAGCATCACTGGCTATCACCACTTTTCGTCAGCAATACAAGATTCTTATCTTAATTCAGAAAGTACTTTATACACAAAACCCTGCACATCTATCACCACTGATCATACCGTACAACCCTGTATGTACCCTACACTCTTCAATCCAATGCCAGTTAGTTATTCCTTCGGTTACACACACAAGAATCCAATCTACCTGTCACTCAGATTTCTTTTCCGTCAGTCCCTCCTTATGGAATACCCTACCTTTTGTCCTTTGCATTGAACAATCCTATCAAAGTTTCAAAGGTGCTCTAAAGAACCATTTATTTACCTTAGTCTTCCCTAGTAACCTCTATGTTGATGGCGGGCTTGCCAGCTGGGCAATGTTCCTTGTCGATTTCTCTTTTACACTTGCTGGTCTAATTTCTTGTTTCTTTGATGCTGGAGTTCCTTGTCCTTCACTATTGATTTTATAGATTAAATTGTAAACCACTTTGATTATATGAAAGGCAGTATATTAAGCCTCAATAAACTAATTATACAGCTAGTGCCGGCCCACAAATATGGATAATACTGAGCCATTTACCAATTTACACAGATAGGGAAATGACCCTTCAACATGGAAGAAAGCCCCTGTGGAGAGCTGGGAGCCTGCAAGTAGCCATTCCAGTAGGGTCTCTGTTCCCTGTATAACCAGGGGCAGTCATCAGGGTGAACTCCGTGCTGTGGAGGATCAGACAAGCGCAGTGCTGTTAAATTTACTGTCTTCTTTCAATGCCCATGAGAGTAAGCTAAGAGAGCTTCCAGCAGACAGACCAAGATTTTAATTACATAAGAACACAAGAATAGACATACTGGGTCAGACCAATGGTCCATCTAGCCCAGTATCCTGTTTCCAACAGTGGCCAATCCAGGTCACAAGTACCTGGTAGAAAACCCAAACAGTACCAACATTCCATGCTACCAATCCCAGGGACAAACAGTGGCTTCTACCATGTCCATCTCAATAACAGACTATAGACTTTTCCTCCAGGAACTTGTCCAAACCTTTTTTTAAAACCAGATACACTAACCATGGTTATCACAGCCTCCACCAATGAGTTCCACAGCTTAACCATTCTTTGAGTGAAAAAAATATTTCCTCCTATTTGTTTTAAAAGTATTTCCATGTAATTTCATTGAGTGTTCCCTGGTCTTTGTACTTTTTGAAAAAGTGAAAAATCGATCCAATTTACCTGTTCTACACCACTCAGGATTTTATAGACCTCGATCATATCCCCTCCCCCTAGCCATCTCTTTTCCAAGCTGAAGAGCCCTAACATCTTTAGCCTTTCCTCATATGAGAGGAGCTGTATCCCCCTTAATATTTTGGTCGCTCTTCTGTGCACCTTTTCTAATTCTGCTGCACCTTTTTTAAGATACGGCGACCAGAATTGAGTGCAATACTCAAGGTGACATTGCATCATAGAAGCGAGATGTGAAGCATGGACTCACAACTGTATATATAAAAGTGCAAGAAACATTATGAGAGTGTCATGTCTTGTGTCAGTGAACAAGAGAATCTCAGAGTTCCTCTCCTAAAGAGCTGACTCAGTGAGACCGTCCTGGGGTAATCAGTTAAGCAAGTCTACACTCTCTGCTCTGAAATCAGAACAGAATTCATTATGCAACACTAGGGAAAGAGGTAGGAGTATCTGCCACTACCGGATTTTTCAGGTTAACCTCTAAAGGACTGGAAAGGCTTCAAATAGATGTTTCCTTAACACCACCACTGAAACAACCAGTGAGAACTCTATTTTGAGCAATTTAAACTAGATGAGTGAGCTCCGTTAACCTTACAGATGTTCTTGATCTAAGGTAACCACCAGAGGGTTTGGTGGACACCCATCTACTATACTCTGCTGCATGCTAGAATGGGACCACCAGCTCATTTCATGAAGCACTGAGCAGATACCAAAGGTCACAACCTTTGGTCACTTCCAACCTGGACTCTTCCAAATCACTAGTAACGTACAGGTAATGGGCTCCACAGGGATGCAGTCCCTTAATGCAAAGTAATAGGACAGTTTCCCGTAAAATAAACCAAACAGGGCACTTACCTAGTAAGATCACTTGAACCTCTGACTATCCAAATCTGAAACATATATTACAGCCCCAGAAATACAAATCATCAAATCCAATGACATTTAAAATGAAAGGAATTTACCTTGATGACGAGAATACGACTTTGCTGATAATAGGTTGTTTTTGCTTTCAAATTACTGACTATCAAACAGGTTAATGATCAGTTCGGTTGATTCATCAATAAGAATGATGTAACAAAATAAATATGGAAGCACCAAATAGTAAGAGAGTGCTTCAGAATTACAGCTTATTAAGTTAAATGCAGTTGGTCTGTTGTTATAGGTCAAAAGTTTAAATGTTTCATATGAACAGAAGGGGGAGGGGTTAGAGATATAATATTTAAAAACTTGGAAACAGCTTATTGTGCAACTGATCTTTAATGAGTACAGACTTATAACTACCTTTTCGTGAATTCATTTGTAACATCTGTATCTTTATACTGTTTTCAATAAAAAGCGTTGAAACATAAAATGAAAGGAATTTACCAGGTACTGTTCCTCCTCCGGATAATTTTAGTCCGACTTTTCACTTTATATCCCGAGTGCACTACATCACTAAATGATGGTTTCCCATTGCCATAGCCTTCAGCTGTCTTGGCTGGTGTCTGAAGCAAATTAGCAGTGGAAACAGACGGGAGTACTGCTCCTGTCACCTTTCGCCCTTCAGATTGCCACCTAAATGCAGATCTTGTGCTGGGGCCTGGTTGCAGAGGACTGGCAGCCTTCCACTTGTATTTACTGGTCGAGGCACCAGTTTTCCCCTGCATGCTCTGTCTTCTCTGCTTGGGCCCGTGTTCTCCCCTGGGTGATGGTTTCAAAATGACCAATCTCTCTGTCCCCGTTGCGTTTTCCTGGGCCCTTGGATTGATCATTTTCTTTCCCCCTCTGCTGCATTTTCCCGGATTGGCGACCCACGTATATTTTGTTTTCCTGAACTTTGAAGCCCTACAGGAAGCAGGAGACAAAACAGCTGCCCTTGGACTACTGAACACCTTGGTAGAGGTCATAATTTTTCTTTTTGATAGGTTCCCACTCTGCAGTGAAGGAGTAACCTGACCAGAGCTGCTATGGGCTTTGGGGTTTGGAAGGCTCAAGGCTTTGGAAGAATGTCCTCTCAAGAGGTTGGAATATGGACCCTGTGAGTCTAGTTTTCTCTCTGAATGTGTCCAAAGTGACCCTTGATTATGTGACGTAGAAGACTTTAGTGTCTTGGATGCTACTGCCAAATAACTTGTACTGATGCTTTCTTGTAGAACTGAAATTGGTAAAGACACGTTACCCACTAATCGTTCAGAGGTGGCAGAAATGCCTGCCGGTCCCAGATTTTTCAGGTTAATCTGTGTTTTATGTCCACTGCCAGGTGTGCTTTTCCGCTGTGATGTCAGAACAGACTTTCCTTTGTCTCTCGTGCTGATGCTCTGAGATCGAGTGCAGACCTCTGTCTCTTCACACCTTCTGAGAGCACACGATCTCAAGTCTCCTTCTCCACAGGATGTCTTAAGGGTCCCCGGTACACCATCGCTGCCCAAGACAGAACTAGCTGGTGGTGACACTCCTGCCCTGGTGGCTGTACTGCTTCCCACGTTTAAGACCTCTTGCCTTGCTGGTATCACTTTCCTTATGGCAAATTTCTGAGCAACATCCTTGTTGCTGAAAGCCTGAGAGGGGCCAGCAGACACACAGTTTCCATTGTCAATGGAAGGGGCAGGAGGTCTGTTCACCAGCGAGTATTTTTTCCTCCAGGGATTCCCTTGATGGTGATGTGGCTGCTGCTGCTGCTGTCTGTAATCTTTCTGCAGGGGTCCTGTGCTGAGTGTCCTCTGCACATTGTAGGATGCTGGTGCAGGCTGCCTCCATCTTGAGCCAGAAGTTGTCCGGGGAGCTGGAACATTTCCGTGCACGTTCTTGTGATTGGTTATAAGATCTACAAAACAAAAGCATGGGAAAGTATTAGTTTCCAGCAGCAGGTTTTCCTTTATCTCCACTACCTGGTGCATTGATGTATGTATAATCCACTCTCTTACATTCTCTTCTTTTTAGTCATTCCTGGGTCAGGTTTTGATCTATATCTGGTTACTGAGGTAGCTATTTCCAATTCTTGCTATATCTTTGTACTTGGTATATGTCTCTGTCAACTTTCAAGAAATGTTACTGCCATGTCACCATAGTGATACATAAATTTAAGGCGCGTTCAACGCTAACATGCCCACACATTTCTAGCATTAGCGTTAGCATTTTTAACGTGAGTGAGTAGTTTATGCATGCTAAACACTAACGCACCCATAGAAATGTATGGGTGCATTAGGGTTTAATGCACCGTAAATTTATGGGCGCGTTAGAAACGCTAACACACCTTAGTAAACATACCCCTAAAAATGGTCCTGATGGGGGAAAATAATTTCTCTACAAGCTCATATTCATAAATCTACCAAACAACAAGAACTTGACTTTAGGCAACTTATTCAATATCTAGATGGCCAAAATAAACATCAGGCTACCCCCCCCCCCCCCCCCCACACACACACACACACAATTAGCGGCATTATATAAAGCTCATGTGAAACTTTCGCCTTGGAACTTAATATTATACAAGATCAAATGCAGCACACAACAAAAATATTATGAATTTAATAATAGGGCGAGCCGGCTTCTTGCACACAAATTGAAACAGGTGGCACACTGTAATGCTATTAGCTCACTGGTGAATAACATTGGGCAGCTCTGTACTCAGATGGCTGAAATTCAGGGTGAATTCTTAGCTAATATCAGCAGCTTTATACACCCAAGGAGATGCCATCATTAACAGATATTCTTTCCTTCTTAGAAGGGGAGGATCTACCTGTTCTATCGCCCGTTGAACAGGATACGATGTCGGCTCCTATAACAAATGATGAGATACTCTGGGTGACTGAGAATTTGCCCACTGGGAAAACGCTGGGTTTAGATGGCTATAGTAACCGTTTTTATAAATGTTTCAAGAGAACATTGGCCTCAATACTGGTTAGAATATATAACTCCATAACTGATGGTACAACCCTGCTGCTTTCTTGGAGACTTGCAGGCATCACAGTGCTACTCAAACCTAATAAAGACCACCAGAGATATGGCTCTTATCAGCCTATTTCACTCTTAGGGACAGACTATAAAATGTTTACAAAAATTTTAGCGAAACGGTTACAGGTGGCACTACCATGTTTAATTCATTCTGACCAGAATGCTTCATTCACAATAGGCAGACTTTTGGCACTTGATTGATAAGGCACAAGCACAAAGTGCAGTTCACATAAAAACAGTCGGGTCTAAGTCAGCGCAGGAGGAGGAAAAGAACTTCTGTGCAGCTGGTCACTTCCTCCTTGCCCTAGCCAGCAGGGGAGGGGAAGGAGGTATACCCTCTCTCACACCTGCTCACGGTCCAGCGGCTTAGCACCCCCCCCCCCAATGTTTACTTGTAAAGGCATCTTTCTTCCCTCACCCAGAGCTGCAGCTGCAGGTCCATAAGTACTACTACTACTATTATTTAGCATTTCTATAGCGCTACAAGGCATACGCAGCGCTGCACAAACATAGAAGAAAGACAGTCCCTGCTCAAAGAGCTTACAATCTAATAGACAAAAAAATAAATAAAGTAAGCAAATCAAATCAATTAATGTGAACGGGAAGGAAGAGAGGAGGGTAGGTGGAGGCGAGTGGTTACGAGTCAAAAGCAATGTTAAAGAGGTGGGCTTTCAGTCTAGATTTAAAGGTGGCCAAGGATGGGGCAAGACGTAGGGGCTTAGGAAGTTTATTCCAGGCGTAGGGTGCAGCGAGACGGAAGGCGCGAAGTCTGGATTTGGCAGTAGTGGAGAAGGGAACAGATAAGAAGGATTTATCCATGGAGCGGAGTGCACGGGAAGGATGAGTGTGGAGAGATACTGGGGAGCAGCAGAGTGAGTACATTTATAGGTTAGTAGAAGAAGTTTGAACAGGATGCAAAAATGGATAGGGAGCCAGTGAAGCCAAAAAAGGTAGAACTTCATACTGCTGGGGGGGGGGTGAGAAGAGACCTGTGTGGCTGGGGGGGATGACCTGTGTGGCAAGGGGGGGGTGTCACGTGTGGCAAGGGGGGGGTGTCACGTGGCCTGTGAGGGGTGCAGTGAAAAATTACTTGGACACCAAGGGTGCAGTGAACCAAAAAAGCTTGGGAAAAACTGCTGTAGGCTGTATTTCTCATACATAATCCTAAAACTCAACAGCCTAGCATAATCAGGACAGGGTTGGGCACCTCATCATAATATAAATACATTTTTAAACACCCACATACAGGTCCCCGCATTTTTTAGTACCGAGGAAAACCGGCAGCAACCAGCTGACAGGGTCCCTACAAAACATTTAGGCCCTAGGCATGTACCTAGCTTGTCTATGCCTGAATCCTACCCTGTCATCTCCTTCTTGTTCTAGTAAATGTTTCACCAGTGTTGTCCCTTTCAGCTACTATTCCTGAAAACGTGTACGCTCTATGTCCCTCTCCTATTTGTATTAAATTATCATGGAACACCACTTTACATACAATATTGGTAAAAACACCCAACCGCCTGGGTTTGTATGGACTGGCTCTCTGCAGCCCTCCCAGAACACCTGCAACCATCAGATTCCTCCCCTCCCTCCTTCTCCTGCAGGCCGACACAGCTCCGCTCTTACCCTGCAACCGCTGGATTTGTCTCTTCAGAGCCTCCCGTTCGTCCATTCCTCTCTCCGCCGGAGACGCCACACTGTGCGTCATCATAGTGCGACCGCCGACTGAGGAAGAGTAATAAATGACCTCGGAAGCGTCAGCTGGTTTCCTAGGCGACGGGAAAAGGAGGACACCACCAGTGACGCACTGCTTGACCCCGGGTAAGCTCTAAGGAGAGGGTGTGGCTAGGACCCGCCTCAAACTGTGATTGGTAGGCGTAGCCTGGGGGAGCCCTGCACCGCGTCTTAGTTAGCCCGGAACTAAGTAACCGGAAATGATTGATTCGGTGGTTGGCGACTAGGGTTGGTTGTATTGAGTGGCGTTAGGTTGTATCGATTATACGTGTATTTATTAACCGAGTATAGGTGCTTGAAGTTGAACAGCCCCAATATTAAGCAAACTCTATTACTTTGACCAGGGAGCATTCGTTTGTGTTCAGTTTAGCACCTTAAATCGTTTTGAAAAGTTGTACAGATCAAATAACGTGCCAGATCACTCACAAATCGCTGTAGGACCTCAGAAAAATCTGTATAGTAAACATTCCAGATAACGTTTATAATAATTGTATGCACATAAGTTTGCAAGGGAAAGTTTTCCAATTCAGATTGTTCCAGAAAACTCACATATTAAAAACAAAACAGCCAGCTTAAACAGAAGAACCAGAATCAAGATTATCAGAATTACTGCACAGACTTATGAGCACCTGGGACATCCCTATCCCTATTAATAAAAAGCTGGATGCAAGAAAATGGGATACAGTGGTTAAAAAAAGAAAAGCAGAACGGTATTGATTATAAAGGTGTCAGTCCCAAGCAATTGCTTGGTATAAATTGCATATCCATGTTACATCTTATGAACTCCAGAAGGAAGCTCTCTTTGGCACAATGCAAATACTACAGCGAATGTTAGCAGTAAATGTTTAGAGACTGAGATCATACTCCACATACCCAAGCTTAGGAGTGAGGTTCATTACTGTTATGGAATGTGCTAAAATAAGAACAGAAAATACTGGACAAAACTTCAGCAAAAATCTAAACTATAACTGTAACTGTTGGCAAATCGCGATACCTTACAAAATGGCGTCTCTTGCTCCTATGATACCGGCAGTGAAAGCTTTCACTGCTGGTGTCAACAGTTACTTGGCCCCCTGAGGAAGCTTATATTTCATAGCGAAACGGAGAGCCCCATTGGGCAAGATTGAAAGCTAAGTAGCATTAATAATATTATTGTTAGAAGAATTAAATATCACGATTTAGTGTTTCACATATTTTATTACATACTAGTGGAGTTTTATGAGACCAGTGATAATAACGGAGTCCAAGGAATGCTGGCGTTTGAGCGCATTGAGCACAGTATTGCCATGCAGAGACTGCTGAGGTCTTTTTCTTCACTTTGAATTGAAAATAAGAGAAAAAAAGAATTGATACCACACTTTATATTTATAAAGTCAGTGTGTTTAAGCAAGTTCAGCTTATTCCATATCATCAAGCTGATCAATCCATAGACTGGTGGGTTGTGTCCATCTACCAGCAGGTGGAGATAGAGAGCAAACTTTTGCCTCCCTATATGTGGTCATGTGCTGCCGGAAACTCCTCAGTATGTTCTCTATCTCAGCAGGTGGTGGTCACACACAGCAGCAGCTCTGGCTAGGCCTCCAAGCCTAATTTTTAGGTTTTGTTGAGTGCCTGGGGTTGAGGGCTCTTTTGAGCAAGTGCAAACCTGGTGGTGCCAGGTCCCTCCTTTTCTCCCCCCTCCCGCTGGCTCCGTTTAAAAAAAAAAAAAAAAAAATTTTGAACGTCCTTAAAGGCGTTTATTTCGACGTTTATTTAAGCGTCTATTGCAGCATACTCACTGGGACACCAGGTCGTTACAACTCGGAGCGGACAGCAGGTAATTTTTACCTTTTTATAGCGGGCAGGGGGTTCCCCGATTCTTCTCCTCGTGGCATATGGCGTCGGAGGGCGAGGGCGCAAAGGGTCGCTCCCCTGGTCGCTTGAGCGCTTCTAGAGGGGATGCGGGGGTCTTCAAGCCTGATTCGCCCTTGTTGGGTGACAGTTTCGTGACCGATGAATGTCCCGGTCCTTCCTCCGGCGTGGCGGTTTTTCCCGCCATAAACGCCCATCCCCCGCTCCTCGCCTCCGCCATCTTGGCCGGCCACGCGGCTCGGACGGCTTCTTCTTGGGCCGCCCTTGAGGTTGGAGACATTAATGCCATGAACGCCCTTAATTTGGGCGACGGCACAGAAGCGGCTAAAGTTAAGAGCCGTTCTTCCCGCGCGGCTCCTTCGCGGAGTTTCGCGCCGGACGCCATTTTGGATGCGCAGCATGTCTCTCCCCCACTATTGCGAGCGCCGGTTGAGGGTGCGTCTAGGGCTGTTGCCCAGACTGCGGAAGTGCACAGTCTGGGGGGTTTCTCCCCCGAGTTTGTTTTGCTGCTGCATCAGGCCTTCCTCATGCACAACGCTGCCCCTGCTCCCTCGTCTGGTAAAGAGGTTGAGGTTCCCAGAGGTAAACGCCCTCGGGTTGATTCCCAGGCCTTGGAGGAATTTGTCTCCTCCGATGTAGATGAGGGCAGCGTGTCTGAGGTCTCCCAACGGTCCTTTGCGGATTCCTTGGAGGAGACGGATCCCCGCTCGGATGGAGCGGATGACCCCTCTGCAGCGCGGCTTTTTAGCCCAGAGGATTTGCCCAACCTGTTGTTACAGGCCATGGACACTTTGAAGATTTCCTCTCCGGAGGACGTCTCTCCCTCAGCCCCTGTTGGCTCTGCCATTATGCTGGGGACGAAGCGCCCGCCTAGAACCTTCCACGTGCATGATGCCATGCACACCTTAATTTCGGCTCAATGGGATGTCCCAGAAGCGAGCCTTAAAGTGGCTAGGGCTATGTCCCGCCTCTATCCTTTGGCTGTGAGTGAACGTGAGGCCTATCTGTGGCCTACCGTGGATTCTTTAATCACTGCGGTGACTAAGAAAACGGCGTTGCCGGTGGAAGGTGGCACGGCCCTAAAGGACGCCCAAGACAGAAGATTGGAGGCGGCTTTAAGGTCGTCCTTTGAGGCGGCTGCTTTAAGTTTGCAGGCCTCAGTTTGCGGCTCCTATGTGGCCAGGGCGTGCCTGACTATGGTGCAGCGGGCTTCCCCCTCGGATCATTCCTTGAGGGCTGATTGGCCGGCCCTGGAATCGGGCTTAGCCTATTTGGCAGACTTGCTGTATGATGTCTTGAGGGCCTCAGCGAAAGGCATGGCTCAGACAATCTCTGCGCGGCGGTGGCTTTGGCTGAAACATTGGTCTGCTGACCACGCCTCTAAATCCCGCCTGGCTAGGTTGCCTTTTAAAGGCAAGCTGCTCTTTGGGGTCGAGCTGGACAAAATCGTGACCGATCTCGGCACGTCTAAGGGCAAGAAATTACCAGAGGTCAGGGCTCGGGCTAGTACTCGTCCCGGTACCTCCAGAGGACGGTTGCAGGAAGCCCGTCGGTACCGCCCGGGCAAGTCGGGCTCTGCCCCCTCTTCCTTCAAGAGGTATTTCTCCCCCAAGCAGCATTCCTTTCGCAGAGACCGCCGTCCCGAAGGTGCTCCCTCCGGTCCTCCCCCAGGGTCTCGTACCCAATGACGGGGTCTTGGTCCACGCCCCAGTGCAGATTGGAGGACGGCTGTCCTCGTTTCTGGGCGAGTGGACCACAATAACTTCAGACGCGTGGGTGCTGGAAGTCATCAGAGACGGCTACAAACTAGAGTTCTGCCGACCCTTAAAAGACGGGTTTGTACTCTCTCCCTGCAAGTCTCCGGTCAAAGCTGTGGCAGTGCAGCAGACCTTGGACAATCTGATCCGCCTGGGCGCGGTCGTTCCGGTGCCAGAAAGTCAGCTTGGCAAGGGACGTTACTCCATTTACTTTGTGGTACCAAAGAAAGGAGGTTCTGTCCGGCCTATCCTCGACCTCAAAGGGGTCAATCGGGCCTTGAAAGTGCGGCACTTTCGCATGGAGACTCTCCGCTCTGTTATAGCGGCAGTGAAGGCAGGAGAGTTCCTGGCATCCTTGGACATCAAGGAAGCGTACCTGCATATTCCCATCTGGCCTCCTCATCAACGCTTTCTGCGTTTTGCAGTCCTGGGACGACACTTCCAGTTCAGAGCCCTCCCTTTCGGGTTGGCTACTGCTCCGCGGACCTTTTCCAAAGTAATGGTGGTCATCGCGGCCTTCCTACGAAAGGAAGGGGTACAAGTCCATCCTTATCTGGACGACTGGTTGATCCGAGCCCCCTCTTATGCAGAGTGCGGCAAAGCTGTGGACCGGGTAGTTGCTCTTTTGAGCTCCCTGGGATGGATCATCAACTGGGAGAAGAGCCAGCTGCGCCCGACTCAGTCCCTGGAGTACCTGGGAGTTCGATTCGACACCCAAGTGGGCAGAGTGTTCCTGCCAGACAATCGGATTGTCAAACTTCAGGCTCAGGTGGACCAGTTCCTAGTAGCCTCTCCCCTTCGGGCTTGGGACTATGTGCAGCTGTTGGGCTCTATGACGGCCACGATGGAAGTAGTGCCCTGGGCCAGGGCTCATATGAGACCACTTCAACACTCTTTGCTGCAGCGCTGGACTCCGATGTCGGAGGATTATGCTGTGCGCCTTCCCTTGGACCCAGCAGTGCGCAAGGCGCTGAGCTGGTGGATGCAGACAGACAAGTTGTCTGCGGGAATGCCTCTGGTGACCCCAGAGTGGATTGTCGTCACGACGGACGCCTCGTTGTCGGGCTGGGGAGCCCACTGCTTGGGAAGGACAGCGCAGGGGCTCTGGTCTCCTGCAGAGGCAAAGTGGTCTATCAACCTCCTGGAACTCAGAGCCATTCGGTTGGCGCTTTTGGAGTTCATCCCGGTACTGGTGTTGAAGCCTGTACGGGTCCTGTCGGACAATGCCACGGCTGTGGCCTATGTCAACCGCCAGGGAGGTACCAAGAGCGCCCCTCTAGCCAAGGAGGCTATGAATCTTTGCCAGTGGGCGGAAGTGAACTTGGAGCAGCTTTCAGCGGCCCACATTGCCGGAGTCATGAATGTCAAGGCGGACTTTCTCAGTCGCCATACCTTGGAGCCCGGAGAGTGGCAGCTATCTGCTCAGGCGTTCTTGGACATCACGAAGCGCTGGGGCCAGCCGAGCCTAGATCCGATGGCGTCATCGGCCAATTGCCAAGTGCCGCGCTTTTTCAGCAGAGGACGGGACCCTCGATCCCTGGGAGTAGATGCTCTTCTCCAACAGTGGCCGACACAAGAGCTTCTCTATGTGTTCCCGCCCTGGCCCATGTTGGGCAGGGTGCTAGACCGGGTGGCAAAGCATCCCGGCAGGGTAATCCTGGTGGGTCCGGATTGGCCCAGGCGTCCCTGGTATGCGGACTTGATCAGGCTCTCAGTCGACGATCCTCTGCGGCTGTCAGTGGAGCAGGGCCTGTTGCATCAGGGTCCCGTGGTGATGGAGGATCCCTCCCCCTTTGGTCTTACGGCCTGGCTATTGAGCGGCAGCGTCTGAGGAAGAAGGGCTTCTCAGACAAGGTCATTGCCACTATGCTGAGAGCGAGGAAGCGCTCTACTTCTACTGCTTACGCCAGGGTTTGGCGTATCTTTGCAGCGTGGTGTGAAGCAGGCTCACTTTCTCCCTTCACTGCTCCAATTTCTTCAGTGTTGGCGTTCCTGCAAGAAGGTCTGGAGAAAGGCCTGTCGCTCAGTTCCCTTAAAGTCCAGGTAGCGGCTCTGGCTTGCTTCAGGGGCCGCCTGAAGGGTGCTTCCCTGGCTTCGCAGCCAGATGTGGTGCGCTTTCTCAAGGGAGTTAATCACCTGCGCCCTCCTCTGCACTCAGTGGTGCCTGCGTGGAATCTCAACCTGGTACTAAGAGCATTGCAGAAGCCGCCTTTTGAACCCTTGTCGAGGGCATCTCCGAAAGACCTGACGTTGAAAGCAGTCTTTTTGGTGGCTATCACTTCAGCCAGAAGAGTTTCCGAGCTCCAGGCGCTCTCATGTCGAGAGCCTTTTCTGCAGTTCACTGAGGCAGGAGTGACTATTCGCACAGTGCCTTCCTTCCTGCCCAAGATTGTTTCTCGCTTCCATGTGATTCAGCAGCTCTGTCTCCCTTCCTTTCGTAGGGAGGACTACCCAGAGGAGTACTCTGCTCTTAAATATCTGGATGTGAGACGAGTCATCATCAGATACTTGGAAGTGACCAATGATTTTCGGAAATCGGATCATCTGTTTGTCCTGTTTGCAGGTCCTCGTAAGGGTCTGCAGGCTGCTAAGCCTACAGTGGCAAGATGGGTCAAGGAAGCCATTGCAGCGGCTTATGTGGCCGCGGGGAAGGTGCCGCCTATCCAGCTGAAGGCTCACTCCACGAGAGCTCAGGCGGCCTCGATGGCAGAGGCCGGATCCGTCTCCTTGGAAGAGATATGCAAGGCGGCAACTTGGGCTTCGGCTCATACATTCTCCAAGCATTACCGTTTGACTGTGGCTGCACGGGCGGAGGCCCGGTTTGGAGCTTCAGTGTTGAGGTCAGGGATTTCAATGTCCCGCCCTGGGTGAGTACTGCTTCGGTACATCCCACCAGTCTATGGATTGATCAGCTTGATGATATGGAAGGTAAAATTATGTATAATCATACCTGATAATTTTCTTTCCATTAATCATAGCTGATCAATCCATAGTCCCTCCCAGATATCTGTACTGTTTTTATTCTGGTTGCATTTCAGGTTCAAGTTTAGTCTTCAGTTACTTCAGAAAGACTTCGTGTTCAAGTTTTTTCACTTGGATTCTTCAAGAGTTAAGACGAGTTTGTGTTACAGTGAGCTGCTGCATTCCTCTCCCCTCCGTTTTACGGGGCTGGATTGAGACTTAAAATTCTGCCGGCACTCCCTCCCGCTTCGTGCGGCTGTAGGGCAGCTTTGTACCCCTCCCGCTTCGGCGGTGTTAGGGTCAGTCAGCTCCTCCCGCGGTTGCGGTTGCAGGATAAGCCAGATCCCCCCGCATCGGCGGGTGTGGTGTCCCTCCCCCGCTCCGCGGGGATGAGCTGGACGGATTCCCCTCCCCCACTTGTGTGGGGATGAGCTGGGTTAATTCCCCTCCCCCGTTTCGGCGGTGGTGAGCTGGGCAGAGTGTCCCTTCGTGGGTGTAATTCTCTAAGTGCTGAGTCCTGCGGATGGAGCTTTGATATCGACATACTGAGGAGTTTCCGGCAGCACATGACCACATATAGGGAGGCAAAAGTTTGCTCTCTATCTCCACCTGCTGGTAGATGGACACAACCCACCAGTCTATGGATTGATCAGCTATGATTAATGGAAAGAAAATTATCAGGTATGATTATACATAATTTTACCTTATTGATGTGCTAAAATAACCCATTCGGAGAAATTACCCCTGAGCTACTGTTAGCATGAGCAGCAAATTTGAGAGACTGAGATTGTATTCCAGATACCCCGGCAAAGGAATTAAGTTCATTATTGCTATTTGGAGACAATGCCCCCAACTCCCACCTGCCGCCCCCAACTCCCACCTGCCGCCCCCCCCCCCCCTGCCGCCCATGAGAAAACTCCTTCACACCCATGAGGTCTGACAAGACTGTACATTCCCTGTGCCAAAAAAGGAATGGGTCTTATAGATTATACCTATCAAGCTACTGTCATAGGCCTCCAGGCATACTTAACAGATCCAAATGCTCAAAAGGAGTTGAAATATGAAAGTAAATTAATAAATCAGGAAATGAGGAAAAACAAATGGCAAATGTATAAGTATAGCAGGAAGTACAAAGTGTTATTTCAGGAATGATTCATTTATCAAAACTGGACACATGAATGGTTAAGGAGAAGTGAATTGAAATCTGAGGTTCAGCAATTGATAGTTGCAGCCCAGGACATTGGATTATGGACAAGATGATTTAGAGCAAACATAGACAAAAATTGGTACAAGAGACATTTGTATAGTCTGTAAGAATGAGCTGGAAATTGTTCCTCATCTCTTGGCTGGCTGCGAAGTTCTGATGACAGAAAATTTCTATACAGAATAGCACATTCCATATCATCAAGCTGATCAATCCATAGACTGGTGGGTTGTGTCCATCTACCAGCAGGTGGAGATAGAGAGCAAACTTTTGCCTCCCTATATGTGGTCATGTGCTGCCGGAAACCAGTGTTGCCAGGTGGGCGGTTTTACTGCCCAATTGGGCGGTTTTCCGCGACCCGCCGCGGGAAATTTTTGCCCGCGGCGGGTTGCGGTTTTTTGGGCTGATTTTGGGTCGTTTGGGCGTTTTTTTGGGCGGCTTTTTGCCTTTTTTTCGTCCGCAGGGGGCGGGGTTAGTGACGTTTTTGGGCGGGGTTAGTGACGTTTTGGGCGGGCCGATGACGTCGGAGGCGGGGCCGATGACGTGGGAGGCGGGGCCGATGACGGGGGAGGCGGGGCCGGTGACGGGGGAGGCGGGGCCGGTGACGGCGGGGGCGGGGTTGATGACGGCGGGGGTGATGACGCGGGGGTGGGGGTGTCAGGGGCGGGGTTTGTGTTTGGGCGGGTTTTGGGCTGTTTTTTGGGCTGGATTGGGCGAGAAAAAAATTTTCCACCTGGCAACCCTGCCGGAAACTCCCCAGTATGTTCTCTATCTCAGCAGGTGGTGGTCACACACAGCAGCAGCTCTGGCTAGGCCTCCAAGCCTAATTTTTAGGTTTTGTTGAGTGCCTGGGGTTGAGGGCTCTTTTGAGCAAGTGCAAACCTGGTGGTGCCAGGTCCCTCCTTTTCTCCCCCCTCCCGCTGGCTCCGTTAAAAAAAAAAAAAAAAATTTTGAACGTCCTTAAAGGCGTTTATTTCGACGTTTATTTAAACGTTCATTGCAGCTACTCACTGGGACACCAGGTCGTTACAGCTCGGAGCGGAAAGCAGGTAATTTTTACCTTTTTATAGCGGGCAGGGGGTTCCCCGATTTATCTCCACGTGGCATATGGCGTCGGAGGGCGAGGGCGTAAAGAGTCGCTCCCCGGATCGCTTGGGCGCTTCTAGAGGGGATGCGGGGCTCTTAAAGTCTGATTCGCCCTTGTTGGGTGACAGTTTTGTGACCGATGAGTGTCCTGGTCCTTCCTCCGGTGTGGCGGTTTTTCCCGCCATAAACGCCCATCCCCCGCTCCTCGCCTCCGCCATCTTGGCCGGCCACGCGGCTCGGACGGCTTCTTCTTGGGCCGCCCTTGAGGTAGGAGACATTAATGCCATGAACGCCCTTAATTTGGGCGACGGCACAAAGGCGGCTAAAATTAAGCGCCGTTTTTCCCGCGCGGCTCCTTCGCGGAGTGTCGCGCCGGACGCCATCTTGGATGCGCAGCATGTCTCTCCCCCGCTCTTGCGAGCGCCGGTTGAGGGTGCGTCTAGGGCTGTTGCCCAGACTGCTGAAATGCACGGTCTGGGGGGTTTCTCCCCCGAGTTTATTTTGCTGCTGCATCAGGCCTTACTTATGCAGAACGCTGCCCCTGCTCCCTCGTCAGGTAAAGAGGTTGAGGCCCCCGGAGATAAACGCCCTCGGGTTGATTCCCAGGCCTTGGAGGAATTTGTCTCCTCCGATGTAGATGAGGGCAGCGTATCTGAGTTCTCCCAACGGTCCTTTGCGGATTCCTTGGAGGAGACGGATCCCCGCTCGGATGGAGCGGATGACCCCTCTGCAGCGCGACTTTTTAGCTCAGAGGATTTGCCCAACCTGTTTGTGCAGGCCATGGGCATTTTGAAGATTTCCTCTCCGGAGGACGTCTCTCCCTCAGCCCCTGTTGGCTCTGCCATTATGCTGGGGACGAAACGCCCGCCTAGAACCTTCCACGTGCATGATGCCATGCACAACTTAATTTCGGCTCAATGGGATGTCCCGGAAGCGAGCCTTAAAGTGGCTAGGGCTATGTCCCGCCTCTATCCTTTGCCTGTAAGTGAACGTGAGGCCTTTCTGTGGCCTACCGTGGATTCTTTAATCACTGCGGTGACTAAGAAAACGGCGTTGCCGGTGGAAGGTGGCACGGCCCTAAAGGACGCCCAAGACAGAAGATTGGAGGCGGCCTTAAGGTCGTCCTTTGAGGCGGCTGCTTAAAGTTTGCAGGCCTCAGTTTGCGGCTCCTATGTGGCCAGGGCGTGCCTGACTATGGTGCAGCGGGCTTCCCCCTCGGATCATTCCTTGAGGGCTGATTGGCCGGCCCTGGAATCGGGCTTAGCCTATTTGGCAGACTTGCTGTATGATGTCTTGAGAGCCTCAGCTAAAGGCATGGCTCAGACAATCTCTGCGCGGCGGTGGCTTTGGCTGAAGCATTGGTCTGCTGACCACGCCTCTAAATCCCGCCTGGCTAGATTGCCTTTTAAAGGCAAGCTGCTCTTTGGGGTCGAGCTGGACAAAATCGTGACCGATCTCGGCACGTCTAAGGGCAAGAAGTTACCAGAGGTCAGGGCTCGGGCTAGTACTCGCCCTGGTACCTCCAGAGGACGGTTTCAGGAAGCCCGTCGGTACCGCCCGGGCAGGTCGGGATCCTCTGCCCCCTCTTCCTTCAAGAGGAACTTCTCCCCCAAGCAGCATTCCTTTTGCAGAGACCGCCGTCCCGGAGGTGCTCCCTCCGGTTCTCCCCCAGGGTCTCGTACCCAATGACGGGGCCTTGGTCCACGCCTCGGTGCAGATTGGAGGACGGCTGTCCTCGTTTATGGGCGAGTGGACCACAATAACTTCAGACGCTTGGGTGCTGGAAGTCATCAGAGACGGCTACAAGCTAGAGTTCTGCCGACCCTTAAAAGACGGGTTTGTACTCTCTCCCTGCAAGTCTCCGGTCAAGCTGTGGCAGTGCAGCAGACCTTGGACAATCTGATCCGCCTGGGCGCGGTCGTTCCGGTGCCAGAAAATCAGCTTGGCAAGGGACGTTACTCCTTTTTCTTTGTGATACCAAAGAAAGGAGGTTCTGTACGGCCTATCCTCGACCTCAAAGGGGTCAATTGGGCCTTGAAAGTTCGGCACTTTCGCATGGAGACCCTCCGCTCTGTTATAGCGGCAGTGAAGGCAGGAGAGTTCCTGGCATCCTTGGACATCAAGGAAGCGTACTTGCATATTCCCATCTGGCCTCCTCTTCAACGCTTTCTGCGTTTTGCAGTACTGGGCCGACACTTCCAGTTCAGAGCCCTCCCGTTCGGGTTGGCTACTGCTCCGCGGACCTTCTCCAAAGTAATGGTGGTCATCGCGGCCTTCCTGAGGAAGGAAGGAGTTCAAGTCCATCCTTATCTGGACGACTGGTTGATCCAAGCCCCCTCTTATGCAGAGTGCAGCAAAGCTGTGAACCGGGTGGTTGCTCTTTTGAGCTCCCTGGGGTGGATCATCAACTGGGAGTAAAGCCAGCTGCGCCCGACTCAGTCCCTGGAGTATCTGGGAGTTCGATTCGACACCCAAGTGGGCAGAGTGTTCCTGCCAGACAATCGGATTGTCAAGCTTCAGGCTCAGGTGGACTAGTTCCTAGTAGCCTCTCCTATTCGGGCTTGGGACTACGTGCAGCTGTTGGGCTCTATGACGGCCACGATGGAAGTAGTGCCCTGGGCCAGGGCTCATATGAGACCACTACAACAATCTCTGCTGCTGCGCTGGACTCCGATGTCGGAGGATTATGCTGTGCGCCTTTCCTTGGACCCAGCAGTGCGCAAGGCGCTGAGCTGGTGGACGCAGACAGACAAGTTGTCTGCAGGAATGCCTCTGGTGACCCCGGAGTGGATTGTCGTCACGACAGACGCCTCTTTGATGGGCTGGGGAGCCCACTGCTTGGGAAGGACAGCGCAGGGGCTCTGGTCTCCTGCAGAGGCAAGTGGTCTATCAACCTCCTGGAACTCAGAGCCATTTGGTTGGTGTTGTTGGAGTTCATCCCGGTACTGGTGTTGAAGCCTGTACGGGTCCTGTCGGACAATGCCACGGCTGTGGCCTATGTCAACCGCCAGGGAGGTACCAAGAGCGCCCCTCTAGCCAAGGAGGCTATGAATCTATGCCAGTGGGCGGAAGCGAACCAGGAGCAGCTTTCAGCGGCCCACATTGCCGGAGTCATGAATGTCAAGGCGGACTTTCTCAGTCGCCATACCTTGGAGCCCGGAGAGTGGCAGCTATCTGCTCAGGCGTTCTTGGACATCACGAAGCACTGGGGCCAGCCGAGCCTAGATCTGATGGCGTCATCGGCCAATTGCCAAGTGCCGCGCTTTTTCAGCAGAGGACGGGACCCTCGATCCCTGGGAGTAGATGCTCTTCTCCAACAGTGGCCGACACAAGAGCTTCTCTATGTGTTCCCGCCCTGGCCCATGTTGGGCAGGGTGCTAGACCGGGTGGCAAAGCATCCCGGCAGGGTAATCCTGGTGCGTCCAGATTGGCCCAGACGTCCCTGGTATGCGGACTTGATCAGGCTCTCAGTCGGCGATCCTCTGCGGCTGCCAGTGGAGCAGGGCCTGTTACATCAGGGTCCCGTGGTGATGGAGGATCCCTCCCCCTTTTGGTCTTACGGCCTGGCTATTGAGCGGCAGCGTCTGAGAAAGAAGGGCTTCTCAGACAAGGTCATCGCCACTATGCTGAGAGCGAGGAAGCGCTCTACTTCTACTGCTTACGCCAGGGTTTGGCGTATCTTTGCAGCGTGGTGTGAAGCAGGCTCACTTTCTCCCTTCACTGCTCCAATTTCTTCAGTGTTGGCGTTCCTGCAAGAAGGTCTGGACAAAGGCCTGTCGCTCAGTTCCCTGAAAGTTCAGGTAGCGGCTCTGGCTTGCTTCAGGGGCCGCCTGAAGGGTGCTTCCCTGGCTTCGCAGCCAGATGTGGTGCGCTTTCTCAAGGGAGTTAATCACCTGCGCCCTCCTCTGCACTCAGTGGTGCCTGTGTGGAATCTCAACCTGGTGCTAAGAGCATTGCAGAAGCCGCCTTTTGAACCCTTGTCGAGGGCATCTCTGAAAGACCTGACGTTGAAAGCAGTCTTTTTGGTGGCTATCACTTCAGCCAGAAGAGTTTCCGAGCTCCAGGCACTCTCATGTCGAGAGCTTTTTCTGCAGTTCACTGAGGCAGGAGTGACTATTCGCACAGTGCCTTCCTTCCTGCCCAAGATTGTTTTTCGCTTCCATGTGATTCAGCAGCTCTGTCTCCCTTCCTTTCGTAGGGAGGTCTACCCAGAGGAATACTCTGCTCTCATTTTCTGGATGTGAGACGAGTCATCATCAGATACTTGGAAGTGACCAATGATTTCCGGAAATCGGATCATCTGTTTGTCCTGTTTACAGGTCCTCGTAAGGGTCTGCAGGCTTCTAAGCCTACAGTGGCAAGATGGGCAAGGAAGCCATTGCAGCGGCTTAGGGTCCGTCTCCTTGGAAGAGATTTGCAAGGCGGCATCTTGGGCTTCGGCCCATACCTTTGCCAGGCATTACCGCTTGACTGTGGCTGCTCGGGCGGAGGCCCGGTTTGGAGCTTCAGTGTTGCGGTCAGGGATTTCTATGTCCCGCCCTGGGTGAGTACTGCTTCGGTACATCCCACCAGTCTATGGATTGATCAGCTTGATGATATGGAAGGTAAAATTATGTATCATACCTGATAATTTTCTTTCCATTAATCATAGCTGATCAATCCATAGTCCCTCCCAGATATCTGTACTGTTTATATTCTGGTTGAATTTTAGGTTCAAGTTTAGCCTTCAGTTACTTCAGGAGGACTTCGTGTTCAAGTTCTTCTTTCACTTGGATTTTTCAATAGTTGAGACGAGTTTGTGTTACAGTGAGCTGCTGCATTCCTCTCCCCTCCGTTTTACGGGGCTGGATTGAGATTTAAATTCTGCTGGCACTCCCTCCCGCTTCGTGCGGCTGTAGGGCAGCTTTGTACCCCTCCCGCTTCGGCGGTGTTAGGGTCAGTCAGCTCCTCCCGCGGTTGCGGTTGCAGGATAAGCCAGATCCCCCCGCATCGGCGGGTGTGGTGTCCCTCCCCCGCTCCGCGGGGATGAGCTGGACGGATTCCCCTCCCCCACTTGTGTGGGGATGAGCTGGGTTAATTCCCCTCCCCCGTTTCGGCGGTGGTGAGCTGGGCAGAGTGTCCCTTTCTGGGGGTGTAATTCTCTAAGTGCTGAGTCCTGCGGATGGAGCTTTGATATCGACATACTGAGGAGTTTCCGGCAGCACATGACCACATATAGGGAGGCAAAAGTTTGCTCTCTATCTCCACCTGCTGGTAGATGGACACAACCCACCAGTCTATGGATTGATCAGCTATGATTAATGGAAAGAAAATTATCAGGTATGATACATAATTTTACCATAAGATAGCATGTCTCATCCATTGGAAACTGTGTAAAAGTTTCAACATTGCTGTACTGGAAAAGCAGTGGAATCAGAGCCTAAAGAGAATCACAGAGAAAAAATAGTTTATGATCACCTGGGTCAATCTCATTCTGAACAATAAAAGCTGGATGCAAGGAAACTGGACATAGTAGTAAAAGAGAAATATGCTAAAATGGCATTGATTATAGAGATGTCGGTCCCAAGCGGAAAGAGAGAAGATCCTCATGTACCAAAAAATGCTGCCGGAGGCCAAGACAATGTGGCAGAAAGATACAGAAATATTTGGGTGACAGAAGCTTGATTAAATTAAATTTTGAAGCACACCTGGGTAAGTTACTATAGATGTTACATCTTATGAACTCAAGAAGGAAGCTCTCTTTGTCATAATGCAAGTACTACTGCAAGTGTTAGCTGTAAATTTGAAAGACAGATCATATTCCACATACTCTGACTTAGGAGTGGGGTTCATTACTATCATGGTATCCACAAAGCTAACCCATTTGGAGACAATACCCATAAGTTACAAATCATACAAACCGTCCAGAATTCATATGAAACACATAACATTGTAATGCTGACATGGCAACCCAGGGCTGCCGAGAGGAGGGGCTAGAAGGGCAAGATTCCCCAGGCCCGGCCTTCAAAGGGTGACCTGGCAATGGCAAGGTTTTGAGGGAGCAGAAGCTTCTTCCTGCCTACTTGCTTCTGGGTCTGCCTGTCTTCTGCTCCTGTGTGCCAGGAACAGAATGATTGCGTTAGTGATAACCCAGGTCCTGGCACATAGGAGCAGGAGATGACAGACCAAGGGAGGAGCAGACACAGAAAGGGAAGGGGGCAGGAGCAGGGATAGCCCAAATGTGGTGGGGGGAGGCCCAGCGATGGCCCAGGTGGGAGCCCAGCTGTATTAGCAGCCCTGTGGCAACCTCAAGCACAGCTCTGTTCCACCTACCCACTCTCCTCCAATGCTTAAACAATATAAAATGGACTCAAATGCAGGCCCATATTTAGGCATAGCCAACTGCCTAGGGTGTCAGATTCCAAAGGCATCAAATACCTGGGCTAATCAAGAGCCTGGTTCTGCTTGCTTTAGTACTAGGCTCTATGATTTCTGGAGAAGAACTTCTCTTCCCCACTGTCTTCCGGTCTTGTCTATGAGCTCCATCACCTTAACTCCAGCCCTGCTCAAATATAATTCTTCAAACATAAGGTATCTAGATCAAATAAAATTATATAGTAAAAAAGAGGGGCAGATCTACAAAAAAACATGCTATTTTGTTTCATCATTCTCAAGCTCACTTTTTCATAACACAGATTCCCCAAACTCTTAACTATTCTCATCAAGAAGGAAAGGAATTTAACTTCTAAAATCAAGCCAAACCACATCTAGCTGCCAGAATTAAGTAGTGCATCAGGTGTGTGGTATATTTAGGAAGTGTACCTAAAACCTCTCAGTCAAGAATGATCACTGGAATGCTGAGGAGCAATAATATCCCAAAGAAGGCCAAGATCATTGCCTATATGCCTTACCAGAATCTTTGTAGAGCTGGACAGGACCATCATATATTGTGAAAATTCCCCGTAAGTCCACAATGCTCCCTTCAGAGAGGTGAGTTCTATATTGTAATCCTAAATTAAGTGAAATAGGATCTCATTTAAAAACATATATATATATATATATATATATATATATATATATATATATATATATATATATATATATAATTTGTGTGTTTTTTATTGCTTAATTAGCAAATTTAAGGGTCCTTTTACTAAATTGCACTAAATGATAAGATGCCCATTATATTCCTGTGGGCATCTTATCATTTAGAGCACGCTAATCTGTTAGCGCACCTTAGTAAAAGGACCCCTTGGAAGGCGACAGGTCCAATGTTTCTATTAAGTGAACTAAACAGTTGCCAGAGCATCAAGATTCTTGGGGTGGCAAAAGGGGCAGACAGGCTGGTACTTTAGCTTTCTCTTTATCCTGACCCATCCCCTGGCAGCTAGATCTCTAGCACATTGCCCAGTGCAAGTGTAACCCTGCTTACTGATTACTTTAGTATGTCCCAGTTCTCTGTAGGGTCAGCTAGTGGCCTAGATAGGAAGGGAGTAGAAGTTGGATGCTACCCTCTTCAAATGTGTGGCAGCCTGCTAGCAGAGTTCCAATAATATAGGCTCTACTGCTAAGAAAGAATTTGGAGTAGAAGAGAAACAAACCATGTTTCCTTGCTAAGCAATGTCAGTGCTCCTGGGTAGTGGAATGAAAGACACCCAGATGGACTCTCCTCACCTTCAAAGCTCTGAGGGTTGGAATCCCAGACTATTTATCCAATCTCACTATACCTTATTTCCCTAGCAGACCTCTCAGATCCCTTAATAACCACAGTTTAGTTTTGCCCAAACCTAAACCGTGCAGTTTAAGTCCACCAATCACACTGCCTTTTACTTTTTGGCTCCCTCCAGCTGGAACAGCCTACCTTTGGAACTTCATAGTAACCTCTCATTTAAAAGTTTCAAAGCTGCCTTAAAAACCTGGTTATTTCATCAAGTCTATCATGTCACTTCCTGATGTCCCCTCAAGAAGTTTAACACTGGTCCACTAGAACCTCTGCTTTATCTTCCCCTTGTTTCTTTTAAGTTTTGATGGCTTTTCTCCTTTTTTTGCTGATTTGTGCACTTTTTACTATCCTATTTGAATATTTAATTAATTCTGTGTAAATGTTTAGGTCTTTTTACCACCTCTCCAAATCTACATATACCAGTTACCCACAATTTGTAGAGATAAAAGACCGAGGCTGCCGCTTATGAGAAAAGTAATTTATTTACTACCCCTTCCCAAATTAGCATGTACCAGCCATCCACAATTTGGGGAATAAAAGAAACCAGGGCTACGTGCATATGAGAAAGTCAATTGTTTATTTACCTACCAAAATACAGATATATAAAGGTACAGATATAATCAAATAGTTTCTCATGGGAGAACAGCCGCTGCTATACATAAGTATTCTCTGTCTGCTGACTCTCCGAAGTAATTCTGTGCTTCAACTGTTTATATATCCTTTATTTCAAACAATGCCCCACATAGGTTTAACAAAATATCTTCCCCAGAGATCATTCTGCCTTCCCTCAACATCATCTGTCTCTCTTCAAGTTGCTAGACCACATTTTCTTGTTTATTGTAATTGCTCTTTTCCCATGTCTGCTTGCACTCAGGAATGTCTTATCAGATCATGAGTCTGCGGCTCACATGCTTATCAGTTTTTCCCCTTTGGCCCTGTTCCATGGTGCATGATCTGTGCTCTTTATTTACATCTCCCCCCTTGAAGGCCTTCTAGAGTAAGGGCTTCATTTGAACCTCTGCTGTAGTCCCATTTATTTCAGATAGGAGCAATAAGTTCCTTTTCAGATGCATATTAAACTTAGGGAGATCAATGAGTCACGGTGTCAACTCCTTTTTTACAGGTATCGGGCTATAGGTAACAAAAAAAAGATGGTTATAGTGAGATGTAAGTTGCCCCTCTTCAGCCTTCCCCGGGCCTTATGTTACTTACACTGCCTTACCATCTAAATGATCCTAGAGGAAGACAATAATGCAAAATAAAGATATCTCAATGAAATTAAACATTATTTTTAATATTTGCAGTCTCTGCGTTTATGCATAATATTTCATACAGAACATATGCATGTCCTATAGGTTCTTTCTTACTTAAAGCAGTTTCAATTAATTGTTGCACTAAACTCCTAATGCAAGGTATTACACAACAACCAAGAAGTACAAATACAGCAATAACGATTATCAATGTGGTCAAACCAGATAATATAAAAGTTTTCCATAACATGGTGAACATTGTACAAGCAATTAACATCAATAGTACATACAACAGCTTGTGATATAAAAAGATAATTCAGTAAGAAAAATAAAATCTTTAGAAAAGTCCATAATATGTAAACGATTAGAAATCAGGGTATTCAGAGAGGCTCATTTTCAAAGCACTTAGCCTCCCAAAGTTCCATAGAAACCTATGGAACTTAGCCTCCCAAAGTGCTTTGAAAATATGCCTCAGAGTCACTTAAAATTTCATTGACTTGATGAATAGACAATCTTGGCATCAGAGAAATTTATAGTTCAGTGTAAGTTCTGGTATTAAGAAGCAGCAGTCATATCGGGGTCACAAATTAATTAATTCCATGTAAATGTTTAGGTCTTTTTACCACCTCTCCAATTCTACATATACCAGTTACCCACAATTTGTAGAGATAAAAGACCGAGGCTGCCGCTTATGAGAAAAGTAATTTATTTACTACCCCTTCCCAAATTAACATGTACCAGCCATCCACAATTTGGGGGATAAAAGAAATCAGGGCTACGTGCATATGAGAAAGTCAATTGTTTATTTACTTACCAAAATACAGATATATAACAGTACAGATATAATCAAATAGTTTCTCATGGGAGAACAGCCACTGCTATACATAAGTGTTCTCTGCCTGCTGACTCTCCGAAGTAATCCTGTGCTTCAACTGTTTATATATCCTTTATTTCAAACAATGCCCCATATAGGTTTAACAAATCATCTTCCCCAGAGATCATTCTGCCTTCCCTCAACATCATCTGTCTCCCTTCAAGTTGCTAGACCACATTTTCTTGTTTATTGTAATTGCTCTTTTCCCATGTGTGCTTGCGAGCAGGAATGTCTTATCAGATCATGAGTCTGTGGCTCACATGCTTATCAGTTTTTGCCCTTTGGCCCTGTTCCATGGTGCATGATCTGTGCTCATTATTTACAGTATTGGCATTCCTTTTTTCTCCGTGTTTAGCCTGTATACCGCTCTGCTCTACTTGCCAGTTGAGCGGTATAGTAAGTTCTCAATAAACTATAAACTGTAAAGAGTCTGTATGAAGTAGAGTCTCAAACAGTGAGTATCAATGAGCTCTTACTACTAAGAGAGTAAGTGGAGTGATTTTAACCATTATGCAGACAAGGTGGTCGCCTAGGGTGGCAGTTTCTAAGAGCAGCAGCTTCTAGGGGTGGCATAGAGCACTTGCAGTCAAAACAAAAAAAGTTTCCAACTCAGCACTATAGGCTGAGCATTTGATATACCACCTTTTTGTGTTACAACAAAAGTGGAGGTAAGGCAGGGAAGGAGAGAAATGCTAGACACGGGGGGGGGGGGGGGGGGAGGATATTGAGCCAGAAGCTGCTCCTTTGGGGGGGGGGGGGCAGATGACTGAAGTTTCACCAAAGGATCAGATATCCTTGGGCTAGCCCTAGTTATAATCCTAAATAAAGGCATTGGGACATAACCTGCATAGACAGGTAGTTTTAACCGTAACCTCCTCTGGGCAGACTAGATAGGTCATTTTGGCCTTTAACTGTACCAAACACAGTGAAAGTGAGGAACTCAGTGTAAATATAAACAAGGTGTCACTCAAATCTTTTATTGGTTGGCTAATGAAGACTACTACTACTACTTATCATTTCTATAGAGCTACTAGACATACGCAGCACTGTACACCGGACATGAAGAGACAGTCCCTGCTTGACAGAGGTTGCAATCTAATTAGGACAGACAAACAGGACAAATAAGGGAATTCTAAGGTGGGAATGATAAAACATGGGTACTCAACAAGTGAGTAAGGGATAGGAGTTAAAAGCAGCATCAAAAAGATGGGCTTCTAGCCTAGATTTGAAGACGGTCAGAGATAGAACTTGACATACCGTCTCAGGAAGTCTATTCCAGACATATGGTGCAGCAAGATAAAAGGAACGGAGTCTGGAGTTAGCAGTGGAGGAGAAGGGTGCAGATAAGAGAGATTTACCCAGTAAACAGAGTTCCCGTGGAGGAGTGTGTTTGGTACTCTTCGTTGTGTGTGGAGGATTGTTGTTCTTTTCTTGTTGTTCTTTCCCTATAGCCATATGTTTGTTTATTCTAATTTGCTATACTGCATGCATACTTTGAAAAAATAATGCAAATATTATTGCAAAGAAATGTTGGACAGAAAAGAGAAAAAGGTCTCTCTCTGGTCTTTAAATAATTTTCTGAAAATTTGGCATTGGTGGAAACTCAGTGAAAAGACACACACACACACATAGAAACATAGAAATATGATGATATGTTGGCAGATAAAGGCCAAATGACCCATCCGGTCTGCCCATCCTCTGTTACCCTTAACTCCTCCTTTTCCTAAAGGATCCCACATGCCAGTAACATATATATAACATACACACACACACACACATATATATATATATATACACATACATACACACAGTAACATATACACAGACAGATATACATACACAAACACACAAAGATGTATATGTGTGTGTATGTGTGTGTATATATATATATATATATATATATATATATATATATATATATATATATATATATATATATATATATATATATACACACACACACACAAACATATACACAGGTACCCAGTGAAAAAGGTGTGAACAAAATTCAAATAAATAAATAACATATACACAGACAGATACACACACACACACACACATATATATATATTGAGACTACCTCTACTTCAGGAAGCAAGTGAAAGCCTGTCTCTCCTCTCAAGCCTTTAATACATAAGGTGACTGACTATACATTCATTCTGCACCTAGACTAGCTTGCTACACACACTGCAACTTAGATCAGTTCCTTATCTCATGCTTAACTATACAAAGAACTTGTCTTGAGTTTAGCTTACCATCTAATTATCCCAACTGACTCTGTACCATGCATCTTGTTCCCATCATATATCTGCACTTGGTCCCTCAGCTATATGGTAAACCATATTGTAGAAAATCATTAGCATCATATTTATGTTAGTTGAATGTTCTAATGCATGCTTAATAGGTGTATCAATATTATGCCAACATTGTGTTATATCTCTGATATTTGAATTCCAGTGCTGTTAAATGTTAGTTTATTGTATTTATATATATACTTGGTTATTTTACTATTGTTATGCTGTTAACAAAATTGTAGGCTTTATGTTAAATTGTACCTGCTATACACCGCCTTGGGTGAATCTCTTCATAAAGGCGGTTAATAAATTCCAATACATACATACATACATAAATTATATATATATATATATATATATACACACACACACACACACTACATTCAGACACACAATAAAATGGTTGGATATTGTCCTATGAAACATGCTTTGTACATTTTCCCCACTAGGAACCTCCTCCTGCTGCCACCACACCTCTGTCCCTGCTGGGCAGGCTCTTAATGATTCGAAGGGGGGGGGGTTTATCAACGCAGGCTACCATTAAAATGTGTTATTTTACTGTTAACCCTAGGTCTCATTGCATAAAATGGGACCTTTTCTACAATAGCACAAGTTAGTGGTAAAATAGCTTGTCTTATTGGTAGCCCATATTAATAACTATGCCGCTAAGATATGTATTTCATTTTCTTTTTAAATATTCTGCTGTGAAACCTAGTGACTGAACCATATAGCTTTTTTAATGGTTGATATGTATATTGATATCAAGTGACTGAACTGTATACCTTGCTACTGATTGTTGTGTATATTGCCTCTTAACAATGGAGAAACACAGCAATACCTCTTGTCTTGCTACAGTGGCACCTAGAGGTATAAATATAAAATACACACCTTCAAATCTTTCAAATTGACAGTGACATGTAATGGTTTGATATGTTATCATATTTGGTTCATTACTTAATTTTGTTCTAAATGGGCAGAATGTTTGGGAACCACTCTATTCAAACCAACTCTCTCCCCTCCATGTCAGAGACACACAAAGACACAAACACATACAAGAGGGGCAACATAGAAACAGAAAAAATGATAAAGACCATATTGCCTATCCAATCTGCCATCCATAACAACTAACAGACTGTACAATCCATTCCTCTCCCGTAGAGATCCTCTCTGCTTGTCCCATGCTGTCTTGAATTGAGGTACAGTCCTTATGTCCATCACCTTAGTTGAAGGTCATTCGATGCGTCCACCACCCTTTTCATAGTGAAATATTTCCCTAGATTACTCCTGAACCTCTTAACTTCATCTTATGCCCTCTCATTCCGGAGTTTTCCTTCATTTGAAAAAGTCTCGTCTCTTGTACATTAGTGCCATAGAGATATTTAAACATCTCCATCATATTTTTCCATTTGTTTGTATTTATACCCCACATTATCTGAACTAGTGTTCAGGCCAATATGGCTTACATTATAATTGTAGAGGTTCAAGT
Source organism: Microcaecilia unicolor (assembly GCF_901765095.1). NCBI lineage: Eukaryota > Metazoa > Chordata > Amphibia > Gymnophiona > Siphonopidae > Microcaecilia > Microcaecilia unicolor. The sequence goes on from NC_044031.1 coordinate 615,597,225, forward strand.
AATATGTTTATATGGAACTTGTTTAATTAAAACACTGTAATCCTCAAATTAAACATAGTAAGCATCATATTAAACAGTGTTATACTACATAACTCTATAGGATAGTGTACAGGGGTAACTAACTGAAGAACTGTTATTTCTAAGAACATATATGACCTGGCAAGATGATCGATTTGATTTCAACTAACCCTTGATTATCGTAGTATTTGGAACACCTATATTAGTATATCATAGTGTTAAACAGTGCTTCGCTAGATAGTTCGAGTGGGAAAGTATGTTGCATGCTTAAATGTTGGTGAACCTTCATTATTTGTTTATTTTTTTTAGTGTATGTTAGCTTTTGTCCAGCAAGAACTTTTCAAACAGTTGTGACTTGATGGTTGTTGGAAGTGCATTCCATAGCTTGGATGCTGTGTATCCCCTCCCTCCTGCCTTTCTTTGAGAATATACATATTGCAGTCTATAAGTCTGTCCCCATACGTTTTATGACAAAGACCACTGAGCATTTTAGTAGTCGCCCTCTGGACCAATTCCATCCTGTTTTTATCTTTTTGAAGATGTGGTTTCCAGAATTGTACACAGTACTCTATCCTGAATAGTGCCAGGTTTTGATCATCTCCACATAAGTGAGGCCTCACCAGAGACTTAAACAGAGGCATTATCACCTCCTTTTTCCTACTGGCCATTCCTCTCCCTATGCACCCAAGTATCTTTCTGGCTTTTGCCATCTCCTTTTCTACTTTTTTGACTGCTGCAAGATCATGAGATCTTATATGGTCTGTAGCCCCGACCAGCGTATCCCAGGATGCACTGGGCGGGGCTGGGCGCCGCCATTTTGATGTCGTCAAGCCAAAGAAGAGGAGGGAGGCAGGCTGCGTCCCTCCTCAAACTAAGGTAGGGGGGCTGCACTTGCTGGAACAACATTGGGGGGGGGAGTTGGGGTGGTCTAGAGGTCCGGCGGACCTCCATCCCCCCTCCGCTCGCTCGGTGGGTGTTTTGTTGGCGGCCACTAGACCACCAGGGACCAATTTCAGGGGTTTGGGGGGGGGGGCTGGAGACTTCCTTCGCTCGGTGGGTGGGAGGGGGTTTTGTTGCCGGCCAGTATTTCCTCTTCTGACTGTATACCTAACAATTTTTTTTTATTTCTATGTATAACCCTGGTTTTGTGGGTGCAGTGTTTTATTCACTTTACAGAGGTTACAAAGTAAATTTACGAGTCCACACAGCCACAACGAGAGGTACAGACCTCTCGTTCATTTTCCGGCATTTTTCCTTCGTTAAGGCATTCGGAAAAGGTTGGTGCATCTCGGTTCAATGGGGTTTGTACACGAATTGCTCATCTGTATTCCGTTTTCATTAGCTGCTAGCTTCGTCGGTAAAAGCCCTTTGATGCATGCAACGGATCAAAATTTCCTCTTTGGAGGGTCGTTAAAGGGTCGTTAAAGTTTAGTGCATCTGCCTCTCTGTCTAGATAGTTTCAGTAAATTGCCTCAGATTTCAAGACCCTTCTCCACACCCCAGGCGGGCACCACTGGCTAAGAACCCCTGTTCTTGGGTGTTTACCCCGTTGCAGATTTTAGTGTTATCCAACAGCCCTAATACAGACACAAACACATATGCACAGTCATACACACATGCAAAAAGTTTAGAAAGAATTCCACACACACACATATTAAATCCATGACCTTTTACCTTTGACATTTTATGTATATAAGACTAATATCTTTTTCCTTGAAAACCCACATATGCTCCCATTTCTCCAATCTTTGCTGCCAAATTCCTCTTGCAGTATTTCCTCCCATTCTTTCAGTTTATTTTGTTTTCCCTCTAGATGTCACTGTTCACTGTAAAGCGAAAATAAATGTAAAAAAAAAAAAAAGCCCATAATCCCCACACAGTCCATTTTTCTTGTTCCAAGATCCTGCATTTTTTTTTAATTCCTTTCTCCTCTCTTTCCGGCTGTGTGTGACTGGCAGTTTCCTCTGGGCGTCCATTTCGCTGGAGCTGAAATGAACAAGCAGGAGAGTGGAGGTGGAAACAAAAATAAGAGGGAAAGGAAAAAAAGGATGAACCACCCTTGAAATTCACCTGGGTCTCAGCTTCCCAGCTTGGGCCTGCAGAGGAGGGAGAAAGAGCACCCAGAGCTCCTCTGCTTTCCTATGCTGTCAGCTTGCCACTGCTGGAATCCCAGCCCAACACCCTCCACTCTGATTTTTGTACTGAAAGAATCACTTTGCTTTTGGAAAGCCTTCCTGGATTACTGCAAGCCACAGGTCTGAGTATCTAGTCTGTCTTCCTCCCATTACTAACGCGAAAGAAGCTGGCAGACAGAATGAGAGAGATGGCAGCTGTCCGTGCAGTGGGCTTAGTAGCTATCCACCTCTTCTGTATTTATGACCTTTTCCTCGTGTTTTTTGTTTGCTGATGTAATTTTTCTGCAGGCTTGTTTCAGAGATCCGCTTTACCTAATTGCTGATATCAGATCCGCCTATCTTCATTGTACTTATCTATTGTATTCTAATAATATCTTTAGCCCCATCTGATCTCCTAGTGCAGAGAAGCAAAGACCTACCAAGCTGAGATTATTTTGTATTTTTGTTCTTTTGCCAGAATCATATATGTTTGCCTCAGAGCAGAGGGATCTCTAATGCCACCAGGATATTTTCAGAAAAGGAAACCCAGGGCTTGGGGGCTTGAGGACTATTGGATTTGCTGTTTTCATTAATTTTTTGCACCCCCCCCCCCCAATGTATTAACCAGCACATTCTTCCTCCATACTGTGGTCCTCTGTCATGCACTGACCATGCTGGGGGCCAGGGCAAACAACATGAATGGCTTTCTGGAAGATCCCAGGCCTGAGACCCCCAGGGACATGAGCAGGGCCTTGAGGAGCTTAGAGACAGGCTGTATCTTCACCTTGTTTTACCAGAAGAAGTCCCAGAGGCCTGAGAGGAGGACTTTCCAGGTGAAGCTGGAGTCCAGGCAGATCATCTGGAGCAGGTCCCCCGAGAAGGTGGAAGGAGATGGTAAGTGACACAGCGGGGAGTGGGAGAGGGAGAGTTACATGATGGTAGAGCATCCTACAGGGTTGCTAATGCCTCAGGCCAATGTTAGCACTGAGAGAGAAGACAAAGGAATACCAAGATAGGCTTGCTTTTCCCGTTTACACGCATGGAGATGCATATCTGAGAGAAGCAAGAATGACTTGTCTAGTGAAAGGACATCCAGGCTAGATCGGCCTGGTCCTTGTGATGTGAAGGTGATGGATGTGTAATTTTGTTCTGATTCTTACAGAGCTGCCAAGTGACCCAGTTCCAGGAGAGAGAGTTTTTTTTGGCGAGTCCTGGTTTTGAACTTGCATCCCAATGCAGTGTGGGATTTCTAGTCCCAGGGCTGCAGCTCCCCATAAGACAGGGTTGTTAGAAATCCAGGACTGGCCTCTAATCTCCCTCCTGGAACCGGGTAACTGGGCAGCTTCATTCTTAGCCCTTTCATTTCTGTAGGACACTCCTTGCTTCCCTGTCCTGGGATTTGCCTCTTCCCTTGGTCATAATGTCACAGCAGATGGTTCTCAAAGGGCTTACCTGTGACTTTCCAGTGCCACACAGAGCTTTTTTCTTTGTTTTATTTTAAGGGGCTGGAATAAAATGTAAGCATAATATGTTACAGGTATAAGGTAGTAGTGACTCCAGGGTGTGATATTTTGATTCACTTTCAGACCTGCCAAGTTACCCTTTTTGGGAGGGAGACTATCAGGTGAATTTTCGAAAGAGAAGGACGCCCATCTTCCGACACAAATCGGGAGATGGGCTTCCTTCTCTCAGGGTCGCCCAAATCGTCATAATGGAAAGCCGATTTTGGGCATCCTCAACTGCTTTCCGTCATGGGGACGACCAAAATTCACGGGGGCATGTTGGCACTATACCGAAGGTGGGACTGGGGCGTGATTCAGAGATGGGCGTCCTCGGCCAATAATGGAAAAAAGAAGGGCGTCCCTGACGAGCATTTGGCTGACTTGGTCCATTTTTTTTCACGACCAAGCCTCGAAAAGTTGCCCGAACTGACCAGATGACCACCAGAGGGAATCAGGGGTGACCTCCCCTTACTCCCCCAGTGGTCACCAACCCCCTCCCACCCAAAAAAAACAAACAAACCATTTTTTGCCAGCCTCAAATGTCATACCCAGCTCTATCACAGCAGTATGCAGGTCCCTGGAGCAGTTTTTAGTGGGTGCAGTGCACTTCAGGCAGGCGGACCCAGGCCCATCCCCCCCCCACCTGTTACACTTGTGGTGGTAAATGTTGAGCCCTCCAACCCCCCCAAAAAACCCACTGTACCCACATATAGGTGCCCCCCTTCACCCCATAGGGCTATGGTAGTGGTGTACAGTTGTGGGGAGTGGGTTTTATGGGAGGTTTGGGGGCCTCAGCCTCGAAGGTAAGGGAGCTATGCACCTGGGAGCAATTTGTGAAGTCCACTGCAGTGCTCCCTAGGGTGCCTGGTTGGTGTCCTGGCATGTGAGGGGGACCAGTGCACTATGAATGCTGGCTCCTCCCACAACCAAATAGCTTGGATTTGGTCGTTTTTGAGATGGGCGTCCTCGGTTTCCATTATCGCCGAAAACCGAGGACGACCATCTCAAAAATGACCTAAGGGTGACCATCTCTAAGGTCGACCAAAATTTCATGATTTGGGCGTCCCCGATCCTATTATCGAAACAAAAGATGGACACCCATCTTGTTTCGATAATACGGGGCCGTCCTGCGAGGACGCCCTCATGATAACTTGGGCGCCCCGTTCGATTATACCCCTCCACGTGGCCGGTCCTGATTTTAAACTTACATCTCAAAGCAGTATGGGATTTGTAGCAGGGGCGTATCTGGAATCCGGCGGTAGGGGGGGCCAGAGCCAGAGAGGGGGGGCACATTTTTGCCTCCCCCCCCCCCGCCGCCGCCGCCGCCGCCGCCGCCTCTCTCCACCCCCTCCCCGCCGTCAACCCTCCCCCGCTGCTTACTTTTGCTGGCGGGGTCCGACCCGCAATCTCCATATTTCGGCTTCCTCCGTGGCCATGTGCTTCCAGGAAGTAACGCTGCAGCGCTGATTCGTTGAATCTAGTTCGGCGTCTGACGTGTGGGACGTCAGACGCCGAACTAGATTCAACGAATCAGCGCTGCAGCGTTACTTCCTGGAAGCACATGGCCACGGAGGAAGCCGAAATATGGAGATTGCGGGTCGGACCCCGCCAGCAAAAGTAAGCAGCGGGGGAGGGTTGACGGCGGGGAGGGGGGCCAGGGCGAAATCTGCGGGGGCCCAGGCCCCTGTGGCCCCACGCAGATACGCCCCTGATTTGTAGTCCACAATTCTGTCCATTAAAATCAGTGCTGCAGGTCCCATGAAGCATCAGGATGAGGTTGGCAGAAATCCAGGACAAGCCAAAAAGTCTCCCTCCTGGAATGGGTAACTTGGGAGCTCTGCACTTGATCGTCTTCCCCAGAGACCCAGAATGAGAAGATACACTCAAGATAATGTAATTGGTTAAATGGAAAGTATATGAATTTCATGCTGCCTCTACCTCAGCACTCCCTGCAATTGCCACAGACCATGAACTGAATGTGCTAAAGTGTATCTTCCCCAGAGACCCAGAATGAGAAGATACACTTTAGCACATTCAGTTCATGGTCTGTGGCAATTGCAGGGAGTGCTGAGGTAGAGGCAGCATGAAATTCATATACTTTCCATTTAACCAATTACATTATCCCGTAAAATTCAACCTTTGGATGTTGGCAAGGCTGATGCAGGTTTTCTTTGCTGTGTTATAAAAATGGGTAGAGAGCTTCCAAGTTACTCATTCCAGAAGGGACTTTTTGACCCGTTCTGGTTTTAAACTTACACCCAAAGCAGTGTAGTATTTGTAGTCCATATTCTATCCATTGAAATTAGTGCTGCAGGTCCCATAATGCACCAGGATGAGGTTGGCAGAAATTCAGGTCTGGCCAAAAAGTCTTCCTCCTGGAATGGGTAACTTGGCAGCTTTGTGGATATATTTCTGGGAATCTGGCCAATGAGGAGTGGCCTAGTGGTTAGAGCACTGGTCTTGAAATCCAGAGGTGGCCGTTTCAAATCCCACTGCTGCTCCTTGTGATCTTGGGCAAGTCACTTAACCTTCCATTGCCACAGGTACAAACTTAGATTGTGAGCCCTCCTGGGACAGAGAAATAGCCAGTGTACCTGAATATAACTCACCTTGAGCTACTACTGAAAAATGTGTGAGCAAAATCTAAATAAATAATAATAATAATAATAATAATAATGTATGTGAAACTGCTTCATGCCAAGATACCCAGTTCCAGGCTGGAGATGTTTTGGCCAGTCCTGGCTTTGAACTTACATCCCAAAGTAGCGAGGGATTTGTAGTGCCTGATCCTACTATTGAAATCAGTTCTGCAAATCTCATAGACGGGGTGGTTAGAAATCCAGGACTGCCCAAAATCTCCAGCCTGGAATTGAGCAACCTGGCATCTCTGTGCTTCATTACTCCCAAGTTTCTCAGTTCTCAGAGGGAAATATCTTCGCCAGTCCTGTTTTAGGACTAACACCCCAAAACAATGTGTGCTATTTGCAATCTCTGATTCCACCCATTGAAATCAGTGCTGCAGGTCCCATAATGCACCAGGAAATACAGGACCAACTTCATGCTCTGGAATTTACTCCCAGAGTGCCTACGTATAACTCGAGACTACCTCTACCTCAGGAAGCAGGTAAAAGCCTGCTTTCCCAAGCCTTTAATACATAGGGTGACTGACTATACACTCATTCTGTACCTGGAGTAGCTTACTACACCCACTGTAACCAGCAGTGGCATAGCTAGGTGGGGCCACAGAGGCCTGGGCCCCACAAATTTGCTCTGAGCCCCTGGTTGCCTGGCGGGGGTCCCCAGCCTCTGCCAGCTGAAGACTTTGTCCAGCTTTGGTCTGTGGCAGCGCCACCGCATTGCCTGCCCTGCTCTCTCTTCCCCTCACATCGGGCACGCTCCTTGTAGTGAAATTGAGCATGCTCAGTTTCACTAAAAGGAGCGTGCTGGACGTGAGGGAAAGAGAGAGCAGGGCAGGCAATGTGGCAGCGCCAGAGACCAGCGCTGGACAAAGTCTTCAGCTGGCGGGGGTTGGGGACCCCCGCCAGCCAAGATGTACAGTAGCGGCGGAAGGAAGAGGTGGTGCAGCGACCAAAATGTGCCCCCCCCCCCACCTTGGGTTCCGGCCCCCTACCACCTCGAGGTCTGGCTATGCCCCTGGTAACCAGTTCCTTATATTTTGATTAACTGTACAAAGAGTTTGCCTTTTGTTTAGCCACCCATTTATTTATCCAAACTGACTCTGTACCATGCATCTTGTCCCCATCTATATATCTGCATTTGGCTCCTCAGCTATATGATAAGCTGTATTGTAGAAAAGCATTAGTATCATAGCAATGTTATTTGAATAGTCTAATTGTGCGCTTATTAGATATTCCAGCACTATTATGCTTACATCATATTATATCTGTTATTTGAATTTCAGTGCTGTTAATTGTGTATATTTTTGGTCTTGTTTCATGGTAGTTCTATTACTAGATTTCAGTTTCCTGCTTTCAAGATTTCCTCTTTCACTGTGTCTATGTCTATACGTATTCATTTTACTATTGTTATGCAGTTAACAAAATTGTAAGTTTGATTCTAAACTGTACCTACCGTACACCGCCTTGGGTGAATCTCTTCATAAAGGTGGTTAATAAATCCCAAGAAATAAATATCTACCTTCCTGGAACTGGGTAATTTGACAGCTCTGGGGAACAAATTGGTTAACTTCTTTCCCCCAAAACATGGTGGACTTTCAAATCTAGAGGAGTAAGAAGCTGTGTAGGTAGGGTCCACATGTCCAGGTGCAGGTAGGGATTTTTTTTTTTTGGTACATTTGTACCCCGCGCTTTCCCACTCATGGCAGGCTCAATGCGGCTTACATGGGGCAATGGAGGGTTAAGCGACTTGCCCAGAGTCACAAGGAGCTGCCTGTGCCTGAAGTGGGAATTGAACTCAGTTCCTCAGTTCCCCAGGACCAAAGTCTACCACCCTAACCACTAGGCCACTCCTCCACTCCAGATTTGCCTCAAAGGGTTGATCCAGTCCTGGGCTTACCCCACTGCATGCAGGCTCTTGTAGCCTTGCTTTTCTTAGGGAATCCAATGGGGAAATCAGAACCACAATTTCCCGCATGCAATGGGGTAAGCCCAGGACTTGATCAGCTCTGTCGGGCAAATCTTGATCTGGTTGGCAACCCAAGGTGCAGGGCAAAAACAGTGCAAAACCCGTCCCCCAGGAAACCTGGCAAAGGGCATACAGCTTCCAAGAGGTGGTCACAAATGTATATAGTCCCATAAAAAGGCCCCTTGACCACTTCTCCTTCGTGCCCAAGGAGAACAAGGCAGCAGATGTACTGCTTCAGGAGCTGTACTGAAATAGTGTGTTTCATTCATCTCGTATAACTTCAGGAAATGGAAAATCAGTTTTCTAGAGTACAAAATTGAACAGGTAAAACCATGTGACAAAAAAAGCACCATAGGATGTTGGCCTGACCTTGGCTGAATTGGCACAGGCCTGTTATTCCCCCCTGGTGGCATGCTTTCCCCTACCTGAAGTGGCAGGACACAACGTGCATGGGTGCAGGAGTCACTTTTTCACATGTGTAGGAGCAGAGCACCCTGCAAACTTTGGTGGCCACTCTTTGGATCCGACCCTCCTCCCCAAGTCACCTCATCTGTCCTATCTGGCACTTTGGATTTTCTCTCCATGTGGGATTCCAGTGGTACACTCACAAGTCTACTGAAGAGCGCTGGTCTTTGGAAACTGGCTAGGAGAACTTTTGACCTTATTTGCTAGGTCAACACAGCTTTTGAGAGGCTTTTTCTTCTCAGAAGCTTGCTTTCCTCATGCCCGCCCTTCTGACCTCCTCCGTTCACAAGATCACATTGTTTTCTCTGGCTGTATTTCTCAGTGCAGTAGTAAAATGGGAACTTCATCACAGAACTTGTTTTAAATAATTCTTTCAGCAGTTAAAACAAGCAGAATCATTCATTTCTCTCATTTGTGGTGAGAGTTTTATGTTATCCATGAGCAGATACTAGCATAAAAAGATTTTGAAAGTTACACCCACCATTCTGAATCCCATTACATGCCAAACAGTTCTACTGTGCTGCTTGTCATCAGAACTCCATGCAAGACTGGGCTCAGAGAAGAGTTTTGAAGGGCAGATGTATAGCTTTCCTTCAGAAAAGGGGAAAGTACATTTATTCTGTTTTTTTTCTATTCAGCCAATCCAGAAGTTCTGAGCACATTCCATTATAACATAGAGCATTCAAAATACAACACACATAACACATAACTAAAATTCTTCATATTCATTAATAATATCTAACTCCAAAAACATCGTAAAAACATTACATTTGCAGACATTCTGGGGACAATAGAAATATATCATTTATAGCTGATTTGCCTCTTTAAAAAGCCAAGTCTACAAGTCTGTATGAAAATCCAGTAGATCTACCATTGCTCTTAAATTTCATGGAAGTCCATTCCTCAATTTAGGGTCTTCACAAAGGATGCTGTCTCACTGGGGCAAGGGACAAATTCAAATCAGTATGGAAATGTTTATATTCTTAAGATTGGCAGGGTCAGCCCAAGGTTATCTGATACCCTAAGGATGCCTTCAGCTGTGTGACCCCTCCTCCAGTGGTGGCTGAAGACAATTTTCTGCCCACTATCCTGTTTAAATCCTGCTAAGCTAACTGCTTTTACCACATTCTCTGGCAATGAATTCCAGAATTGAATTGCACATTGAGTGAAGAATAATTCCTCCAGTTTGTTTTAAATTTACTACTTAGTACCTTCATTATGTGAGCCCTAGTCCTAGTATTTTTGAAAAGATTAAACAAGTGAATCACATCTACTCATTCCACTCCACTCAGTATGTTATAGACCTCTATCATATCTCCCTTCAACCGTCTCTTTTCCAAGATGAAGAGCCCAGCCGCTTTAGCGTTTCCTCATAGGGAAGTCGTCCCATCCCCTTTATCATTTTTGTCTCCCTTCTTTGTATCTTTTCTAATTCTGCTATATCTATTTTTGAGATAAGGTAACCAGAACTGCGCACAGTATTCAAAGTGTGGTCTGACCATGGCGCGATACAAAGGCATTATAATATTCAAATTTTTGTCTTCCATTCCTTTCCTAATAATTCCTAACATTCTTTTTCTTTCTTAGCCACCACTTCACACTGAGCAGAGGTTTCAACGTATCATTAATGATGACACCTAGATCCTTTTCCTGGGCTGTGATTTCTAATATGGAACCTTGCATCATGTAGCTCTAGTTTGGGTTCCTCTTTCCCACATGCATCACTTTGCACTTGCTCATATTAAACGTCATCTGCCATTTGGATTCCCAGTCTCGTAAGGTCCTCCTTTAATTTTTCACAATCCTTTTGAGATTAAACAACTTTAAATAATTTTGTGTCATCAGCAAATTTGATTATCTCATTAGTTATTCCCATTTCTAGATCATTTATAAATATGTTAAAAAGCAGGGGTCCCAGCACAGATACCTGGGGAACCCCACTATCTACCCTTCGCCATTGAGAATACTCACCATTTAACCCTATTCTCTGTTTTCTATCTTTTAACCAGATTTTAATCCACAATAGGACATTACCTCATATTTCTTGACTTTCTAATTTCCTCAGGAGTCTTTCATGAGGTACTTTGTCAAATGTCTTTTGAAAGTCCAGATGCACAATATTGACCAGCTCTCCTTTATCCACATGTTTATTCAACCCTTCAAAGAGATGTAGTAGATTGTTGAGGCAAGATTTCCCTTGACTAATTCCATGTTGGCTTTGTTTCATTAATCTATACTTATGTATATGCTCTGTAATTTTGTTCTTTATAATAGTCTCTCTACCATTTTGCCGGCACTGACATCAGGCTCACCAGTCTATAATTTCCTGGATCACCTCTGGAACTAACAATAGCTCTGTAAGTTCATTTTTCAATTCTATCAGTATGCTGGGATGTAAACCATCCAGTCCAGGTGATTTGCTACTCTTCAGTTTGTCAAATTGCTCCATTACATCTTTCAGGTTTACAGAGATTTGTTTCAGTTTCTCTGACTAAATCAGCATTGAATACCATTTCTGGCACTGCTATCTCTTCCACATCTTCCTCAGTGAAGACCGAAGCAATTAATTAGTTTAATTTCTCCACTATGGCCTTGTCTTCCCTTTTACCCATCGTTTACCTAGTGGTTCAACTGATTATTTTACCAGCTTCTTGCTTCTAATATTCCTAAAAAGGTTTTACTATTTGTTTTTGCCTCCAATGCAATCTTCTTTTCAAAGTCTTGCTTTGCCTTCCTTATCAGCGCTGTGCATTTGACTTGCCATTCCTTATACTGATTCCTACTATTTTCAGTTGAATCCTTCCATTTCTGAAGGATTTTCTTTTAGCTCTAAGAGCCTCCTTCACATTTCTTTTAACCATGTCAACTCCTATTTGGCTTTCCTTTCCCCCTTTTTCATACTTGGAATATATCTGGTCTGGTTTTCCAGGATAGTATTTTTGAATAACATCCATGCCTGATGAAAATTTGTAACCTTTGCAGAGATGCTCCTCTAAGGGTTATTTTTTTTAATTAGTCTTCTCATTTTATCATAGTCTCTTTTTTGAAAGTTAAATGCTAATGTATTGGATTTCTTGTTTGTAGTTACCCCAGAGATTATATCAAATCTGATCATGTTATGATCATTTTTATCGTGGCTCCAGCACCATTACCTCTTGCACCAGATCATGCACTCCACTAAGAACTAGGTCTAGAATTGTTCCCCCTCTTGTTGGTTCCTGAACCAGCTGCCCCATAAAGCAGTCCTTGATTTCATCAAAGAATTTTGCCCCTCCTCCATCATGTCTTGATGTTACATTTACCCAGTCAATATCAGGTAATTGAAATCACCCATTATTATTGTGTTCCCCAGTTTGTTAGTCTCCCTAATTTCTGATAACATTTCTGCATCTGTCTGTTCATCCTGGCCATGTGAACGGTAGTACACTCATATCACTATCCATTACCCCTCCACACATGGGATTTCTATCCATAGGGATTCCAAGGTATGTTTTGTGTCCCTCAGAATTATTAGTCTATTTCTGATATGAAGGTGAAGGGTTGCCTTCAAAAGCTAATAAAAAAATGTATTAAGTTAGTCCAATAAAAAAGGTATCATCATATTTTCTTTTCTATGTTTTTGTTTTATTTTTATTTATCATCTAAGAACCTAAATTTGGCTCCAGAACCTCCCCCCCCCCCATATTTTCCTATGCCATTGGTAGCCACATGTACCAAGACAGCAAGCTCCTCACTAGCACCGAGGTTGCCAGAGTGGCGGTGAGACTTCTCTACTGTGTCCCTGTAGGTCTCCTCTATAAACATTTCTGTCTGCCTCAGCTCCTCCCAGTCTGCTACTCTAGTCTCCAGAGACTGGACCCTTTCCCTGAGTGCTAGGAGCTCTTTGCACTGAGTACACACATTTGACCTCTCACCAACTGGGAGATAAGCAAAAGTTTGGATAGTCCCCATCTCGCTGCTTGTCTGCTGCCTGCATCTTATTGGTGATTTCTTAATTAAGTTGCTAATGGAGAGGGAATATGTAAACTAAAGTCTCCTAAGGTTGTCATATGCTAGGCTATTCTAATATTTTGTTTTTATTATTATTATTTTTAGTGTTATTAGTAGGTTCCCCTCTATGGCTCTAAGTAGACTGTATTTCTAATTACTGTCTGATTGAGATGCCCTAATTAAATTTGGATCCTCCTAATTGGTTCAAGGGCCTATAAATTTGAGATCAGGCCAGGGGTGGGCAGGAAGGAATTAGTCTAAACTGAGGCTTCCTGTGTATATTAGCTGTGCTTTATTCTGTAAAATAGACCACTTAAATGCTAGCCTATGTAATCCACTGAGAACTATGGATCAAGCGGAATAAAAATCTTTTAAAATAAATAAGAGATTTTATATGCTGAGAAACTATTCTTTAAACTCCTTTGCTAAGTGAGCAGAGTAAATTAAAATAAAGCCCCAGAGGTTATCGTTTTAATTCTAAGTCTGCCTTTCCCAAGTTTAAAAACAATTTCCCAGCAAATTCTTACCACTGAAGATCTCTCTGGAAGTCCTCTCCACAGCACCTCTTCTGGATCCCTTCAGAGCTCTTGTTAGGGACTGGCAAAGGAAGGACGTTGCCCCAGGGGTAGAACAAAAAGATGTGTAGCATCATCCCTTTCCTTCCCCCCCCCCCCCCCCCCCCCCAATGTCTCCAGCATCATTTCTTTTCCTTCCTACCCTTCCCACCCCAGCTGGTTCAAGGGTTCCCCTTCCTTTTTTTTTTTACCCTGCTGGGCCTGTCCCCTGAACTTGTCGCTGCTGCCACTGTTGCCAACACCCTATATTCCTCCTCTAGTAGTTTTTCTTTTCTTAGGCTCCCACAAGTTTTTTCTTCTCCCTGCCCCCTATTCAGTCCCTCAACAACTTTTCTTTCTTCCCTTTTATTGATGCATTCATTTTCTGGCCAATCTCATCACTACTTTCAGCAACACCTGTGTTAAATCCTCTTATCTACTTCTTCCAGGTCCCTGTCCATCTGCTGCTGTTTAAGATGCAGGTGAGCACTAGAAGCCCTGGCTCTGTACCCAGCCCCAGCTTCTGCTAGAGATGATATGAGGCAGCGCTTCCATCTCACTGACGGGGGGAGCCCCAGTCATTACACACTAGTAACACCTCTGGGTGGGATTTGGTGTTCTTGAGTATGAGATTCAGAAGCTCTGGCACTGTGGTACTTGGGTAATGGAAGAAGGAATGGAGATAGGGGAAAACTTATGAATGAGACATTGGGGGCTATGGGCCTGTGAAGAAGTGCAAAGAAGCAGCAGGAAGAGAAAGGGAGGGAAGGGAAGGAAGTAGTCCCATTTAAGATATTGTTTTTCAAAATTCAAACATTCTTCTTGAAAATAAAATGTCAAACGTTGCAGATAATCTCAGTTCTAGGCCCTACTCCCTTGGTATCTCTTATGGGGAAAGTGCTAACTTGACCCCTCCCCCTTGAAAGTTGAAAAGCCTGGGAGCCTAAGAAGGAGTGGAGGAGTAAAGGGTCATGGATTTGATATACCACCTTTCTGTGGTTTAACCAAAGTGCTTTACGTATGTTATATACTGGGCTGAGAACGAGGACCAATTCCTCCCTGTAACCATGGGCAAGTCACTTAACCCTCCATTGCTCCAGGTACCAGAACTTAGATTGTTAGCCCACTAGGGACAGAGAAAGTACCAGGAATATAGTATGTAAACCACCTTGGTTGTACCAGAGAAAGGCAGTATATCAAATCACCCTTACCTTTTACCACTTACCTTGGGTCAGCCCTGCCAATCTTAAGAGTATAAAAATTACCATACAGGGTCACACTAAAGTTATATGTACTCCAGCATCCTGTTTCCAACAGTGGTCAATATAGGTTACAAATAGCTGGCAGGATCCCCAAATGTAGCAAGATTTATTCTACCAATCCCAGGGATAAGCAGTGATTTTAACCAGGTCTGCTTCAATAATAGTTTTTGAGCTTTCCTCCAGGGATTTGTAGAAACCTTTTTAACCCCAGCTTGGTTACTGCTTTTTCTGATCATCAGCAGTGAGTTCCAAAGCCTTTTGAGCTAATTTTTGAAAGAGAAAAACATCCAAAAAGTGTCATAAAGCACCATTTGGATGAATTTCTTTTCAAAATGTCCAATCGGTATTTTCAAAACCTGTTTTGCAACTGTCTACCTATGCAAGTCATCTGCAGTGTGTCCAAATCACAAGGGGGTGTGTCGGGGGCATTTCAAAGGCGGGCTTAGTGTGTGCCTAACACTTGGACGTTATATAACAATAATGGAACAAAACGAAAATGTCCAGGGTGAAAATCTAAATGGTTTGGCCTAGACCTGTTTTTATAATGAATAAGACACAAAAAGGTGCCCTAAATGACCAGATGACCACTAGAGGGAATCAGGAATGACCCCTTACTCCCCCAGTGGTCACTAACCAACTCCTACCCCCCCCCCCAAAAAAATAAATGTAAATATAAATATTACTTACAAGCCTCTATGACAGCCTCAGTTGTTATAGTCAGGACTATTAGAGCAGCATACTGGTCCCTGGATTAGTGTGATGATGGGTGTACTGCACTGCAGACAGGTGGACCCAGACCCATACCTCCTCCTACTTGTTTCACTTATAGTGGAAACTGTAAGCCCTCCAAAACTCACCAGAAACCCATTGTACCCACATATTGGTGCCCCTTTCACTCATAATGGCTATTGTAGTGGTGTACAGTTGGGGGTACTGGGTTTTGGAGGGCTCAGCAGACAAGATAAGGAAGCAATGGTGAGATGTATACCTGGGAGCATTTATATGAAGTCCACAGCAGTGCCCTCTAGGGCAGTGATGGCGAACCTTTCAGAGACCAAGTGCCCAAACAGCAACCCAAAATCTAATTATTTATCGCAAAGTGCCATCAGGGCAATTTAACCTGAATAACAGGTGCCGATACTCATTATGGGCGGGGTCACCACATATGATTCCACCCCTATGATAGCCACACCCCTTACACCAGCCATGGCGCATATAAACAGACATGATTGAAACTATTATACTAGTATAGGAGAAAAAAATAACATGATTTTTTTTCATTATAAATCATTTCTGTAAGCTGTTACAGCTCCAGTATACCCAGTGCAAAATAAGACAGCAGATGTAAATTCTCAAATTGGACATATTCCAAACACTAAAATGAAAATAAAATGATTTTTTTTCTACCTTTGTTGTCTGGAGATTTTGTTTTTCTATCCATATTGGTCCTAGTCTCTGATTCTGCTGCTCTCTATCTGTTCTCTTAACTCCGTTTCCAGGGCTTCCTTTCCATTTATTTCTTTACTTTCCTCCTTTCTTCTTCATTTCTTGCCCTCCATCCATAAGTAAAAGCTGGGTCCTCCTCTGTGGAATTGACTGGAGGAGGTATAATGTGGATCCAGTTTTTGCCTATTTTCTCCATCCATGTGCAGTTTTTCTCCTCCCTGCCCTCCATCCACCCATGTCCAGCAACCCTCCTCCCCCTCCAGCCACCCATGTCCAGCAACCCTCCTCTCCCCCCTGCCCTCCCCTCAAGCCACCCATGTCCAGCCACCCTCCTCTCCTGCCCTCCCACCCATCCGGCACCAGGCCTCCCTCCCACCCGACACCAGGCCTCCCTCCCACCAGGCACCAGGCCTGCCTCCCACCAGGCACCAGGCCTGCCTCCCTCCCACCAGGCACCAGGCCACCCTCCCTCCCACCCACCCAGCCACCCAGCATCAGGCATTCCTCCCTCCCAGCATCAGGCATCACTCCCTCCCTCCCACCCAGCACCACGCCGCCCGAGCACCAGGTCGCCCGTCCGCCCTCCGAGCACCAGCCCCCCCCCCTCCGAGTAAAAGTCATACCTGGTCGGAGTTAAGGCGGCGTCAGAAGCAGCAGCGAAAAGCGTGCTGGCTCGGCACGCCTTCAGCCTTCCCTTCTGTCTCTCAAGCTCTGGTCTCGCCCTTGCGGAAACAGGAAATGAGG